>NC_052068.1:4071602-4421602 GCF_015852505.1 Tachyglossus aculeatus
GCCTCGGGGGCCTCATCTTTTAAACTGGGATTAAGACTACGGGCTCCATGTGGAACATGGATTGTGTTTAACCTGATTACCTTGTATCTACCCCAGTGCTTTTCTTTTGTGTGATATTTGAACTGAGGAATTAATCCCTTCCAAATAATTATTCATAATACACTCTAATTAATACACTAATAATAATAATAATAATAATAATAATAATAATAATAATAATAATAATAATACTCTAATAATACACTCCACACAAAAGAAAAGGGAGAAAAGAGGGACCAGAAGACCTATCCCCAGATGTCTTTCTCTCCTCTTCTCCACGCTTCTTCAGCAGAAATTCCAAAGACAACATTGATTGTCCCTTTCTGTCAAACATTACCCGCCTGCCCTTCACCATCTTTTCAGCCTTCTTGATCAGAAGGAGGCTCGAGAGGAAATTTCCTCCCGAAATTTCTTTCCCCATCACTTTCACCACTGCCATTTTCCTGTTATTTTCCCATATGCACAATTGCCCACGTTTGGTCGTAATGAGGTCTTGCTTTGAATGGAGCTGTGGGAATGATGGAGACCACAGGTTCAAAGACCAAATGGAGAGAGACCCAGGCTGAAGCCCCATAAGGCCAATCTCAATGTACAGGGTCACTGACCCTTTTATAAGATTTTTGAAGTTCTCTCTTCGAGGATATTGACCAACTGAAGCACTTTATTTCAAAACCGAGTTCAAATAAATGGCTTCATGGCTATGCCGTGCAGGGCTTAATGATGCTATATCTAATTTATTTACATGAACCTGGGACTGCTTGTTTTGCTTAAAGCCACATGACATAATAATGATAATAATGATAATAATAATAATAATAATAATAATAATAGTATTTATTAAGCAATAACTATGTGCAAAGCACTATTCTGAGCGCTAGACATGTTACAAAGTTGATAGATGGATGGTGTATCTGACCATGCCACTTTCTCGGAAATATATTTCTCTGTGTGATTTGCTACTGTTTTTCTGAATTCATAAGGAAATATTTATCAGAGGGATAATAATAGACTCAGCTCAACTCTAACAGTTGGACAAAGAGGAAGAGGGCAGACATTTTCTATGGGAAGCAGCATGGCATAGTGGCAAGAGCACAGGCTTGGGACTCAGAGATGGGTTCGATTCCCAGCTCCACCACTTGTCAGCTATGTGACTTTGGGCAAGTCACTTAAAATCTCTGGGCCTCAGTTACCTCATCTGTAAAAATGGGGATTAAGACTGTGAGCCCCCCATGGGACAACCTGATCACCTGGTAACCCCCCCAGATGAGAGAACTGAGGCACAGAGAAGGGAAGTGGATTGTCCAAGGTCACACAGCAGACAAGTGGCAGAGCCAGGATTAGAACCCACACCTTCTGACTCCCAAGTCCAGGCTTTTACCATTAAGTCATGCTGCTTCTCTATAGTATAGTAGCTCTTTGGGTTCATTCACTCATTGAATCGTATTGACTGAGCACTTTCTGTGTGCAGAGCCCTCGACTAGACACTTAGGAAAGTGCAATACAGCAAGGAAGAGTGACATTCCCTGCCGACAAGCTCACAGTCAATCAATCAATCAATCATATTTATTGAGCGCTTACTGTGTGCAGAGCACTGTACCAAGCGCTTGGGAACAAGCTGGCAACATGTAGAGACGGTCCCTACCCAACAGTGGGGTCACAATCTACAATTCAGCAATGAAGAGAGACAAACCCAGCCACAGTGCACTTACAGTAAGTTATTCATGATAACGATTACTAAGAATGCTACTAATAATTGCGGTATTTGTTAAGCAGTTACTATGTGCCAGGCACTGTTCTAAGCAATGGGGTAGATGCAAGATTATCAGGTTGGATATAATCCCTTTGCCACATAGGGCTCACAGTCTTAATCCCCATTTTGCAGATGAGGGAACTGAGGCACAGAGAAATAAAGTGACTTGGCCAAGGTCACATAGCAGACAAGTGGTGGAGCCATGTTTAGAACCCAGGTCCTTCTATTTTCCAGGCCAATGCTCTATCCACGAGGCCACACTGCTTCTCTTATTATAATAATTGTTATTATTTTTATTATTAAGCACTTACTATGTGTCAATCAATTTTTTAAGTACTGGGGTAGATACAGCTTGCTCTGGTTGGACATAGTCCCTCTTCCACATGGAACTCCAAGTCTAAGTAAGAGTATTTAATCCCCACTTTATGGATGAGGTAAATGAGGCACAGAGAAGTGAAGTGACTTACCCAAGGTCACACAATCATGATGTGGAAGATCCAGGAATAGAATCCAAGTCTTCTAAATGCCAGGCCTGAACTCTTTTCATTAGTGTGCATTGCTTCTCATGGAAGATGGGGTAGCTGCTTCTCTTATGGAATATTAAACAGGATAAGAGCTTTGGAGATCGATCAATTAATCAATAATAATAATAATAATAATGGTATGTGTTCATTCATTCATGAGCACTTACTGTGTGCAGAGCACTGTACTAAGTGCTTGGGAAGTTAAGTGCTTACTATGTGTCAAGCCCTGTTCTAAGCTCTGGGAAGGGTGATACAAGGTAATCAGGTTGTCCCACATGGGGCTCACAGTCTCAAACTTCATTTTATGAGGCACAGAGAAGTGAAGTGACTTGCCCAAAGTCACACAGCTGACAAGTGGCAGAGCTGGGAATAAAACCCAAATCCTCTGACTCCCAAGCACAGGCTCTTTCCATGAGGCCACCATACTTCTCTAATCAACCGATCATGTTATTCATCGGTGTGTAAAACACTTAATCAATCTAGTGAGCACTTGCTGTGTGCAGAGCATGCCACTAAATCCTTGGGAAAGTACAATATAGCAGAGTTAATAGCCACATTCCCTGACCCCAAGGAGCTTGCAGTCTAGAGGGGGAGGCAGACATCACAGTAGATTAGGGATAGGGAAAATAGGGAGTAAAACAATGTCCATATGAGTATCGTCGAGCTGGAGTGGATATCAATGTTCTTAGGAGGTACACCACCAACTGAATAGTCAACAAAGAGGAAGAACAGATAGAAGCAAATGATGAGTATTGTACTTCCCAAGCACTTAGTACAGTGCTCTGCACACAGTAAGTGCTCAATTAATACAATTGAATGAGTGAAGGAATAGAAGTAAATGGGTTAACTTGGGAAAGGCTCTTGGAAAGAGACGTGATTTTAGGAGGGCTGTGAAGATGAGGAGTGGAGAGCTGTTGGATATGAAGGAGGAGGGAATTCCAGGTTAGAGGAAGAATGTGGATGAGGGGTCGGTGATGAGAAAGATGAGATCGAAGTGCAGAGAATAGCCTGCGGTTGAAAGAGTGGAGTGTATGAACTGGGTAGGTAGTAATAATGATAGCATTTATTAAGCACTTACTGTGTGCAAAGCACTGTTCTAAGCACTGGGGAGGTTACAAGGTGATGAAGTTGTCCCATGGGTGGCTCACAGTCTTCATCCCCATTTTACAGATGAGGGAACTGAGGCCCAGAGAAGTGAAGTGACATGCCCAAAGTCACACAGCTGACAATTGGCAGAGCTGGGATTTGAACCCATGACCTCTGACTCCAAAGCCCAGGCTCTTTCCACTGAACCACACTGCTTAGCAGGAGATCAGCAGGGTAAGGTAAGATAGGTAAGGTAAAGAGGGTGAGAGGTGATTGGGGGATCTGAAGCTGTTGGTAAGGAGTTTCACATTCTATCTGATAGATTTCCTAGAGGGTAGGCAGCCTTTCTAGATTTGTTTTTCTACTTCTTGTGCTGTCTATCGATCAATCGATTCATCGATGTATTTATTGAGCTTCCTGTGTGCCCAGTGCTGTGCTAAGTGGTTGGAAGGGGACGATACAACAGATTTGGTAGACACAATCCCTGTCTGCCATGAGCTTACAGTCTAGAGGGGGAGACAGACATTAAGATAAATTTAAAAAAAAATTAGATATGGACAAATTGCTGTGGGGCTGAGGGAGGGCTAAATAAAGGGTGTAGATTAAATTGCAAGGGTGACGCAGAAGGGAGTGGAAGAAGAGGGAATGAGAGCCTAGTTGGGGAAGGCTTCTTGGAGGAGTTGGGCTTTTGAAAGGGTTTTGGAGGTGGGGAGAGTGATCGTGTGTTGGATATGAAAAGAGAGGTCATTCCAGGCCAAAGGAGGGATGAAAGCGAGAGGTCAGCAGTGAGGTAGACAAGATAATAATAATAATAATAATAATAATAATAGCATTTATTAAGCACTTACTATGTGCAAAGCACTGTTCTAAGCACTGGGGAGGTTACAAGGTGATCAACTTGTCCCACAGGGGGCTCACAGTCTTAATCCCCAGTTTACAGATGAGGTAACTGAGGCACAGAGAAGTGAAGTGACTTGCCCAAAGTCACACAGCTGGCAAGTGGCAGAGCTGGGATTTCAACCCATGATCTCTGACTCCAAAGCCTGGGCTCTTTCCACTGAGCCACATCTGAATCGAGATCTGTGTTTAGATGGCCATTGTGCTGCCTGGGTAGCAGAATTATATGCAAGAGTTTGTGTTCACAGTGACATTGGAGATCTTTGATTGAGTTTGGGGTTTCCCATGTGCTTGATAACTCACCAACACTGTTTTCCTCTGAAGAGTCAGATCCCAGTGTCATACCGATGGAAAAATACTCCAAATAACTTACACGCCTACTTGAGTCCATCTCTCCGGACCATAGTTGCAAGATGCAACAAACTCATGATTGTCTGCCTCTAGTTCGTCCAATCATGCCTGCAGCCTACTGAGTTGAAAGAGATCTCTGGAATCTTGTCCCAGCACAACCAACCCATTCCTCATTGCGACCTCCAGGATGAGATGTAGAAGAAGCCGAAACAGGAGTGAGTGGAGTTAATATCCAGCCACCTTTTAGCAATTCAGCAGCAAGGCTTAGTGGATAGAGCACGGGCCTGGGGGTCCAAATGATGTGGGTTCTAATCCTGGTTCTGCCGCTTGTCTGCTCTGCGATCCTGGGCAAGTCACTTCACTTCTCTGTGCCCCAGTTACCTTCTCTGTAAAATGGGGAATAAGACGGTGAGACCCATATGGGGATTGTCTCTCTTTGTCGTCGAATTGTACTTTCCAAGCGCTTAGTACAGTGCTCTGCTCCCAATAAGCTCTCAATAAATACGATTGAATGAATGAATGTGGGACAGGGACTGTGTCCAACCCAATTAGCTGTATCTACCCCAGCGCTTAGCCCAGTGCTTGGCACATAGCCCTTAACAAATACCATAAGAACATTCATTCATTCAATCATATTTATTGAGTGCTTACTGTGTGCAGAGCACTTTACTAAGCGCTTGGGAAGTACAAGTTGGCAACATATAGAGACGGTCCCTACCCAATAAAGGGCTCACAGTCTAGAAGGGGGAGAGAGACGACAAAACAAAACGTGGTCAGGTGACAAGTCATCAGAATAATCTGGAGGCATCAACCATGCCAACATAGAACCATTTCTGAATCGGAACTGATTTCTTAGGGCATCCAGGGGGATCAGAATAGCTTAGTGGAGAGAGGTTGGGACTTGCTTTCTACTGTGGGACATGGAGAAAGTCATTCGATATCTCTTCACAAAGTGTTTGGGAGAGTAGAGCCGACTTAGTAAATACGACGCCTACCCTAGCTGGGGACCCGAAATCGCATACGGAGTTTCCGTTGTTTTGTGGACTCTGCTCCGTTCACCTCTATGCCTCAGTTAACCTGGATCATAAAACTGTAAAATCACAGAGCTGTAAGAAAAGCACCTGAGCCGTCTTCGGTCTCCGAAGAGATGAATGTCTAAATCACCCAGGACAGATGGCCGACTATTCTTTCGATGCTAAGGATCCTATATCGGGTAATGTGTATCGAGGCAGAAATATCCAGAAAACACATTTAAAGGTTACTTAACTAGTTACGCCTCTGTGTAGGAACAAGAAGATCTATTCTTGGAAAAATCTGCATCTTTCCCTAATCATACAGGATGGCAACTGGCGGTTTAATTATGCACACACATTTTTACTTTGTGCATCTCCCCCCAAATCAGCATACAGATACCCTGAATTTTCATATTTGAATTGCAGAGCAAGAGATTGGTCAGTGTCTGCGTAATTACTCTCTTAATGAAACAGGTCCTAGATATAATACATGTCCCTTCTGTAATAATAGAATTTAAGTGAAAGTAATTGCCAAGTGCAGTGGTAGTTTACATATTACTTATTGCATAAAAATGTTGTGCTGTTTTAGGTTAAATGCAATTAACATCTAGACTCTTCGGTTCTCCTCCTGGGAAGGAATCGTTGGTCTGTCAGGTTGCTTCTCTATGTTTGATAAAAAAGAATAAATGTTCTTTTGCTGCATGGCTTGGTGGAAAATGTGGTTTTCAAACCAGGGAAAAACGTCAGCAGGAAACACAAATATTTATGTTTTTTAATCATTTCTCAGAGGTTGTTTCAATTGCTGAATCGAAGCCACCAGATTCTACGTAGAGAGGCGGCAAACGGCAGCAAGGTGTTGATCGTTCTCTTTAACCAGACATAGTGAGATGGGTGAGAGAGAGGATGTCACAGATTTTGACAAAAGAAAGCCCATAATCCTGAAAGAAATCCTCTCTGACCTCCGGGAGGACACTTGTCCTGGAGCCTAAATATTTCTATTTGAAGCCACTGTTGGAAAAAAAAAACCCACAAAAAATAATCTATTTCATCAACAGAATTTTGGACCGGATCAAGCTTCTAGACTGTGAGCCCACTCTTGGGTAGGGACCGTCTCTATATGTTTCCAACTTGTACTTCCCAAGCGCTTAGTACAGTGCTCTGCACACAGTAAACGCTCAATAAATGCGATTGAATGAATGAATGAATGAATACTGTTAAGAAAAGCTACCACCTCCAGGAAGTCTTCCTCCCTCATCCTCCTCTCCCAGGTCAGATCATTGCAAGAGCACAGTTTCAGCATTAATATGAATATCCACTGATGCATTCATTTATTTATTCAGCCAATCTTATTGAGCACTTACTGTGTGCAGAGCACAGAACTAAGCATGTGGGAGTATACAAAATAACAGAGTTCATCATCATCAACGTCATTATCAGCATTATCTTTTTTATGGTATTTGTTAAGCGCTTACCATGTGTCAAACACTGTTCTAAGCACTGGGTTGGTACAAGTTAATTAGGTCGGATACAGTCCTTATCCCACCTGGGTCTCACAGTCCAAGTAAGAGGGAGAAAAGGGATTGAAACCCCATTTTACAGTTGAGAAAACTGAGGCCCAGAGAAGCTAGTGCCTTTATCGAGATCACACAGCAGCAGACAAGTGGCAGAGCCAGGATAAGAACCCTGGTCCTTCTGATTCCTAGGCCCAGGATCTTCTCTGGGCCTCAGTTCCCTCATCTGTAAAATGGGATTGAGACTGTGAGCCCCATATGGGACAGGGACTGTGTCCAACCCAATTTGCTTGTATCCACCCCAGCACTTAGTACAGTGCCTGACACATAGTAAGCACTTAATTATTATTTCCAGTGTTATGCTGCTTCTCATTATAATCGTTATTGTAATCATTATCATCATCACGTATCTCAGTGCTGTACACCCAGACACCACTCAATGACTAATATTTTTTTTGAAAGAAGCATAGATGGTTATCTCTTTGTAATTCTTTCCTGAGTCTCAGAAACATAACTATGATATGTACTTTCAAGTGCATTCAAAAATTCTACATTTAGAATAATATGATGGGAATGGAATAATATGAGAATAATATGAATAATTCCGTGGAATAATATGATGGGTTTTTTTGAAGTCCACTATTTCTTTTCTCTTCCCCACTTTACCAAATTACACATCACTTATCCTCTGCACTTGACTGTATACCTTTTAAGGACTTGGTCTTTCCTCAGCCCTCAGCCCCTCAGGACTTATGTCTATATCTAGAATTTATGTTCATGTCCGTCTCTCCTTCTAGACTGTAAGTTCCCTGTGGACAGAGAACGTGTCAGTCAGCTCCATTGTATATCAATCAATCAATCAATCGTATTTATTGAGCGCTTACTGTGTGCAGAGCACTGTACTAAGCGCATGGGAAGTACAAGTTGGCAATATATAGAAACAGTCCCTACCCAACAGTGGGCTCACAGTCTAGAATCAATCAATCATATTTATTGAGCGCTTACTGTGTGCAGAGCACTGTATTAAGCGCTTGGAAAGCACAAATTGGCAACATATAGAGACAGTCCCAACCCAACAGTGGGCTCACAGTCTAAAAGAAGGGGGGGACAGAGAACAAAACCAAACATATTAACAAAATAAAATAAATAGAATAGATATGTACAAGTAAAATAAATAGAGTAATAAATATGTACAAACATATATACAAACATATATACATGGATAGTACTCTCCCAAGCGCTTAGTTTAGTGCTCTGCAAATAGGAAGTGCTCAAGAAATACCATTGGTTGATTGATTCAGTGTCATTCATTCATTCAATCGTATTTATTGAGCATTTACTGTGTGCAGAGCACTGTACTAAGCGCTTGGGAAGTCCAAGTTGGCAACATATAGAGACGGTCCCTACCCAACAACGGGCTCACAGTCAAGAAGGGGGAGACGGACAACAAAACATGTGGACAGGTGTCAAGTCATCAGAATAAATAGAAGTAAAGCTAGATGTACATCATTAACAAAATAAATAGAATAGTAAATATGTACAAGTAAAATAGAGTAATAAAACATATATACAGGTGCTGTGGGGAGGGGAAGGAAGTAGGGCGGGGGGGATGGGGAGGAGGAGAGGAAGGAGGGGGCTCATTCTGGGCCCCTGTCTGTCTGACTGTCCTCTTCTGCTAGATTGTATGCTCCTTTTATGAGAGTTCAAGTGCTCGGTACAGTGATCTGTACCTTAGATAATACTAATAATACTAATAATAATAATGATGGTATTTGTTAAGTACTTACTATGTGCCAGGCACTGTACTAAGCACTGGGGTGGATACGAGCTAATCGGGTTGTCCCACGTGGGGCTCACAGTCTTCATCCCCATTTTCCAGATGAGGAAACTGAGGCACAGAGAAGTGATTTGCCTAAGGTCACACAACAGACAAGTGGCAGAGCAGAGATTAGAACCCACGACCTTCTGACTCCCGAGCCCACGCTCTATCTACTATGCCAAGCTGCTTCCTCATTTTGAATCTCTATTTGGATCTACATTTTCTATTCTCCCAACCCTCAGGCCAAATGAATATCTGCATTTTTTTTTTTATTGTCCGTCTCCCCCTCTAGACTGTGAGCTCCTTTTCATCAGGGAACAGGTCTTCCAACTCCATTGTAGGGACCATCGCTATATGTCGCCAACTTGTACTTCCCAAGCGCTTAGAACAGTGCTCTACACACAGTAAGCGCTCAATAAATGATTGAATGAATGAATGAAGAAGTGCTTAGTACAGTGCTCTGCATACAGTGCATAAGAGAAGCAGCGTGGCTCAGTGGAAAGAGCCCGGGCTTTGGAGTCAGAGGTCATGGGTTCAAATCCCAGCTCCGCCAACTGGCCTCTGGGTGACTTTGGGCAAGTCACTTCACTTCTCTGGGCCCCAGTTACCTCATCTGTAAAATGGGGATTAAAACTGTGAGTCCCCAGTGGGACAACCTGTTCACCTTGTAACCTCCCCAGTGCTTAGAACAGTGCTTTGCACATAGTAAGCACTTAACAAATACTATCATTATTATTATTATTATTACAGTGCTCAGTAAATATCAACTCCCTTTACATTAGCTCTTTAAATACAATTAAATCAATAAATACGATTGATTGATTAGCTACCCTTGTCTCCTAAGACAATCTCATCTACGAAGCCATTTCTCCCTCTTCAGCATATCAAACAATCCACCAGTAGCATTTGTTAAAAGTCTGGGCAGGGCAATGCTTTAATCAATCGAACAATCATATTTATGAGCACTCACTGTATGCTGAGCGCTGCACTAAGCGCTTGGGAGAGTGCGACGTAATAGAGTTGACAGACACGTTCCCTGGCAACAGCAAGTACTGGGGAGAATAATCATTAATAATAATGATAAGTATGGTATTTGTTAAGTGTTTCCTCTGTGCCGGGCACTGTGCTAAACACTGGGGAGGATACAGGTTAGTCCCACGTGGGGCTCACAGGCTCAATCTCCATTTTACAGACGAGGTAACTGAGGCACAGAGAAGCGAAGGGCTTGCCCAAGGTCACACAGCAGACAAGTGGCGGAACTAGGATTAGAACCCAAGGCCTTCTGTCTCCTAGGCCTGTTCTCTATGCGCTGCACAATGGTGAGAAGCACAACAGAAATCAGGGTCATATCTCTGGAAATTAGTTTATTGTCTCCAAGCTAGATTGTAAATTCTCCGAAGGCAAGGATCATCTTACTAATGTGATTGCACGGTCCTGAATTGTTACTACACTACTCTTGGCGCGATAAATGCCAAATCGATACCCCAGATTAATTGAAATGTTGATTGAGTGGGGACAGATACTGATTTCTCCCCTGCCTGGCCTTTCCCCCCTTTTTTTATGGTAGTCGTTAAGTGCTTACTTTATGTCTGGCTCTGTACTGAACACTGGGATCTTGTCTTATGCCGTCGAGTCGTTTCCGACCCATAGCGACTCCATGGACGCATTTCTCCCAAAAGGCCCCGTTCTCCATCTGCAATCGTTCTGGTAATGGATCCACAGAGTTTTCTTGGGAAAAATCCGGAAGTGGTTTACCATCCCCTCCTTCCTCGTGGTCAATTTGAGTCTCTGCCCTCGACTCTCCCATTCATTCATTCAATCATATTTATTGAGCGCTTACTGTGTGCAGAGCACTGTACTAAGCGCTTGGGAAGTACCAGGTGGCAACATACAGAGACGGTCCCTACCCAACAGAGGACTCACAGTCTAGAAGGAGAAGACAGACAACAAAACCAAACATATTAACAAAATAAAATAAATAGAATAGTAAATATGCACAAGTAAAATAAATAGAGTAATAAGAATGTACAAAAAATATATACAGGTGCTGTGGGGAGGGGAATGAGGAGGGGGAGGAGGAGGGGAGTTTTAGTTTTTTTTATTGGCATTTATTAAGCGCTTACTATGTGCAAAGCACTGTTCTAAGTGCTGGGAGGATACAAGGTGATCAGGTTGTCCCATGGGGGGCTCACAGTCTTCATCCCCATTTTACAGATGAGGTAACTGAGGCCCGGAGAAGTTAAGTGACTTGCCCAAAGTCACACAGCTGACAATTGGTGGAGCCAGGATTTGAACCCATGACCTCTGACTCCAAAGCCCTGGCTCTTTCCACTGAGCCACGCTGCTTCTCCTAACTTTTAGCAGATGGACATTTAGCAGATGGACTGCCACTTGTGAGCTCCAAGTGGGACATGGACTACAATCAACTGGATTATATCTACCCTGGTGCTTAGTACAGTACTTGACACTAATTAATCACTTAACAAATACCGTAAAAAAAAAAAAACCTGAACAAAACATTCAACATCACCATTACACACAACTTTCAACAGCACTACTGCATGGAAGCAGAGTACCTTAGTGGATCGAGCCGGAGCTGGGAGGCAGAAGGATGTGAGTTCAATTCCAGCTCCACCATTTTCATTCATTCAATCGTATTTATTGAGCGCTTACTGTGTGCAGAGCACTGTACTAAGCACTTGGGAAGTACAAGTTGGCAACATATAGAGACAGTCGCTACCCAACAGCGGGCTCACAGTCTAGAAGGGGGAGACAGACAACAAAACAAAACATATAAACCAAATAAAATAAATAGAATAAATATGTACAAGTAAAATAAAGTAATAAATATGTAAACATATATACATATATACAGATTGTCTGCTGTGTGATCATGGGGAAGTCACTTCACTTCTCTGGGCCTCAGTGACTGCTTAGTAATGATAATGATGGCATTTATTAAGCACTTACTATGTGCAAAGCACTGTTCTAAGAGCTGGGGAGGTTACAAGGAGATCAGGTTGTCCCACGGGGGACTCACAGTCTTAATCCCCATTTTACAGATGAGGGAACTGAGGTACAGAGAAGTTAAGTGACTTACCCAAAGTCACATAGCTGACAATTGGCAGAAAATGAGGATTAAGCCTGAGCCCTATGCAGAACAGGGACTGTGTCCCACCAGATTAGCTTGCATCCACCCCAGCACAAATACCACAATTATTATTATTATCCTTCAAAACCACCAATGGCCAGCACCACCTTCAACAACCACCACTGAACATGATGAATTTTCACGGAAAAGCTGAATTTTTCAACACCCGTGCTGCCAGTGTCACTTTGTTATCATCACCATGGCTTTGATGAGCGCTCGTAGAAGGCCAGTGAATGTGGAATTCTTATTGGTGTCGTGTATTTGGAAATGAGATTGATTGATCGATCGATCGATCATTGGGAGATCTCCTGCCTCTCCTCAAAAGCCACCACTTCTACCTGACCATCCAACCTCATCCCTTTGCAACTTATTGAAGCTCTTGTCCCCTCCCTTCTTCCCTCTCCACCTACCATGTTAACTCATTTTGGGCAGGGAATGTATCCTCTAATTCTGTTGTATATTGTACTCTCTCCTTCTAGACCGTGAGCCCACTGTTGGGTAGGGACCGTCTCTATATGTTGCCAAATTGTACTTTCCAAGCACTTAGTACAGTGCTCTGCACACAGTAAGCACTCAATAAATACGATTGAATGAATGAATACTCTCCCAAGCTCCTAGCACAGGTCTCTGCACATAGTAAGTGTTCAATAAATACCATCGATTGATTGATGGATTGGTTTTTATTGAGTATTTTCTATGTTCCGGGAACTGTTCTAAGCTCTTGGGAGAGTACAATATGACAGAATTAGCAGACGCTTTCCCTGCCCATGACGAGCTTATAGTTTGGAGTGGGAGACGGACGTGAATATTCATTCATTCAATCGAATTTATCGAGCACTTACTGTGTGCAGAGCACTATACTAAGCGCTTGGGAAGTACAAGTCGACAACATATAGAGACGGTCCCTTACCAACAGCTGGCTCATAGTCTAGAAGGGGGAGAGAGACAACAAAACAAAAAATGTACACAGGTTAATATAAATAAATAAGTCATTTATAATCAAGAATTTAAAGATTGTCTATCTATATATATATAGATACATATAGATATATCTTTATCTATATCTATCTATATCTGTATCTATATCTATATGCATATATCTATATATATCTATATACGTATATCTATATATACATACATAGACTGTGAGCCCACTGTTGGGTAGGGACTCTCTATATGTTGCCAACTTGTACTTCCCAAGCGCTTAGTACAGTGCTCTGCACACAGTAAGCGCTCAATAAATATGATTGATTGATTGATTGATTGACTCTCTATATGTTGCCAACTCGTACTTCCCAAGCGCTTAGTACAGTGCTCTGCACACAGTAAGCACTCAATAAATACAATTGAATGAATGAATGAATGAACATATATATGGCCTGGGAGTCAGAAGGACCTGGGTTCCAATCCAGGCTCTGCCACGTGTCTGGCCTGTGACCTTGGGCAAATCACTTTACTTCTCTGGGCCTCAGTTCCCTCATCTGGAAAATGGGGACTTGGATTGCGAGCCCCACGTGGGACAGGGCCTGTGTCCAACCTGATGATCTTGTATCTACACCAGGGCTTAAAACAGTGTTTGACACACAGCAAGAGCTTAACATATACCATTATAATATCAATATGATTATTAATTATTATTTGTGATATTTTTATCAATGCTGAGGTGTTAGGGGTGGGGTGAATATCAAATGTCCAAAGGTCATAACTCCAAGTGCATAGACGAACAGAATAAAGAGTGAGCTGGCAAAGAACTTCACAGGGGAAGGTCTCCAGAATGAACATGCCAAGGATCTTTGTGTGAAAGTAGACTGATTGGAAACCATGGGTGAAGAATGGCAGAAAGGGAAGACATGTATAGCTTAAAAATCCAGTAAACGTTTTTACTTGTCATAGCCTGGCTAGGCATACAGATTGTCTCCTTTTTATGGTATTCATTAATAATAATGATAATGATGATGGCTTTTGTTAAGTGCTTAACAAAAACTATTATTATTATTATTATTATTATTATTATTATTATTATTGTTATTATTATTATTATTATTGGTATTCTTGGTATTATTATCATTGTTAAGCACTTTACTATGTGCCAAGGACTGTTATAAGTGCTGGGGTAGATACAAGGTAATCAGGTTGTCCCACATGGGGCTCCCTGTCTTCATTCCCATTTTACAGATGAGGTAACTGAGGCACAGAGAAGTGAACTGGCTTGTCCAAGGTCACACAGCAGACAAGTGGCTGGGTTGGAATTAGACCCCATGACCTCTGTCTCCCAAGCCTGGGCTCTCTCCACTAAGCCATGCTGCATTAATTACTTACTATATGCCAGGCACTGTTCTAAGCACTGAGGTAGATACAAGGTAATCAGGTTGGACACAGTCCACTTCCCACATAGTAGTAATAATAATAATAATAATAATAATAATAATAATAATAATAATAATAATAATAATGATATTTGTTAAGCACTTACGATGTGCAAAGCATTGTTCTAAGCCCTGGAGGGATACAAGGTGATCAAGTTGTCCCACGTGGAGCTCACAGTCTTAATCCCCATTTTACAGATGAGGGAACTGAGACACAGAGAAGTTAAGTGACTTGTCCAAAGTCACACAGCTGACAATTGGCAGAGCCAGGATTTGAACCACTGACTTCTGACTCCAAAGCCCTTGCTCGTTCCACTGAGCCACACTGCTTCTCATGGGGTTCACAGTCCTAATTCCCATTTTACAGAAGAGGTAACTGAGGTACAGAGAAGAGAAGTGACTTGCCTAAGGTCACACCCAGCAGACAAGTGGCAGAGCCAGAATTAGAAGCCAGGTATTTCCGATTCCCAGGCCCGCTCTCTATCCACAAAGCCACACTGCTTCTCGTGGAATCTTCCCTTGTGCAGAGTAGCATTCCTTAAGGCATCACTTTCCTCAGGAGGGCTTAAATAAATCAGCATCAGCTGCTGGAAAACCCCGAGGGGTAAATATTCAGGAAAGAATAAGAAAGCTAATGTCCTCCCCTGGAAACTGTTGACATCTAACCAAACGCATTCAAATCGGCCTCTAAACACACGGTTGCCTTTGAAAATAAATCATGTTTTCATTCATTTTTCATCGGGGAGCACGATATAACAAGCCAACCGAGCTGGTAGACACGGTCCCTGCCCGCGACGAGTTTACAGTCTAGAGGGGGGCTCTTGTGGGGGCCTCCTCACTCCCCAAGAATGGGTTGGAAGCTCTGTGAGGGTCAGAGGTCACAGGGGACCAGAAAGAAGGCAAAGGTCTGGCATTTGGTCAGCGTCGTCTCGTCATTCCATTAGAGGACGAGATTCAAATGTAGAATTAGCTGTTGCTTGTGCAGAATTATGTTAAACACGGCCCGGACTGAAAATCAATATTCCGCTTAAGTAGCTGGCCCTCCAGTAATTTAATGAAGCTAAATTGCCTTACACAGAGGTAAGGTGGGAAGGGAGCAGGCGGCTTCGAACCTTCCATTATACAGGGGCGATACAGCTGTATGCCTAAAGAGAAATTAAATGCGGACACTCATTTCTTCTTCAAGTCAGAACGGGGCTTTTTTCTATTCCAAATTACTTCCCCGCTTCCTCAATTGAGAACTTCAGTAAATAATTTGCGGTCCTCGGGTGGTGAGGAGGGGATTGAGGATAAAGAAAAACGTTGCTAGTGGAATATTTAAATATTGCCTTTTTTTGGCTTCAATAGAAGAGACGGAACAAGGCATTCAATGTTAAATCGGCATTAGAGTCCCATTCGAAAGGCTTTAAATCGAAGACATACCTGCCCCAAATTAATTTGATTCATGATCTAATCGAGGATTGAAAAGCTACCTGGCTGTTCCCTAATGTTGTGTGAAAGTCTAAACAGGATTTTTTAATAAAGCAAACATCCAATTTATTGGTCACTCAGGCAGGGGGCTAGAAGGCTCTTTTAAGGTGGAGAATGAAAAGTCCCAGCTTTATGAAGAAATGATGATGATGCTGGTGATGATAATAACAAAAATGATAATCGTTTGTGAAGTGCTTACTTTCTGGCAGGTGGTGAGGTCAGAATAAGATAGTCAGACACAGCTCCTGTTTCATGGGCTGAGGGAGGGAAGATAGTTCATTTCATTCTCATTTTAAAGACAGGGAAACTGAGGCACGGGTAGGCTGCCCCAAGGTCACCCAGGAGGCAAATCATGGATCTGGGCTAGAATCTGTATCTCCTGGACTCCCAACTCCACTTTATTCAAATTAGGCTCCTTTCTCATTGCTCAGATAACTTCATTTTGGACCTCAGTTTAGTCCTCTCCCTACAATCGGCACTAAATAAATGTGATTTCCACTGCCACCGACTGAGAATTCGACTCCCGGTTCATCCTGCCAACAGCTGACGTGCCCTTATTCTAACACCCTAACACTCCCAACTTTTATAAAAGCGGAACGCCAGGAATAAACGTGGACGTCATTCCATCACGAGAAGGTCCCGAAAACCCTCTGATCGATTATTCGGCCGCCAACTTCCAACCCCAAGCAACCCTCTTCGTTGTCGCGTCTCCAAATGGAATGGAAATGACATCGTGACAACAACAGCGTGTTGTTCGGGGCGAGGTATTGGTTCAGAGTTGCTGCGGTTTGTCAGGCTCTCCAGATGGCTCTCCCGGCTTATCGACAATAGAGGGCTTTGTCACTGGAAAAATCAAGGAATTATGGAATGCGTAATGAACTGAAGGGGAGAGTCCATTTGCATACCGTCTCCTGTTTCTCATCTCTCCTTCGACTTTTCATCTCTTACCACAGGAAAGATGGTCCCGCAAGGTGGTAAAAGCAAATGCGATCGGCAACTCGGAATATGCAAACTTGAAAATGGACACAGATACGTGCCGAATTTGGAGCTGAACAGGGCACAAGAGGAGGGCTCTTTAGTGGATAGACGCCACCTCGACGATGGCGTATTTTCAATAGCGTAAGGTAGTGATTTTATCTCAGGTGCCCCCTTGAACAGAAGTGCGTTTTAACACTCATTTAAATTCATTCTCTAGGATCCAGGGACACACTGGACAAGGGGATGTGATGAGAGATCCACTCCTCTGTGCTGAGAGAAATCCACTTTGAAAACCATGTTTTCTCCCCATCAGGAACTATAAAATCTTCAGAGAGGGAGTCGGGCCCGATTTTTTTTTTCCCCCAAGTGCAATTATTTCAACTTCTAAATTGCATTATCACAGAACGATAATAGAAGAGGCAGGCACGTTTATTAGATTATTACAGTAGATCGAGCTCATTGTTACCAGTCCAAGTTTTCGAGACAACTCACCAGGGCTGGCAAATCGCTCTTGGGGATGGCAACACTTTCAACGGGGTGCACGAGAAACATCATTTTCACATTTATTTTCGAGGGGGTCCGCGTACCCCTCGGGCGCTACCCTGTCAGCTAAGACCGTCGGATTCTCATGGTTCTGTACGATCCCAGAGCAGATGTGCTCAGCATCCAGCAGATAAGTGGTTAAGAAGGGGAGCATTTAAATGGTAATAATTAGGCTCCCGAATTAATGCTCTGTTGAGATAAAAGGGAATATTTTTACAGTGAGTCTCTGGGTGCCTTCCTGTCTCATCCACTAGTAGAGGGCTCCCAAGAACAATAGTGCATTTCCTTCAGAACCCACGGTAGAAAACAAATGTCATCTGCTAAATCGGAAATTCTAACGAAAATAATAATTGCGGAGCTGGATGACTGGAGACCCAAATTCTAACCAGCGCATATTTTAAATACCAATATTTCTGCAGACCGAATTTAATATTGCTCTGCAGCCCATTTTGCCAGTGCTCTAGTTAGTGAAGCCGTGCTCTATTTCGTGGTACGATGAATCTAAAATTGTTATCGGCTCCATAAATCCGATCACTTGTTTAATGCAATACATCACCCAAACTCCTGTTTGTCAAACATCCGCAAATGCATCCGTCCAAATTCTGCTTTGACAGGAGGCTGCTAATTCTTTTCTCTTTTAATGATATTTCTTAAGCACTTACTCTATGTCAAGCTCTGAACTAAGCTCTGGGAAAGATGCAGGATACTCAGGTTGGACACAGAAGTGAAGTGACTAGCCCAAGGTCACACAGCAGACAAGTGGTAGAGACAGGATTAGAATCCAGGTCCTCATCCCCAGTGGATCTACCCACTAGGCCAAGCTACTTCTCTAGGGGAAAGTTCATGGGGCGGGAGTTAGGACACCTGAGTCCAAAAACCCAGCTTTTTATCCTGGCCCTCTGGGTGACCTCGAACGAACAATAATAATAATAATGATAGCATTTGTTAAATGCTTACTATTTGCCAAGCACTGTTTTAAGCACTGGGAGGGATACAAAACAGTCAGGTTGTCCCACCTGGGGCTCACACTTTTAATCCCCATTTTACAAATGAGGTAACTGAGGCCCAGAGATGTTAAGTGACTTGCCCAAAGTCACCCAGTTGACATGTGGTGGAGCCAGGATTAGAACACATGACCTGTGATTCCCAAGACTGTGTTCTTCCCACTGAGGCACGCTGCTTAAATCAGTTCACTTCTCTGATACTCAGTTTCCACCTCTCTGAAATGGGATGATAATGATAATACCAGCCTCTCCCTACCTCACCGAGTTATGAGGGTCAAATGAGATGATTGAGGTGCCAGCGCTTTGGAAAAATGAAAGGGGCTGTCGAAAACCAATGTCACTTTTCTGCGTATTATCATTTTGATGATTATTATCATTCTTTACCATCAGACAAGTAGAGTGCTATAATGCCAACTTGAAAGAATATTCTGTACGAGAATCACAAACCACTCAGCGTTGTGGGCAATCGAAATGATCATGACAATTAGTTTTACATTTGTAGGTGTTTATTATATGCCATGCATTGTGTTAAACGCTGGGGTAGATGCGGTACAGTCAGATCATGAGAAGCAGCATGGCTCAGTGGAAAGAGCCAAGGCTTTGGAGTAAGAGGTCATGGGTTCAAATCCCAGCTCTGCCAACTGTCAGCTGTGTGACTTTGGTCAAGTCGCTTCACTTCCCTGTGCCTCAGTTACCTCATCGGTAAAATGGGGATGAAGACTGTGAGCCCCCCATGGGACAACCCGATCACCTTGTAACCTCCCCAGTGTCTAGAACAGTGTTTTGCATATAGTAAGCGCTTAAATGCCATCATTATTATTATTATCATTCATTCATTAAATCGTATTTATTGAGTGCTTACTGTGTGTGGAGCACTGTACTAAGCCCTTGGGAAGTACAAGTTGGCAACATATAGAGACGGCCCCTACCCAACAACGGGCTCAGACTGAAAAACCTGTTCTTTCTTTTGGGTAACTCTGAATTATGCTTATAACACAGGCACAGAGTGTTGTACTGATGCTCTTGCTCAAAAATAAAAAGTGATAATGTCTCTTTCCTTCATTCTCAGTTTAAAAAAATGTCCTGGACAGAATGGCCCACAGCCAGATAACTTTGAAGTTTTAGCCACCAGCTCCTCTATTCATCTGAATTACACCCTCTTGAAGACCTTTAAAACCATTAATAGTCTGAGATTTCAAATAATAATAATAATGGTGATTGTGTTATTTGTTTAGCACTTACTTTGTGCCAAGCACTGTTCTAAGCACTGGGGGAGGAGGGTGTCTTCCAACTCTGTCACATTTTCATTTACCAATAAACCTATGCATCAGGCATAAACTCCTCACTCTTGGCTTCAAGGCTGTCCATCACCTCACCCCCTCCTACCTCACCTCCCTTCTCTCCTTCTCCAGCCCAGCCCGCACCCTCCGCTCCTCTGCCACTGCTCATCTCTTAACTGGGCCTCATTCTCTCCCATCCCACCATCGACCCCCGGCCCATGTCCTCCCCCTGGCCTGGGATGCCCTCCCTCCTTAAATCCGCCAAACTAGCTCTCTTCCTCCCTTCAAAGCCCTACTGAGAGCTCACCTCCTCCAGGAGGCCTTCCCACACTGAGCCTCCTCCTTCCTCTCCCCCTCCCCATCCCCCCCCACCCTACCTCTTTCCCCTCCCCACAGCACCTGTATATATGTTTGTACAAATTTATTACTCTACTGATTTTATTTGTACATATTTACTATTCTATTTATTTTATTTTGTTAACATGTTTTGTTTTGTTGTCTGTCTCCCCCTTCTAGACTGTGAGCCTGCTGTTGGGTAGGGACTGTCCCTATATGTTGCCAATTTGTACTTTGCAAGTGCTTAGTACAGTGCTCTGCACACAGTAAGCGCTCAATAAATACGATTGAATGAATGAATGAATTTGCTCACTCACTCTCACTCAGTCGTATTTATTGAGTGCTTACTGTGTGCAGAGTACTGTTCTAAGGGCTTGGGAAGTACAAGTTGGCAACATTTAAAGATGGTTCCTACCCAAAAATGGGCTCACAGTCTAGAAGGGGGAGACAGGCAACAGAACAAAACCTGTGGACTGGTGTCAAAGTCGTCGGAACAAATAGAATTAAAGCTATATGCACATCATTAACAAAATAAATAGAATAGTAATATGTACAAGTAAAATAAATACAGTAATAAATCTGTACAAATATATACACAACCACTGTGGGGAGGGGAAGGAGGTAGGGTGGGGGAGGTGGGGGGGAGGAGGAGAGGAAAAAGGGGGCTCAGTCTGGGAAGGCCTTTTGGAGGAGGTGGGCTAAGGAACATGGGCTGATTGGATTCTATTCCCACCTTGGAAAAGTAGTTTTGTTGTGAATAATTTAGTCCAAAGTCTCATGCTGCTCTCTGAGTCAGTTAAGATGGAAGCTAAGTCAGTTCTGCCAACTAATAGTAATAATGAAAGCATTTGTTAAGCATTTACTACGTGGCAAGCATTGTTCTAAGCGATGGGGTAGATGCAAGATAATCAGATTGTCTCATGTGGGGCTAACAGTCTTCATCCCCATATTACAAATAAGGCAACTGAAACACGGACAATTAAGTGACTTGCTTTAAGTCACACAGCTGACAAGTGGTGGAGTCAGGATTAGAACCCACAACCTCTGACTCCCAAGCCCGGGGTCTTTCCACTAAGCCACGCCGCTTCTCCAGAGCTGGCTGTCTATACAGAAGGCTTTTAAAATGCATGCACACCCACCCACAAACAAAAATGTTACTTTAAGGAACAGACTGAGCCCCCTTTTTCCCAAACTGAGCCTCCTTTTTCCTCCTCCCCATCCCCCCTGCCCTACCTCCTTCCCCTCCCCACAGCACATATATGTATATATATATATATATATACAGATTCATTACTCTATTTTACTTGTACATGTTTACTATTTATTTTGTTAATGATGTGCATCTAGCTCTACTTCTATTTACCCCCTTTTAGACTGTGAGCCCACTGTTGGGTAGGGACCATCTCTATATGTTGCCAACTTGGGCTTCCCAAGTACTTAGTACAGTGTACTGCACACAGTAAGCGCTCACTAAATACAATTGAATGAATGAATGAATGAAACACATTTTGTGTTTCATAGTAGGTGGCCATTTCTATTGTTCTGTGAATGTTCTCCGAGGTTTTTTTTTTTTTTAAATTATTATTCTCCTTCAAAGGCTCCCAAAAGATCTTGACTGATTTGTTCATCTCATTCCTGCTGTCCATATTTACGTCGAAGGTTTTGATGCTCTTCAGGTCTAACTTTGCCAACTTGTACTTCCCCAGCGCTTAGTACAGTGCTCTGCACACAGTAAGTGCTCAATAAATACGATTGAATTAATAACAGTGGATGGTATTTTTCAGGGTTCCCTTCAGCTCTACCCTGTCTCTCCTTTCCCCAGGTCTCTTGGGGATGGGATGGAGTGAGGGTTGGCTAATCAGCATTGAGTAGCAGCGTGGCTCAATGAGAAAGAGCCTGGGCTTTGGAGTCAGAGATCATGGGTTCAA
This sequence comes from Tachyglossus aculeatus, assembly GCF_015852505.1. Taxonomy (NCBI): domain Eukaryota; kingdom Metazoa; phylum Chordata; class Mammalia; order Monotremata; family Tachyglossidae; genus Tachyglossus; species Tachyglossus aculeatus. The sequence goes on from NC_052068.1 coordinate 4,093,649, forward strand.
ATCCCAGTTCCACCAATTGTCAGCTGTGTGACTTTGGGTAAGTCACTTCACTTCTCTGGGCCTCAGTTACCTCATTGGTACAATGGGAATGAAGACTGTGAGCCCCCCGTGGGACAACCTGATCACCTTGTAACCTCCCCAGAGCTTAGAACAGTGCTTTGCACATATTAAGCGCTTAATAAATGCCATCATTATTATTATTATCAATCACCACTGGGATTGTCATGGAACAGGCACGGCTCAGATAATTAACATCCCTCTGGTCACACAAACCAGGAATGACTTCATCTCTAAAATTTCCTCGGGGGCCAGGGTGAGTCGACAATCGAAATTTCAGGCAACTGAAATATCACAACACATCAGCTGTGTGACTTTAGACAAGTCACTTCACTTCTCTGTGCCACGGTTACTTTATCTGTAAATTGGGGATTAAGACCGTGAGCCCCACGTGAGGCAATCTGATGACCTGGTATCTTCCCCAGTGCTTAGAACAGTGCTTGGCACATAGTAAGCGCTTAAGAAATACCATCATCATCATGATGAAATGATGGAGCTGCTGGGGAAAAAAAAAAAAAAAAAAAAAAAAAAAAAAAAATAATAATAATAATAATAATGGCATTTGTTAAGCACTTACTATGTGCAGAGCACTGTTCTGTGCTGAGCACTGTTCTAAGCACTGAGCACTGTTCTAAGCACTGTTCATTCATTAATTTCATTGTATTCATTGAGTGCTTACTGTGCAAAGCACTGTAATAATAATAGTAATAATTAGGGTATTGGTTAAGCGCTTACTATGTGCCAGGAACTGACTAAGCGCTGAGGTGGAGACAAACAAATCAGGTTGGACACAGACCCTTGTCACATGTGGGGCTCACAGTCTCAATCCTCAGATGAGGTCACTGAGGCACCGAGAAGTGAAGTGACTTACCCAAGGTCACTCATCAGACAAGTTCTAGAGAAGCAGCGTGGCTCAGTGGACAGAGCATGGGCTTTGGAGTCAGAGATCATGGGTTCATATCCCGGCTCTGCCAATTGTCAGCTGTGTGACTTTGGGCAAGTCACTTCACTTCTCGGTGCCTCAGTTGCCTCATCTGTAAAATGGGGATAAAGATTGTCAGCCCCTCCGTGGGACAACCTGATCACCTTGCAACCACCCCAGAGCTTAGAACAGTGCTTTGCACATAGTAAGCGCTTAATAAATGCCATCATTATTATTGTTATTATTATTGTAACCTCCCCAGTGCTTAGAACAGTGCTTTGCACACAGTAAGTGCTTAATAAATGCCATTATTAGTATTATTATTCTTAAATGGCCGAGCTGGGATTTGAACCCCTGACCCTCTGAGTCCCTGGCCCTTGCTCTATCCACTAACCCATGCAGCTTTGGGACAGTGCAATTTAATAATGTAATAATAATAATGATAATGATGGGATTTGTTAAGTGCCTACTATGTGCAATTATATATATATATATATATATATATATATATATATATATATATATATATATATATATATATACTAGAAGTGGGATTTATATCAATAATCAATGCAGTTTCCATACTGCTCAAGAGCAATTGTTCATGTATGCCCAATGATATAATAGTAATAATAATGGCATTTATTAAGCGCTTACTATGTGCAAAGCACTGTTCTAAGCGCTGGGGAGGTTACAAGGTGATCAGGTTGTCCCACATGGGGCTCACTGTCTTAATCCCCATTTTACAGATGAGGGAACTGAAGCACAGAGAAGTTAAATGACTTGCCCAAAGTCACACAGCTGACCATTGGTGGAGCCAGGATTTGAACCCCTGACCTCTGACTCCAAAGCCTGTGCTCTTTCCACTGAGCTGCGCTGTCTCTATATGTTGCCGACTTTTACTTCCCAAGCACTTAGTACAGTGTTCTGCACACAGTAAGTGCTCAATAAATATGATCAAATTCATTCATTCATTCATTCATTCAATTGTATTTATTGAGTGCTTACTGTGTGCACAACAGTATACTAAGCTCTTGGGAAGTACAGGTTGGCAGCATATAGAGACAGTCCCTACCCAACGGCAGGCTCACAGTCTAGAAGCGGGAGACGGACAACAAAACAAAACATATAAACAAAATAAAATAAATAGAATAGTAAATATGTACAAGTAAAATAAATAGAGTAATAAATCTGTACAAACATAGGTACAGGTGCTGTGGAGAGGGGAGGGAGGTAGGGTGGGGGGATGGGGACGGGGAGAGGAAGGAGGAGGCTCAGTCTGGGAAGGCCTCCTGGAGGAGGGGAGCTCTCAGTAGAGCTTTGAAGGGAGGAAGAGAGCTAGCTTGACGGATGGACAAAGGGAGGGCATTCCGGGCCAGGGGGAGGACATGGGCCTGGGGTTGACGGTGGGACAGACGAGAACGAGGCCCAGTGAGGAGGTGAGCAGCAGCAGAGGAGCAGAGGGAGCGGGCTGGGCTGAAGAAGGACAGAAGGAAGGTGAGGTAGGAGGGGGCCAGGGGATGGACAGCCTTGAAGCCCAGGGTGAGGAGTTTCTACCTGATGCGCAGATTGATTGGTAGCCACTGGAGATTTTTGAGGAGGGGAGTAACAAGCCCAGAGCATTTCTGCACAAAGACGATCCAGGCAGCGGAGTGAAGTATAGATTGAAGTGGGGAGAGACAGGAGGATGGGAGATCAGAGAGGAGGCTGATGCAGTAATCCAGTCAGGATAGGATGGGAGATTGAATGAGCAGGGTAGCAGTTTGGATGGAGAGGAAAGGGAGGATCTTGGCAATGTTGCGGAGCTGAGGCCGGCAGGTTTTGGTGATGGATTGGATGTGAGGGGTGAATGAGAGAGCAGAGTCGAGGATCACACCAAGGTTGCGGGCTTGTGAGACGGGAAAGATGGTAGTGCCGTCAACAGAGATGGGAAAGTCAGGGAGAGGGCAGGGTTTGGGAGGGAAGATAAGGAGTTCAGTCTTGGACATGTTGAGTTTTAGATGGCGGGCAGACATCCAGATGGAGATGTCTTGAAGGCCGGAGGAGACCCGAGCCTGAAGGGAGGGAGAGAGAGCAGGGGCAGTGATGTAGATTTGGGTGTCATCAACGTAGAGATGATAGTTGAAGCCGTGGGAGCGAATGAGGTCACCAAGTGAGTGAGTGTAGATCGAGAACAGAAGGGGACCAAGAACTGACCCTGGAGGAACCCCTACAGTAAGGGGGTGGGACAGGGAGAAGGAGCCCATAAAAGAGACTGAGAATGAATGGCCGGAGAGATAAGAGGAGAACCAGGAGAGGATGGGGTCTGTGAAGCCAAGGTTGGATAGCGTGTTGAGGAGAAGGGGGTGGTCCACAGTGTCAAAGGCAGCTGAGAGTTCGAGGAGGATTAGGATAGAGTAGGAGCTGTTGGATTTGGCAAGCAGGAGGTCATTGGTGACCTTTGAGAGGGCGGTTTCCATGGAACGTAGGGGACAGAAGCCAGATTGGAGAGGGTCGAGGAGAGAGTTGGCGTTGAGGAATTCAAGGCAGCAGGTGAAGACGACTTGTTCAAGGAGTTTGGAAAGGAATGGTAGGAGGGAGATAGGATGATAACTAGAAGGGGAAGTGGGGTCAAGAGAGGGCTTTTTTAGGATATACAATGAATATATGTGGTATATTTATACATATAGTATATCATTCAATCAATCAATCTTATTTATTGAGCGCTTACTATGTGCAGAGCACTGTACTAAGCGCTTGGGAAGTCCAAGTTGGCAACATGTAGAGACGGTCCCTACCCAACAGCGGGCTCACGGTCTAGAAGGGGGAGACAGACAACAAAACATATTAACAAAATAAAATAAATAGAATAAACATGTACAAATAAAATAAATAGAGTAATAAAAATATACACACACACACACACACATATATATATATATGTATATGTATATATATGTATATATATATATATGTATATATATATGTATATTATGTATATATATAACAGGGACTGTGTCCAACCCGATTTGCTTGTATCTACCCCAGTGCTTAGTACAGTGCCTGAAGCATAGTAAGTGCTTAATAAATACCATTCATTCACTCATTCAATTGTATTTATTGAGCGCTTACTATGTGCAGAGCACTGTACTAAGCGCTTGGGAAGTACAACTTGGCAACATATAGAGATGGTCCACCACATTATTATTATTATTATTATTATTATTATTATTATTATTATTATATAGAACTACCATTGAAGAGAGGTAAACCATTTGACACTACAATCCCCTGTCTAGGGTCAATTGTTGGCTCTATGGAATGAAACAAGACCAAAATAGGGGATCATGATATGCTCTTTTCCTGACATCTAACTGAGAAACATCACTAAAATAGTAGTGTATTATTGATTGTTAGAGTTTTTTTTTTCCAAATCAAGTTCTTGGCTTTGTTTTAATATTTAGTCTGTGCAAAAGAGACCCAAATGAAACAAGATATTAAAAGGTTTAAGAAACGGCCAGTTGATTTGAAGTTTACAGTCTGTGATGGTGATTTTTCCAAAGTGACTAAAGTGGTGACGGCATAATGAGGGTGAATATCCCCCAAACACATTCTAGACTAATTCATTAATTATGGTATTTATTAAGCATTTGTTATCAATCAATTAACTGATCGTTGGTATTCACTGAGTGCTTACTATCTGCAGAGTCCTGAACTACGTACTTGGGATTGTACAATCCAACAGAGTTGATAGATTCATTCATTCATTCATTCATTCAATCACATTTATTAAGCGCTTTCTGTGTGCAGAGCACTGCACTAAGCGCTTGGGAAGTACACAGTCTAAAGACTCTGGGTTAAGGCCTGGGGTAAGAAACAGACAATTTAAATTGACACAATCCCTGCCCTATTTGGGAACTCATAAGACTGTAAGCTCATTGTGGGCAGGGAATGAGTCTGATTATCATTATTATTATTATTATTATTATTATTAATAATAATAATAATAATAATAATAATAATAATATTTTTTAAGAGCTTACTATGTGAAGAGAAGCAGGGTGGCTCAGTGGAAAGAGCCTGGGCTTTGGAGTCAGAGGTCATGGGTTTGAATCCCGGCTCCGCCACATGTCTGCTGTGTGACCTTGGGCAAGTCACTTCACTTTTCTGAGCCTCAGTTACCTCATCTGTAAAATGGGGATTAAGACTGTGAGCCCCACGTGGGACAACTTGATCACTTTATATCCCCCCAAGTGCTTAGAACAGTGCTTTGCACATACTAAGCACTTAACAAATGCCAATATTATTATTATTATTATTATTATTATTATTATTGTTATTATTATTATTATTATTATTATTTTTATGTGCCAAGCACAGTTCTAAGTACTGGCGTATATACAAGAAGATCAGGTTGTCCTACACAGGGCAATGTTATTGTATTGTTGTACTGGACATTCCCAAGTGCTTAGTACAGTGCTCTGCACACAGTAAGAGCTCAATAAATATGACAATGAAACAGGAGTGAGAACAAGCAGATATCATATGTTATATTATACAGACGAGGAAATCAGGACTCAGAGAGGTTATTATTAGTAGTAATGATAATAGTATCAGTACTAGTAATAATGATAACCCCTCTGGGTCTTGATAATAATAATAGTAATAATAATAATAATAATAATAATAATAATAATAATAATAATAATAATAATAATAATAACAATGGTATTTTGTTAGGCATTTACAATGTGCCAAGCACTGTTCTAAGCTCTGGGGTAGATGCAAGGTTGGCAGGTTATCCCAGGTGGGGCTCACAATCTTAATCTCCATTTTACAGATGTGGGAACTGAGGCACAGAGAAGTGAAGTGACTTGCCCAAGGTCACACATCTGACAAGGGACAGAGCTGGGATTAGAACTCATGACCTCTGACATCCAAGCCCAGGCTCTTTCCACTAAGCCACGATGCTTCCCTGATCATAATAATAACTGTAACTGGTGTTTCTTAAGCGGTTACTATTTGACAGGCATTGTAGTAAGCTCTGGGGTAGATACAAGATTATTGGGTTGGCCACAGTCCCAGTCCCACGAAGAGCTCACAGTCTTAATCTCCATTTTACAGATGAGGGAACTGAGGCACAGAGAAGTGAACTGACTTGGCCAGGGTCACACAGCAGGCTGGTGGCAGAGCTAGGCTGAAAGCACCGATTTCCTGGCCCCCAGGCCTCCGCTTTTCTGTTAATAATAATAATGATAATGATGGCATTTGTTAAGCGCTTACTATGTGCAAAGCACTGTTCTAAGCGCTGTGGGGATACAAGGTGATCAGGTTGTCCCTTGCGGGGTTCACAGTCTTAATCCCCATTTTACAGATGAGGTAACTGAGGCTCAGAGAAGTGAAGTGACTTGTCCAAGGTCACACAGCAGGCATGTGGCGGAGCCGGGATTCGAACCCACGATCTCTGACTCCAAAGCCCGGGCTCTTTCCACTGAGCCACGCTGCTTCTCTGCTTCTCTGTTAAATGAGGCCACCCTGCCCCAGTTTACCAGAATTAACATGCAGAACAGCAAACCTACAAACCCATTAGTATCACCTCACATATGCGTACTCTGTTAATTCATTAATTCATTCCTTCATTCATTCAATCAATCGTATTTATTGAGCGCTTAATGTGTTCAGAGCACTGTACTAAGCGCTTGGAAAGTACAATTCAGCAATAAAAAGTGACACTCCCTTCCCATACCGGGCTTAGAGTCTAGAAGGGGGGAGACGGGCATCAAAACAGGTAAATTGGCATCAATATCATCATCATCAATCAATATAAATAAACAGAATTATAAATATATACATAATTTTTGTGGGGTGGGGGGAGAGAAAAGTGAGCAAGTCGAGGTGACATGGAAGGGAGAGGGAAATGAGGAAAAGGGGGCTTAATCTGGGAAGGCCTCTTGGAGGAGGTGACTATTCAGTAGAGGTTTGAAGCGGGGGGAAGAGTGATTGTGCTTTGCTAAGCATTAAAGGGGGCAGGAGGAGACAGTTGAGAGAAAACTAAAGACTATAACTCGGTATTCTCCCTAAGCACTCAATACAGAGCTCTGCCTACAGCGCTCAATAAATATTATCATCAGTACCGCTACCTGTCCTCGAAGATCTGATGGGGCCATGATGTCATGTCATAAAATTCCAAATGCATAAGCAGCCTATCAATCGACGGTATTTATTGAGCACTTAGAGTGCGCAGAGCACTCTACTTAACCCTGGGGAGAGTACGACACAACAATATCACAAAAAGCAGCATGGCATAGTGGATAGATGCTGGACTTGGGAGTCAGAAGGTCACGGGTTCTAATCCCGGCTCCACCACTTGTCTGCTGTGTGACCTTGGTCAAGTCACTTAGCTTCTCTGGGCCTCAGTTGTCTCATCTGTAAAATGGGGAATAAGTCTGTAAGCCCTGTGAAGGACGGGGACTGTGTCCAACCCTATTTGCTTGTACTCAACCCAGCGCTTAGTATTCATTTATTCAATTGTATTTATGGAGCGCTTACTGTGTACAGAGCACTGTACTAAGAGCTTGGGAGTACAAGTTGGCAGCATATAGAGACGGTCCCTACCCAACAACGGGCTCATGGTCCTCATATGGATCCTGTTCTTTATGGATTTTCTTCCTCTTTTCCCTCATGGCAAATTGTATCTGCTCGTCTTCCCTATTTTAATCTGTAAGTGCCCGAAGGGTGGGGACTTCATGTCTTACTTTTCTTTTCTGTACCTAATTCACAACTCTATATGCAGTAGATGCTCTTTGCACATAGTAAGCGCTTCATAAATCCCATCGTTATTATTAGTATCCTGACTCAATCACTCTATTGATTTATTATTACTCTATTTATTCATTTTATTTGTACGTTTATTCTATTTTGTTAATATGTTTTGTTTTATTCTCTGTCTCCCCCTTCTAGACTGCGAGTCCACTGTTGGGTAGGGACCGTCTCTATATGTTTCCAAATTGTACTTCCCAAGTGCTTAGTACAGTGTTCTGCACACAGTAAGCGCTCAATAAATACAATTGAATGAATGAATGCTCATTCCAGATGCTCAGAAAACACTGTTGAGAAAGAGGAGGAGGAGGGAAAGGAGATGGAAGATGAGAAAATGGAAAGCAGCGTGGCTCAGTGGAAAGAGCACGGGCTTTGGAGTCAGAGGTCATGGGTTCGAATCCCAGCTCTGCCAATTGTCAGCTGTGTGACTTTGGGCAAGTCACTTAACTTCTCTGTACCTCAGTTCCCTCATCTGTAAAATGGGGATGAAGACTGTCAGCCCCCTGTGGGACAACCTGATCACCTTGTAACCTCCCCATCGCTTAGAACAGTGCTTTGCACATGGTAAGCACTTAATAAATGCCATTATTATTATTATTATTATGAGAAGGAAGAGAAGGAGGAAGGAAAAGAGACTGATAGTACTTATCAAGCAATTCATGGGAGAAATAGTTTTATTTTGGTTCAGTTATATATGGCTCTATAAACTTCAAACTCACTGCCACGTCTAAATAGAGAATATTGGAAAGAGATTGGAAACATGAAGTAATAGATCAATCAGTGGTATTTATTGAGGGTTTACTGTGTTCAAGAACACTAAACTTTGGGGAGAGAACAGTGCAACAGAGTTGGTCCACACATCTCCTGCATACCAGGTAATTATGGTGCTTTTTAATTAATAGTAGTGCAATAATTTGCTAGGGCTGGTAAACATTTGCCATTTAGAACAGTGCTTTGCACATAGCAAGTGCATAATAAATGCCATTATTATTATCTAGGAGACGGGGACTGACAAAATTGAGGAAATTTTTGTTCACGAATGAAACTCCCTTGGGAATGCCATATTCCTTGAGCTGTGGCTTTTGACGACCAGCCAGTTTTCTGATTCTACACTCTATGCTTATGTGGCTACCTGAGGGGGTGCGATCGAATAAGTGACTAAAATAGTCATTAAACCTCATTCAAGGCCCCTCATTCTTCTTAACCTTAATAATGATGGTGTTTGCTAAGTACTTACTAAGTGCCAGGCACTGTACTAAGCGCTTGGGTGTTGGGGGGGGGATACAAGCAAATTGGGCTGGACACAGTCTCTGCCCCATGTGGGGATCACAGTCTCAATCCTCATTTTATAGACGAGGGAAATGAGGCACAGAGAAGTGAAGTGACCTGCCCACTATCACACAGCAGAGAAGTGGCAGAGCCAGGATTAGAACTCAAGATCTTCTGACTCTCGGGCCAAGGCTCTAGCCACTTTGCCAGGCTGCTTCTCTGTGCCAGGCACTCTACTAAGTACTACTACTACTACTACTACTACTACTACTACTACTACTACTACTAATAATAATAATGGTATTTGTTAAGCACTTGCTTTGTGCTGAGCACTTTTCTAAGTGCTAGGAGAGATACAAGGTCATCAGGTTATCCCATATGAGACCCACAGTCTTAATCCCCATTTTACAGATGAGGTAACTGAGGCACAGAGAAGTTAAGTGGCTAACCCAAGGTCACACAGCAGACAAGTAGCGGAGCCAGGATTAGAACCCAAGTCCTCTGACTCCCAATCCCAGGCTCTTTCCACTGAGCCATGCTGCTACTCTGTGGTGAATACAAGCAAATCAGGCTGGACACAGTTCCTGTCCCATGAGGGGCTCACAGTCTTGACGTTTATTTTCCAGATGAGGTAACTGAGACCCAGAGAAGTGAAGCGACTTGCCCAAGGTCACACAACAGACAGGTGGTGGAGCCAGAATTAGAACCCATGACCCAGAGCAGGCCAGTACTCTATCCACTATGCCGTTGTGCTTCTGGCTTTACATCCACTCCTTCGTGGAGTAAAATCACTCACGGTGTTTCAGGGTGCTGTCCCAAGTTCTTGGGAGACTAGGATAAAGTTTTAAACCAGCGCTTAGAAAAGGGCTTTGCACATAGTAAGTGCTTAACAAATGTTATTATTATTATTATTATTATTATTATTATTATTATTATTATTATTATCATCATCATTATTAATTGACCCATCCCTTCCCAATGGGCCCCAGAGTTATCATTCTAGTTGAGCCACGTGGAATGATTCACAAATTGGTATCCTCAAAATAACCACATTGCTCTCCGATGGGGTAGATATAATAAAATCAAACCGGACACAGTCCCTGTCCCATGTGGATCACAGTCTAAGGGTGGGAGGGGGGAACAGGGATCTTATCTCCATTTTACAGGTGAAACAACTGAGGCCCAGAGGAGTGAAGTGACTTCCCCAAGGTCACACAGCAAGAAAGTGGCAAAGGCTGGATTAGAACTCAAGTCCTCTGATGGCTCATGTCTGTTCCACGGAGCCACGGAGCTGCAGGACTTCTTAACCCACTAAGCCCTGCAGAAGTGTTGGTCAGAATTGAAAGCAGGGTGGCTTAATGGTCAGGGAATGGGCTGACCTGGATTCTAATCCCGGCTCCGCCACTTGTCTGCTGTGTGACCTTGGGCAAGTCCCTTCATTTCTCTGTGCTTCAGGTACCATATCTGTAGACTGTGAGCCCACTGTTGGGTAGGGACCGTCTCTGTATGTTGCCAACCTGTACTTCCCAAGCGCTTAGTGCAGTGCTCTGCACACAGTAAGTGCTCAATAAATACTATTGAATGAATAAATGAATGAATGAACCTGTTTACCTTGTATCCACCCCAGTGTTTAAGACAGGGGCCGACACATAGTAAGCGCTTAATAAATACCATAAAAATTTGCTGCCATTGAATACTTATCGTGTCTGTCAGAATGATTTTACTCTCTTCCTTTTGACAAAATAACAGCCGAAGAAATATCACAGTTGAAGATATTCTAGTATCTGATTATTATGATTATTATTATGTTATTTGTTAAATGCTTACTATGTGCCAAACACTGTTCTAAGCACTGGGGTAGATACAAGGTAATCCGATTGTCCCACGTGGAGCTCACAGTCTTCATCCTCATTTTACAGATGAGGTAACTGAGGCTCAGAGAAGTTCCTTCCCCTCCCCACAGCACCTGTATATATGTATATATGTTTGTACATATTTATTACTCTATTTATTTTACTTGTACATATCTATTCTATTTATTTTATTTTGTTAGTATGTTTGGTTTTGTTCTCTGTCTCCCCCTTTTAGACTGTGAGCCCGCTGTTGGGTAGGGACTGCCTCTATATGTTGCCAACTTGTACTTCCCAAGAGCTTAGTACAGTGCTCTGCACACAGTAAGCACTCAATAAATGCGATTGATTGATTGATGATTGATTAAGTGATTTGCCCAAGGTCACACAGCAGACAAGTGGCAGAGCCAGGATTAGAACCCATGTCCTCTGACTCCCAAGCCCGAGCCATTTCCACTAAGCCACGCTGCTTCCCTGGTATTTCTGGAGTGGCTACTGAATGCAGAGCACTATACTGAACACTAAGGGGAAAGCCTTGAAAGGAAAAAAGAAGATCCCTGCCCTTTTGGGGGGCTTATAATGGAATGGAGAAGATGGTCAAATGGAAAGTACTCAGAAATAAGGCGACAGTAGTGTAAATGTCGAGATTAAAATCTCAGAATTAGTAATCGCTTGGGTGGCAACAGAATCATAATGATGGTGTTTGTTAAGTGCTGACTATGTGCCAAGCACTGTTCTAAGCACTGAGGTAGGTACAAGATAATCAGGTTGTCCCACGTGGGGCTCACTGTCTTCATCCTCTATCATCTGTCTTCATCATCTATCGAGAAGCAGCGTGGCTATCGAGAAGCAGCGTGGCTCAGTGGAAAGAGCACGGGCTTTGGAGTCAGAGGTCATGAGTTCGAATTCCGACTCCACCACATGTCTGCTGTGTGATCTTGGGCAAGTCACTTAACTTTTCTGGGCCTCAGTTACCTCATCCGTAAAATGGGGATTAAGACTGTGAGCCTCACATGGGACAACGTGATCACCCTGTATTCTCCCCAGTGCTTAGAACAGTGCTTTGCACATAGTAAGCGCTTAACAAATGCCAATTATTATTATTATTATTATTATTATTATCCGCATTTTGCAGATGAGGAAACTGAGGCACAGAGAAGTGAAGCGACTTGCCCAAAATCACACAGCAGACAAGTGGCGGGGTCAGGATTAGAACCCATGACCTCTGACTCCCAGGCTCGGCCTCTTTCCCCTAAGCCTCACGGCTTCTCTGCAACATATGGCAAAGTGGAGCCAGCAGGAAAAGAAAGATCAGCGACCAGGGTTCGACTCTCAACTCTGATGCTAGTCTGCTGTGTCACCCAGCTCGAGTGTCTTCACTTCTCTGTGCCTCAGTTTTGTCATCTGATTAAAGGGGTGAAAATATCCATTTTCCCTCCATAGATTTTGAACCAGGGTGGGATAAAAATATCCTGAATATCTTGTATCTAGCCCAGCGCTACTGAGCCGGAAGCTTGGCAATTAATCATATTGACTGAGCACCCACTGTGTGCAGAGCACTGTACTAAGTGCTTGGGAGCAAAATACTAATAATAATGATGGTACTTATTAAGTGCATATGATGTGCCAAGCACTGTTCTAAGTACTGGATAGATACAAGGTTATCCAACCCGATAAGTCTTTGTCCTGTTCAGGAAGAATATGGAGAGGAGAGAATCTCTTCCCTCCCTCTGCAAAATGGCCTAGCTCCTCGCCTCAGCTGTGATCTGAACCTAAGTACAGTGCTCTCCACACAGTAAGTGCTCAATAAATACCACTGATTGATTGATTGATTGATCTGAAGGGAGAAAAATAGCAAAGAGGCCAACAGATAAGGAATAATAATGAGACAGAGACAGTCCCTATCCCATGGTCACAGTTTCAATCCCCATGTTTCAGATGAGGCCACTGAGGCCCAGAGAAGTGAAGTGCCTTGGCCAAGGTCACACAGCAGACAAGCAGCAGAGCTGGGATTAGAACCCAGGTCCTCTGACTCCGAAGCCCGGGATCTATCCATTAGGCCATGTTGCTTCTCAAAGTGAGTACAACATGACAAGGTTGGTAGACATGTTCCCTGCTCATAAAGAGTTTACAGTCTAAAGGCAGAGAGTAAGAGACTAATCAATTCCATCACTGTTATGATTGTCCAGATATGCCCAAATGCTGAGGCAGTCATAATAATAATGATAATAGTATTTGTTAAGCGCTTAACTATGTGCCAGGCACTGTACTAAGTGCTGGAGAGGTTACAAGGTGGTCAGATTGTTCCACAGGGGGCTCACAGTCTCCATCCCCATTTTACAGATGAGGTAACTGAGGCCCAGAGAAGTCTTGCTCAAGATCACACAGCAGACAATCAATCAATCAGTCGTATGTATTGAGCGCTTACTGTGTGCAGAGCACTGTACTAAGCGCTTGGGAAGTACAAGGTGGCAACATATAGAGACAGTCCCTACCCAACAGTGGGCTCACAGACAAGTGGTGGAGCTGGGATTAGAACCCATGACCTTCTAATTCCCAGGCCCATGCTCTACCCATAATAATAATAATAATAATAATAATAATAATAATAATAATAGCACGCCAAATCCCCCAGGTTCACTGGAGCTGTCTGGTGGTTACAACTCAAGGTTTGTGGAATTCATCGGGAGAGTCTCTCTCTTATTCTTTCTTCTCCTCTCTTCCCGTATTCATCGGGAGAGGAACTCTTCTAATCCCAGCTCCGCCACTTGTCTGCTGTGTGACCTTGGGCAGGCCACTTCACTTCTCGGAGCCTCGGTTACCTCTCCTGTAAAATGGGGAATGAGACTGTGAGCCCCACGGGGGACAACGACCTGATTACCTCATATCCGCCTCAGCGCTTGGAACGGTGCTTGGCACATCGAAACCGCATAACGAATACCATCATTATTATTGTTGTCATTATTATTCTTTATCTGTTGGCCTCTTTGCTATTTTTCTCCCTTCAGATCAGGGCTGAGGCGAGGAGCTAGGCCATCTTGCAGAGGGAGGGAAGGGATTCTCTCCCCTCTATATTCTTCCTGAACAGGACAGAGAGAACCCCTCTTAAACAGCTTCTCATCGCCTCAGAGTCTACTGCTCACCTGAGAATTCAGAGCTGTCTAATCTCCCCTGCTCCACCCCATCTCTCTTCAAGGCCTACTTTCTCCCTTGTCTGTCATGCATTCCCACACATTTCCCCGCTGAAGAACACAACTATGTTAAGTGTCTCAGTAGGAAACCCACTTTTCCGGCACGCAACACGGACCCCTCCCTCCCTAAGCCCCCCTCCCAGCTCTGCCCCAACCAAACCGGCTTGTCCAGGGCCGAAGGAGAGAGTGAATGATTTCCCTTTCTCTGGGCAGGAAGCAGGCTACCTGTGGGTAGGTACGTTGTCGCCACTCAGGTCTGACCCTCACCAGGCCAAACCAGGGCCTTGAAGCCTCCGGAAACCATTGCACAGCTGCAGAGGGGCTAAGCGGAGTGGGTGGGATGGGAAATTCCTCTCTGGGGAGACCCAGAGCATAGGAACTAGAAACAGCCACTTAGCATCTATTTAGAGCCTAGCAGCGTTCCTGAAAGCAGTTCCCATTACTGTGGAAGAGATGCAAATTTGGGGAAATAATCATGTGTATGGCTTCAGGCTGTTTCTCCAGGACACTGATTCTTTACAGCTGGGAAGGCAGAAGGCATCAGTGGAAGACACACGCCAAGACCCAGACTCATCTCCCTCCGAGGTTGCCGCGAACCAAACTCCACCAAGTGCTACAAAAGAGGATTTGTTACCTTGGGAAGACAGTTCATCCAATAAAGCCCCGAAAAAATAGAATCCTTAAGGCTGGTTACAGGGGTCCAGAAAAAAAAAAAAAATATCCAGAGGAGCCCACAGATGCACAGGATGATCAAGGAAGCAGCTGTTTGTGCTTGAGCAGTTTTGAGGTCCATGCTCTCCTCCCAAACTTTCGCAAATCTGTGCTGAAGGAAAGGCAATCAAGGCTCTGGTTTTCCAGGAGTGTTTCAGGTCTGACATCTACCTTGGAATTGCAGGCAGGAGTCTCTCTCAAAGAAGGGCAAGTTCCCAGCCTTCCTGAAGAAGGGAAAACTAGGGAACTGAAAAATGTCCCCTCACCTTACAAAATGTGGTAGTTACATTTGGCATTTAGCCCTGAGTCAGCGAGTGCTTTCTTTTCTCCCCAACCCTCCCTGCAGTATTTTTTTGTTTGTTTGTTTTTCCGCCTAAGATTTGGAAAAATTAGCAGTGCCTTAGCAGATCTGGACAGAGCTAAAAGGGGCTTTCTTTACATGTCACCCCGGTAAGCATTCCTAAGATGACACTGTAATCATTCTTTTAAGTCAGGCGCTTCTGACGGGCTGAAAATGACACTGCCTATACACCAAATATTTCAACAACTCTCTGAGTGTAACTGATATTTTAAAAATCCCTGTCTTAAAGCAACATTCAGTCGGTCACATTAACCACTGCGACTGGCTAATGGTTTCCCCTCATTTTCAGGTAAATTGTGGAATAAGTAGGGGTGGACAAGAAAATCTGTTCAGTAGACAAGGAAGTTTAAATCTCCACGCTGAGGGCCTGTCATTGTGTGGAAAACAAGAAAGAGGCCCGAGGATCGGAGAAGATTGTTTTCAGCTCCTCCATTCATTCATTTATTCAAATATATTTATTGAGCACTTACTGTGTGCAGAGCACTGTGCTAAGCTCTTAGGGGAGTACAATATAACAAAAAACAGATACATTCCCTGTCCATCCCTTTATCTATAAAGGGATGTCTTGGCCTATAAGAGAGTCAGAAATTTAAGAAAGAGATGTGTGTGTGCGCGTACGCGTGTGCACATGTGCTTGTGTGAGTGTGTATATGTGCTCGTCGTGGACAGAGAATGTCACTGTTTATTGTTGAGTTGTCCTTTCCCAACCTCCTGGTACAGTGCTCTGCACACAGTAAGCGCTCAAAAAATACGACTGAATGAATAGATGGTGTATTTGAGTGTGTGTGTGTGTGTGTGTGTGTGTAAGTGTTTGTGTGGTGTGTGACTGCAGATGGTGGGTGGATTGGGTGTGTTGTCTCAAGGTGCGTGAAAGCAGGCAGAGAGGTCAGTTTACATGAGACACATCCTTCGGCATCTGGGTCGTTTAGCTTGCTCAGAAGATTGCCGGCAATCCACCGTTTTCCCGAATCCCGACATGTGGCTCCAGGGTCGATTCTCCGCGAGACGGAACCACGTTCAGCAAAGAGCTCCTTCCTCTCCTAACAGCCCCTTCCCCTCTCTTCTGTAGCAACATGAAAGATGTTGTTATGACAAGGAATCCGGTAGCTCACTCTTTCATTTATAATTTAACCACAGCCCATAGACCCTCATCAGGAAAAACGTGAAGTGCAATTACTTCCACAATCAAATACAGAGGAATCACCCCAAGATTGAAACAAAGGCGGAAAAGAAAAGGGACGTTGCAGACGGCTGAATAGATGTGGTATTTCTTTAATACTTCATTTTAAACTACCTAATTGTGTTTTTAAGCTTCGGTTCCTGTAATTTTGCAAGGCGAGGCAATCCAGGGAGAAAACATATGGTAAGGGATTTTTAAACCACACAGCTAGAGTGCATCATAGACTTCTCTGCTGCTTTAGTGTCACAAAAATCCACCACTGAATTTATCCAGTCACCCATTAAAGAAAGAAAAGAATGAAAGGAAAAGGACTTTTTAAATCCCCTAATGCTAGGAGAATGATGGAAAAGTGGTATCAAGTTTAAGGCAGAATAATGGTCGATCTCATGTCGTCTTGTAAGGAGAGCAAGGAGCAATTAGCCAGCTAAAGCGTTGGAGTGATTTCAGGCTGTCGTACAGTAAATAGTGCAGGCGGGGTCTGGGCAGCTATTTGAACTATCACAGCTTTAATAAAATAATGGATAATGAATTTTCTACCCAACTTTAAGTGGTTACCTTTGTTCCGGCTGTTGGTTTTGAATTTGTACATCCGCTGTGTTAATTCTATTTGTAAAAGCCAATTACAGATGAATTTTAGGTCACCGCAGACGCAAGGGCAACGCTTTGGAAGAGTCGGTGTCACAGAGAAGGAACCGAATCAGCACTCTACGCAGTTCTTTCCGAGGGGATACAGAGCTATAATAGTGACAAACTTTGACATTTGCATGGCAAGCCCGGTAAAGGGATCTGAAAAACTGAGCACGGATGTTCAGTCTTCCCAAATGGTAATATTTCAGTCCACGCGGCCCGGCGTATATTTGGGTGGGGAGAAGGAAAGCATCGAGTCACGAAGGGATGTCTATCATTACTCAGATCGCAATCAGACTCATCCTCAAATGACGCTGGCCTCCCTGATCAGAAATCGTTTCTTAGACGAGAACATGCCGCAATAAGTGGACGCTAATTAATGCTAAATTACAATGGAATGACGCATTATAGCCACATGAATACTGATTGACTCTCCATTATGAATAATGTTATTACGGTAAATAGTGAAGGAACTAGGTGCGATCCGTCGCTAATTACGAAGCGTTGATGCCCGTAGATGATCCTAAGTGAACGGAAACTTTGGAACTAGAAATAACCGGCCCCGGACACTTTCGACAGATGCTGCCGGGCCAAAATATTCCCCTCCCAGTCACCCCCCGCCGGGTAAACCGCCACGCGCCCGTTTTCAGGAGCTCTGATTTATCCGCGTGGTACCCAGGCGACAGCTTCATGCTCGATATTTAGGGCAAATATTCATTCTCTCTCTGCAGCTACCTTGGACGGTTTCTTCAGTTCGCTCAGGCCGTGGCCGATCGGCAGACTCAGCCCCTCTACCAGAAATAACCTTTTGGGGGGAGATTCGTTCTATCAAATTAGTGGAAGTCCTTAACCCCTTTCCACTTATAAGGGGCTCTCCGGGAGTTCTGTTCTGCTTGTGTGTATGTGCCTGTGTGTGCGGGCGCGCACACGTGTGAGCGCATATGTGTGTGTGTGCGTGCTTGCGTTCTAAAGGGGAAAAAAAAGTGGGTGAGAAAAGTGTGAGGTGCTAATCTAGATAATTAGTTCACCAAAGCAATTAGAGGTCTAAAAACCTTAAGGCACAGAAAGTGATTTTTTTTTTGTTGTTTATTTGCTTACCTTATTAAGTTAAATATCTGTCTGAATGAATCACTAATGAATGGAAAAGAAGGCTCAATCTCCCTAGCTTAATGAACGGCATTTTACACATCCCCCCATCACACGGAGTGGAGTAAGTCAAGTGACTATTCAAAATGACTTTTCTGCCCAATTTTCTGTTTGTAAAGCAGTAAATTATTTACATTTATTGGGCTTATTTAAGCACTTAAATGACTACGAATGGAGTCCAGGAGCATTTTCAAAATAGAGAATCATTACCCGACCCTAATGCTGAAAATTCCCCATTATTTTCCCCTAAAGACCGCTCCCCCACTCTTCTAATCTCTCTTTTACAACAATTCATGAAAAAGGCCATTATTCCATTGAACGTGTTTTAATAAGTTATTTATTATTTAACATACTTTAAGAGGCAGTGTCATAGAACTTACATTACCCATGCTAAGAACAGCCTCTTTCGGATTTGCCTACCGTCTGAACCTAAGAGACTTGGTTTCCTGGATGAAACCAAGCCGGAGTTCATTAAAACCTAAGACGCGATGTTTTCCATCCATTATTCACATCATAAACATCTTCATTCAAAGATATCAAATGAAATCACCGTCGTGTTTTGGAAAATCTCCATTAAGCAGCCGCCTTGCCTCGAATCCACCTACTTTTCGAACTACGGGGCTAATTCACTGAGAGCCACTCTATTGTCTAATCTGTCTGTCTATAACTACAAGGCAAATTGATTTCAAGGTACCCTATTGTCTACCTGTCTGTCTGTCTGCCTTCAGAGTGATCTCTCAAGTAACTCTCCAGTGTTTTGGAGGGTGCGCTTATCCGCATCTCTTAGACTCGGCCCCCCCCCCGGATGGTCCCGGACCCTGCCGGACGTCTTTTCCCGGGGAGTGGACTTGGCCGGCGAAATAGAAAGGGAGTTAGCAGGGACCTGACCTGATTCATCACCCTGAGGTTAGGCACATAGCAGAAGAAGTACTGGAGAGAGAATAATCACCCGGGTGTTCAGCAGAAGAATAGATTTCCCCCGGTTAACTCTTGCTGCGGGATTCTTTCCGCTAGAACCCGACACTTATGTTCCAATAAGGGATGTTAATTATGGAAGGGGGAAAAAAAACCTTTCAAATTGAAATATTCCATGGTAAGTTTCTCAGAGAAATGTAAACATTTCCATGCATTATTAATGTCCGCGTGTTCCAATGCATTCAATTTCTTGGAATGGGGACGTGATCAATTTCACATTAGTGATGCATAGGCTGGGGAGAGTTTTTAAACTGCTTCAGATATTATTTTATTTTATTTGTGGGGGGGGGACTTATGAAAATCCGGACTCGCCTAAGTCTCCCGATTATCTTCTCCCTCATCTCTTATTTTACTATTTTTCCGGGTGAGGAGAACAGCCAGGCGACCTGGCGTCTCAAAGGACTCTGCCATTCAGTGGAGATTATATCGGAGTCAACATTAGTCATAGCAGTAATGATCTAATGAAAAGAATCGGACGTATGTAAAAGGGTCCCTCCTTTCAAGGAAAAGAAGAGGAAAAAAAATAGAATAAAATTTTTTAAAAAATCCACAGTGCGATCCATAATCCAGAATGGGATCCAGAATTGAAACGGCATTTCTACCTGGTTCACGCACATTGAGAATCCCCTGGTCTTTGTTACCTAATGTGATGCGAAAGATCAAAGATACCTACAGCCTACATAGCCTACTGAGTCCTTGTCATGTGTTACACTTTGGGGGACAAATTGAGGCTGACCCTCTGGTTTTTTTTTGGTGGGGGTTTTATTTTTAATGCGCCGTATCAATCTTCGACTCCATCTCCTCCCAGATAGATTCAGGTCATGGAACCAACTCTGGTGAAACCAAGCGGTCACACCCCTTTGAGTTCTAATGATGTGTCCCATCCTCTGCTCCGTTGATGGGAACAGTGACTCCTCACACACTTCTTTCCCTGGTACACACATGGACCAAGGTTGGGGGGACGGCCAGAAGGGAGGGGGCTCTCGCGCAACGTGGATGTTGTTCGGGAGAAGGGCCCGAAACAGCCCCTTAAACCCAGAAATGTGGGGGTCTGGCAGAATTAGGGGGAACGCATCCGAACAAGGATTCCAGCGTGGGGACTGGGTAATCCAATCTGGATACCACAGGGAGGAGCTCTGCCTCTTTAGTGAATTGCAGGAACCGTTGGGGGAAGGATTGCTGAAAATCCACTGTAGCAAAACGGATGGTAGGAGAGGAAAGGTAGAATTTTATAAGTTCCTGAATTTTATGACTGCGCGCTGCACGGTGGAATGTCCACTCAATCTGTTGAGGAGTTAGAACAGCAAACATGCACTGGGCATATTAAATACAGGATGAAATGGTGTAGTGAATATTTATTAGCAAAAATATAGGTTCTCAAAAACAGAAATAAAACAGGGTAATAGATGAAGGGAAGAATAGATTTAACACTGAAATAAATATCAAAGGTGCAAAGAAAAGACAAAATATAGTGTTCAAACAAAGCTGTGAATCGGGCCCAGATTTAATACCTCCCAGGGGGACGAAAGGTTGGACAGAGTGTTGGAATTGAGATACTACTTTTAGTACACAGCCCCTGTAATGCTGTCAGCTTTATTTCCTTTGACAAATGTGAAATAAAATTTGTCAAAGTTAGGGCTTGGTAAGTTTGCTATTGAAAATTCAATTGGTAATAACGAGGATAGGCTGGCACTCAGGAGATTTTTAAAGGAGAGGGATGTTTAAGATGCTGGGAGGGGGAGAAAGAAAAAAGAAAACCCAACAGCCCTACACATTGTATTTCACTTTTAAAAAAATTAGCAGTCGACTTAGACTGCTGGGTTTCTGAGTTTCCCGTTCCAAGGGCCACCGGAAACCTACTTCCATAATTCCACCAATTACGGGATCGCTCGGAAAAGGTTGATAAGGAATGACGCCCCACCCGTAAGCCGAAAGAGAGAAGACCTGGGAGAGGCGTTTGTTTTTCCAATGACAAGAAAAAACCGGAAACAACATTTCGAGTCAAATCCTGTACTGATGTCACCCTAGCGAACAGCCCCGCCGGGCATTCTCCCCCCAAGAGGCCGAGTTGGCCGTGTGCATCATGCCAACGCTGATTTACCGACAATGTTTAATAAAGGAATCTGCCTTTTCCTCCCAATTCGTTACTCAGCATTCCTCCCCGCAGCCTTTCGATTCTGATTTTCCTGACGATATTAGATGGGGAAACCCGTTACTTTGGGCCCCACCCTCCCCCGCCTCTCCCCCTCAGACCCTCATCTCGTCTCACACTTGAGAACAAAGCCACCTTGAAGAAAAGGAGAATTCCCTCTCCCTTCATCGATATCCATGGAAAAGCAGTGGTCTCTCCTCCTGATGGCTGGAGGACACCATAAATCGCACCCGAAAGGCGACCCAGTATGGCAGCGATTTCCATCCTGTTACCCGCGACGTAATCGAACATCTCCCCAGGTCGCTGATTCGATTGAAAAGTGGCTAACGTGGCAACTGGCTCTCGCCTCAGAAGAGCCACCGAGGACCTTGAGGGATGCTCCAATTGAGCCCCGTTCCCTCAAATGTTTTGGGTTTTTTTTGTTCCTTAATGTCAGCATGGCCCCCAAAATGTCCCTTCTGTATTTAGGGAATCCCACCCCCTCCCACCGATGGGAGGCTTCCGACCCCCAGGGCCCACCGTCTGACACTTCCCCGTTTCTCGGCCTTCAATTCTTGGATGGAGGTTGGTGGGGGGTGGTGGGGGAGTGCAGGTAATCAAAAATTTTCTTTGGAATTCTTTTATCCTGGCCCGGCAGTGGATACGCGCGTGTGTGGCGGTGGCACCTTTCTTTTTTCCCATTTTCAGCCCATTTCCCTCCCAGCCTATCGCAGGCACCGGGCAGTCAGCAACAGCCTGAGAACGGTGGCATGTATCATTCCATTCTCAAGACGGCATATTTACTGCTTTTGCCAGCAGGGTCATGCTTCTGTCCTACTAAATGTAGTGGAGGATGAAAAAGGCAATTACATCTCACTGGGTGACCTTTTAACAGCCGTGACTACCTCCTATCTATACATAATTATTATAGGTGATGATTTCCAAGTATTACGCTCTCCGAGAGCAGCCTTTAATTCACGTCGCATTTAGCCACGATTGTCACGAGCCCTCGAAACCCAAACCCCCGAAAACGAGAGGAAACAGAAGAGAAAAGTGATAGCAGAGGGCGTCAGGTTCTCAAGTCATCCTAATAAAAACACAGCAAATAAGATGTCGCCCTGTTTGTATTCATTATCAGTTCTTACATGCTCCAACTCTTGCATTAAACATTAGACAGTCTCTGATGCCTGCTTAACAGTTTAATTCCCTCCTCAGTATTCAGGCTGTCATAATAAAATCAGTGAAGCACACAAAGTCAAATAAGAGCAAGAAGAGGCATTGAGCATGTACCACAAGCCATTGTCATCTCTTACTATTCACTCTGCACTACTCTCAGGCGCTGAATTCAGCTTATGCCGGTAGTGTGACACACAAATTCAATCTCGCTCTCCATTGCGGTGACTGGCCTATCTTACCCATGCAGGGTGAGGGTAGCAGGCATGGTGAAGTGGTGATAGCAACCCCTTCAAAAGAAGCCAGCTCTGAGCCCCCAGAAGCTGGCAGAATGGAAGCCACTTTTGTCAACAAAGAGGGGAGAGTAAAGAGCTAGATATCCGCTCCTACGGAAAGATTAACAGCCCCAAATCTGTTTAGCCTCCCCCCCCTTTTTTTTTTTTTACTTATTTACAGGCTGCTGAACTTGAAGGCTGAATCAGAACAAGAGATTAGCTCTATTAAGTGCTGCCCATTTTTCTGAATTATGTTTTTGAAGAATTGGACAATGCGAATAAGGACTCATATTAACCACTATACTAAAGACACACACTTCATTGCAATGACAAAGCCTTCTGAAAACTACTTGTCACTGCAGTGATCCATTGCAAATACAGTTTAATATATAATTTATATCTACCAGCTGGTGAGAGCCAAAAGACAGCAGTCCTATTCTTTCTGGATTTAAGGAAAAAAAAAAAATCCCGGGCAATTTAGGATGTCACTAACGATAGTAAAATAGCTCAGCAAACAGTTCAATAAATGGTTCAATACTTGTGATACTCTCCAAACAAAGGCTTGAAGCCATTAATTTTAAAAAGTTCCGTGAATCTTCTTTGGGTAGTAAATATTTAATCACTGCAATATGTAAGCTGCCCTCTCATATTTTACCTTCTAACCAGGGCTTGGGTAGTGAACTTGGCTTTAATAACTTTGACCAAAGCGGCATTTTGTCATTTTTCTCCTGCCACAGAATTATGAAGTGTGTCCGATCCTCCGCGATTCAGGCATATTTCTTATCAATTCCCAAACAGTCGAAGAGAAATCCGTCTGGGTGTAAGGTATACAGACGTGGGTTGGACGTGAAATAAGGAAATACAGTTTTGGGCTTTTTAATTATTATTTTTGTTATTTTCTCTGGTTTTTTTTAGAGAAAAAAAAAATAAAAACAGAAGACCATCCCGGGTTTAAAAGAAAGATCTTCTGAGCAGAGATTTTCCATGCAACAGAGCGTACGAATGCTCTAATCAGTGGGACTTAAAGCTATAGCTCAACAGTGCCTTTCCCTTTAAAGGCATATACAGTAGTTAAGAATGTCATCTTTGGTCATATTTAATAATTGATGAGTAGACCTCGCAGGACTCAAAAGCTTATACAGCCATACAACTGATATTTATTTATTTTACATTTTTGTTCAGGAAATACCACTGAGAATACAATTCTAATTTACTGGGAGATCAGCTGGCAGGCAGATCACACAATCCCGCTTCTCCTACAGACTTATTCAGGAAAACACCGGTCACTGGTACAACCGGCCCCACGTTCGGGGCTGACTTCCAGTCGGAAAGAGCAGATGCATTCCAGTACAAGAGCAGGGAGCCCTGTCAGGACTCAGGTTCCTCTCCTCCAGTGACAAGAACCACACTTTGTAGTCGCTGGGCAAACTTTCCTGATTTATTTTTGAATTTAGTCAGGGTTAATCCGGGGCTGGGCTGCTTAACCGGAAGCCACGGTCCTTCCTACCGTCAAACGGCCACGATCTGAAACCATTTTTTCCAACGCGTCGAGGTGTAAATTCTTTTCAAAAAGGAGCCCCCTCCCTGCAAAAAATGCATTAGGTGTTTCCAAATGTTAAAATCATCTCCAAATGTAAAATCTGATTAACTATTCCCCTCCACACACACCCTTACCAGCAGGAGTCCAGGCAAACCATCTGATCTGACAGATGCCCCACAGAAAGTCTTCGAATAGTCTTAAAAGAATAAAAATAAAAAATGGTCTTTTGATGCTACTGCCACGGTCTCAGACCTGCGTGGGAAGAGCACCATCCTGGAGAAGGGGGAGCCGATACGGTTGAAGCTACAGCCAGGGCTTCTCCTACTTCTTTGTTTAAGTCAGTCAGTCAGTCAATTGTATGTATTGGGTGTTTACTGTGTGAACAGCTCTGTACTAAACGCTTGGGAGAGTACCACAGAACAAAAAAAGAACACATTCCCTGCCCACGTCAAGCCTACGGTCTACAGTGGGGGGAGACGGAAATTAATAGAAATAAATAAATTATAGGTGTGGATATAAGGAAATTCTGATCCTAGAGGAGGTGTCCTTGCCTGTACTTTGCCTGGGAATCGTCATTCCCCAGATGGGGTTTTCTGACAGGAACGGTGGTTGCCACTCAATTCCTTGGAAAACCACAGTTCCCTCAAATTTTTCCTCCCCTTTGCCCCTCTGGTGACTAAACACCACTATAGAAATTTTGCCTGTAGTACAACCCCAGAAACAAACTCAAGGCAATGGGGTATTTGCCTAAGATTGCCACGAAAATCTTCCCCCCTTTCCCCGCCCATTTGCTCCCTCCCACAAGCTCAGCACGTTTTGAATTTCCTTTTTATTTCTCATGCACCAAAAGATTTTTTTTTTTTGGAGTAGATTTCCTTCACCCTACCACCAATGTCGTAAAATCTTCCCAGCTGAAAAACGGTGCTAAAAAGTCCCATCGTGAAGCGAATTGACATAAAGATCGGGCAAAAATTGTAACTGTAATTAGAGGATGGAGACGTGGGATAAAATCCATGCTACAAGTGGTAGTGAGAGGCTAATGGATGTTTTTCTTGGACGTTTTCAGGAAAGTGACATCATAACGGGTGTCTACGGACATATCCCTCTTTCATTTTTCAGCCCAGATTATTGTCACCGAAATAGGCAGAATTTATCCCTTTTTGCCAAAAAAAAAATAATCTTCAAGCTGCTACCCTCCCCAACATGAGGTGACACCAACTCTTCCCTCCCCAGACCCAGGAACAATGGGTGTAAATGAGTTGTAAAACCTTTCTAGCCTGCTTCATGGGAAGTAGATTTTATAAGGCAGGTGTGCATACAGTAAAACCGTGAGATCACTGCCAGCAGTAAAAAAAAAACAGGCTTTTGGGGGTGTAACAACCCCCAAATCTATTAATTAAAAACGGTTCGGCGGCAAAACGAAGCCCACCGAGTGCTTTCTCAAAATAGATGTCGCTCCATTCCTCATCAGATGCTCGCCATCGTCCGTCATGTAGGGTTCAGGCTCGTGTCTTACGGCCAAGGGGGCACGGGGAAATGAAAAAGAGGGGAGAAGTGTTTTATGAAAATCCAGACATGCGAGAACATCGCTTCTGCCCCGGTGGTTTAGGTTGCAAAATGGAGGGGGTGGGGTTGATGGGTTAGAAGCCAGCACCTTTAGGATTTGAACGGGAAAAATTATGAATAGGAAATCCTGCTGGCATTTTTATTGCTGATTTCCTTTAGGGAAGATGGCATTGTTTCTCCCGACAATGAATAGGGAAGGGGAGTAAAATAAGACCGAAGCGTGTGACTGACACCCTCCAAAATCACCAACAGCAGGAGAAGGGTGTGTATTTGTGTTTCTCTCAAGGAAACCCTGGTCTATTTTTAAGCAGGGCTGCACTGGGGCCTTGGGTTCCCTTCCCTAGGAAGGGATCGGAGCAGAAGGCGTTTCTGTTGAAGAAAAATGGGTCAGGGTAATCCAAAAATGTTCGGGTCTGAGGGAGTGGGTTTGGTATGTGCTTTTGTGTGCGTTTGTGTTTCTGGGGCTGGGGGGATGTGTCCCCTCAGAACTCTCACGGTGGGAAGTCATTTTGTCCCTTCCCTTTGTCGACGGTTGCCTGCCGCACATGCTGCACAGAACTAGTAGACATAATCTTATTTATTGAGCACCCAGCAGGCCCCAGAGCATTCATTCATTCATTCAGTCATATTTATTGAGCGCTTACTGTGTGCAGAGCACTGTCCTAAGCTCTTGGGAGAGTACAAAATGAGCAAGAGACACTTTCTCTCCTCACTGGGAGTTGCTACTGTAACGGTGAAAAGCGTTAGAAGAAATCAGTGTAAGTCACTGAATGGGCCTTTTGAATTAACAAATATACCCAAGCGCTGACACTCAGGCTCTTAAGGTTCAGCTTTTTGGCTCTGCTTTCTACCACTTTGCCTTCCTTTAAAAAGATCCCTCCCTCTCAGCGAGGCCTTGATATTTCATAAAAGCCCACCTCCGGTGTTGAGGGGAGGGAGAGAGCTGGGGGCCGGGAGGAAGGGGGCAGAAATCTTCGAGGAAAGATAAAACACGTTTGAAAGGATTATATTATTGATTTCATATAAATAAGTTCTCGACTCATCCTGTGTTCCCATGTGCTGGCCTCATGTTCAGCACAGATGTTTCAACCGTAGCACACACGCACCACTGAGTAGCCGAGGTGTGATTGCATTTCTCAGGTTTTCAGTGTGGT
Source organism: Tachyglossus aculeatus (assembly GCF_015852505.1). Lineage (NCBI taxonomy): Eukaryota > Metazoa > Chordata > Mammalia > Monotremata > Tachyglossidae > Tachyglossus > Tachyglossus aculeatus. The sequence continues at coordinate 4,120,575 of NC_052068.1, forward strand.
GAAGCAGGGAGAAGACTCAGACACAATTGAATCCAGAAAGAAAAGTGGATTTAAAACATAAATAAATAAATAAAAGCCACCTCCACCACCAACAGCCCCGATCGGGCCGCAAAGACACGGGTCACCCTCTGGCATCCAGAAACCCTCGAACGTTCACCGGTTTCCAGGCCAGCTTGGGCTGCCAGAGGTGGCTGATGGATCACAGATGAATTTCTTCACCTCAGTTCTCAGGGTGGCCATGGAAGAGCTTCTGACCGGAAGGGACGGTTTCATTCATTCATTAAATCATATTTATTGAGCGCTTCCTGTGTGCACAGCAATGTACTAAGCGCTTGGGAAGTATAAATTGGCAACATAAAGAGACAGTTCCTACCCAACAGCATGCTCACAGTCTAGTAGCAGGCTCACAGTCTAACAGCAAGCTCACGGGTCTGAGCACAAAGCACAATAATAATAATTATAATAATAATGATGGCAAATATTAAGTGCTTACTATGTGTAAAGCACTGTTCTAAGCGCTGGGGGGGATACAAGGTGATCAGGTTGTCCCATGTGGGGCTCACAGTCTTAATCCCCATTTTACAGATGAGATAACGGAGGCTTAGAGAAGTTAAGTGACTTGCGTAAGGTCACACAGCAGACATGTGGCGGAGCCAGGATTTGAACCCATGACCTCTGACTCCAAAGCCCAGGTGCTTTCCACTGAGCCACGCTGCTTCTCAAATTGCCTGTGCTTCCAGACTGTGAGCCCACTGCTGGGTAGGGACCGTCTCTATATGTTGCCAACTTGTACTTCCCAAGCACTTAGTACAGTGCTCTGCACACAGTAAGTGCTCAATAAATAAGATTGATTGATAGATTTTGGCCCCTGCAGTTATAATAATAATGATAATGATAATAATAATGATAATAATAATGATGAAGGCATTTTGTTAAGCACTTACAATGTGCCAAGCACTGTTCTAAGCTCTGGGGCAGATACTAGACTGTGAGCCCACTGTTGGGTAGGGACCGTCTGTGTATGTTGTCAACTTGTACTTCCCAAGTGCTTAGTACAGTGCTCTGCACACAGTAAGTGCTCAATAAATACGATTGAATCATCATCATCATCATCAATGATGATGATGAATGAAGGAATAAATGCAGGGTAATCAGGTGGTCCCACGTGGGACTCATAGTCTTAATCCCCAATTTACAGATGAGGTCACTGAGGCACAGAGAATTTAAGTGGCTTACCCAAGGTCACACAGCAGATAAGAGGCGGAGACAGGATTAGAACCCACGTCCTCTGACTCCCAAGCCCCTGGTCTAGCCACTAAGCCACACTGCTATTTCACTGCAGTTAGCACCAGTTGTTTAGTAGCCACGCGGTCTAAAAAGAGGATTTCCCCCTGATTATTTTTTGAGCGGTAGAAATGGCTCATCGGCCAATTCCTGGACAAGTCATATTTTCCAGAGATGTGTGGATTGCACAGATTCAGAATTTCCTCCCTGACTCAAAATCTGCAAAAAAGACCAGAAGGGGACGTGAGGTGGGTAGGGCGGGGAAAGGTCTGCCCCTTAACAAGACCGTCGCACCTCCCGACAATCATAACTGTGATGTCGTTTAAGTTCTGACTGTGAGCCAAGCCCTGTGCTGAATGCCAGGGGACGTACTGAGACCCAGTCACTATCCCTCGTAGGGCTCACATCTAAGTAGGAGGGGCAACAGGTGTCTGATCCACATTTTACAGATGAGGAAACTGAGGCACAGAGTCGTTAAGTGACTTGCCTGAGGTCACACAGCAGGCAAGAAGTCCCCTTCTAGACTGTGAGCCCGTTGTTGGGTAGGGACCGTCTCTATATGTTGCTGACTTGTACTTCCCAAGCGCTTAGTACAGTGCTCTGCACAGAGTAAGTGCTCAATAAATATGAGTGAATGAATGAATGAATGAAGCAGCAAAGCTGAATTAGAACCCCTGATTCATGACTCTCAAGTCTGTGCTTTCGCTACTAAGGGCATGAGGCTTCCTGCTTGATTGAAATAATAATAATAATAATGATAATTTTTTAGACTGTGAGCCCACTTTTAGACTGTGAGCCCACTGTTGGGTAGGGACTGTCTCTATATGTTGCCAATTTGTACTTCCCAAGCGCTTAGTACAGTGCTCTGCACATAGTAAGCGCTCAATAAATACAATTGATGATTATAACAACAACAACAACAACAATAATAATAGTAACAATAATAATAATAATAATAATAATGTTGGTATTTGTTAAGCACTTAATACGTGTCAAGCACTGGTCTAAGCACCGGGGTAGATACATGTTAATCAGGTTGTCCCACGTGGGGCTCTCAGTATTCATCCCCATTTTACAGGTGAGGTAACTGAGGCACAGAGAAGTCAAGTGACTTGCCCAAGGTCACACAGCTGACAAGGATTAGAACCCATGGCCTCTGACCCCCAAGCCCGGGCTCTTTCCACTAAACCACACTGCTTCTCCAAGCAGCATGAATGAAAAGCCACAAGGGCTGTTTTAAGGGCTCTTCCATCATGTGCTTGTTTCTAAAGAGGGGTTAGTGTTGTGGTTTATGTGACAGAGCGGCCCCTGCTCTTTCCCCGGTGCTAAGAACAGTGACTGGCACATAGTAAGCGCTTAACAAATACCATTAAAGCAAAAAAATAGTTCAGTCGCAAATCCTCCTTTGTTTGGAAGGCAGCTTAGAAAGTTGTAGGAATTCAACCATAAATGATCGGGCTGTTTAATTCCCATCTTCCATATCGGCTCTGTCGGGCTCTGAACACAGTAAGTGCTCAACAAATGCCATTGATAGATCAATCAATCAATCAATCAATCGTATTTATTGAGCGCTTACTGTGTGCAGAGCACTGTACTAAGCGCTTGGGAAGTACAAGTCGGCAACACATAGAGACAGTCCCTACCCAACAGCAGGCTCACAGTCTAGAAGGGGGAGACAGAGAACAAAACCAAACATACTGACAAAATAAAATAAAGAGAATAGATATGTGCAAGTAAGATAAATAAATAAATAGAGTAATAAATATGTACAAACATATATACATATATAAAGGTGCTGTGGGGAAGGGAAGGAGGGATAGATCACCTCTCTTCACTCTCTAATAATAATAATGATGGTATTTGTTGAGCGCTTGCTATGTACCGAGCGCTGTTTTAAACACTGGGGTAGATGCAAGGTAATCGGGTTGTCCCACGTGGGGCTCGCAGTCTTAATCCCCATTTTATAGATGAGGTAACTGAGGCCCAGAGAAGTTACGTGGCTCACCCAAGGTCACACAGCAGAGCAGGATTAGAACCCACGATCTCCGACTCCCAAATCCAGGCTCTTGACACTAAGCTGTGCTGCTTCTGTAGCTCACACTCTTCAGTCCTTCCAAACACTCAGTGCAGGGGAAGCATGTAGAACAGTGTTCTGCACACCACAAATGCTCAATAAATACCATAGCAGGGAATGTGTCTCTTTATCATTGTATTTACTCTTCCAAGTGCATAGTACAGTGCTCTGCACACAGGAAGTGCTCAATAAATACCGTTGAATTAGTTGAATGAATTGATTCCAAGCTCCCCTTCTCCCACCTCTGTCTCTTCAGTCTCTTCAAGCGCTTAGTACAGTGCTCTGCACACAGTAAGCGCTCAATAAATACGATTGATTGATTCAGTCCCGTTCTTCTCTCTTTCCAGAATTCCTTCCCCTTTCAAATTGAGCAGACCGAGATCTTCCCGACATCAAAAATATGGAGACCTTGCCGAAAAGCAGCATGGCCTAGTGGAAAGAGCCCGGGAAAGAGGACCTGGGTTCTAATCCCGGCTCTGCCGCTTGTCTGCTGTGTGACCTGAGGCAAGTCACTTTACTTCTCTGCGCCTCTGTTACCTCGTCCATAAAATGGGGATTAGGACTACGAGCCCCAGATTGGACAGGGATTGGGTCCACCCTGACTAGCTTGTATCTACCCAGTGCTTAGTACAGTGCCTGGCACTTAGTAAGTGCTTACCAAACATAATAAACAAACAAATAAACAAACAAAAAAGACCTCCTCCAGGCAGCTTTTCTCAACTACTACCCCAACCCCCAAATTTCACGAATCCCCCCAGACATCCTTCAGCAAATATCATCTTAGACCTGCCTACTAAGCAGTGTGGCTTAGTGGAAAGAGCACGGGCTTGGAAGTCAGAGGTCACGGGTTCTAATCCCGGCTCCGCCACTTGTCAGCTGTATGACTCTGGGCAGGTCACTTAACTTCTCTGTGTCTCAGTTATCTCATCTGTAAAATGGGGATTAAGACTGTGAGCCCCACGCGGGACAAGCTGATAAGCTTGTATCTACCCCAGCGCTTAGAACAATCAATCAATCAATCGTATTTATTGAGCGCTTACTGTGTGCAGAGCACTGTACTAAGCGCTTGGGAAGTACAAGTTGGCAACATATAGAGACAGTCCCTACCCAACAGTGGGCTCACAGTCTAGAAGGGGGAACAGTGCTTGGCACATAGTAAGCGCTTAACAAATACCATCATTCTATTTATTTTATTTTGTTAGTATGTTTGGTTTTGTTCTCTGTCTCCCCCTTTTAGACTGTGAGCCCACTGTTGGGTAGGGACTGTCTCTATATGTTGCCAATTTGTACTTCCCAAGCGCTTAGTACAGTGCTCTGCACATAGTAAGCGCTCAATAAATACGATTGATGATGATGATGATGATGATCATTATTATTATTTGAGCTCCTGTAAGAGCACTGGTCTTTCTACTGCTCCCATTACTTGCAAATGATTTTCATCTCCCCCACTCGACGGTGGTATTTATTGAGCGCTTACTGTGTACAGAGCACTATACTAAGCGCTTGGGAGAGAACAACATAACAGAATCGGTACGCATGCTTCCTTCCCATAAGGCAGGGACTCTGCCTTGCTTCTATGGGATTTCCCCTAGCATTCAGTACAGTGTTTGGCCCTCTTTAGGCGCTCAGAACTCTCCAAAAGGTTGGTCCTTGGGAAATACGGGTGCATTGGAGGGGTGTGAAGGGTTCATCTTGGCTGCCTTCAAAGCCCGGTTTTCCGTGGTGTGAAACTGTAGCTGGTTTTGCTTTTAGACTGTGAGCCCACTGTTGGGTAGGGACTGTCTCTATATGCTGCCAACTTGTACTTCCCAAGCGCTTAGTACAGTGCTCTGCACACAGTAAGCGCTCAATAAATATGATTGATTGATTGATTTGCTCTTCCCAGGCCCACAGGGCTGGAACCTCAGATGATGATGATGGTGGTAGTATTTGCTAAGTGTTTACTATGTGCCAAGCACTGTTCGAAGGACTGGGACAGGTATAAGTTAATCAGGTTGGACACAATCCCTCTCCCACAGGGCGTTCGCATTTTTAATCCCCGTTTTACAGATGAGGGAACTGAAGCCCAGCGAAGTGAAGTGACTTACCCAAGCAGACCTGTGGCAGAGGCGGGATTAGAACCCAGGTCCTCCTGACACCTAGGCCTGTGCTCTATCCTCTAAGCCAGGCTGCTCCACACACCTTGGACTCTCAGACGTTAAGCCCAGAGGAGGCTTGTTTTGTTTTGTTGTCTGTCTCCCCCTTCTAGACTGTGAGCCCGTTTTTGGGTAGGGACTACCTTTATCTGTTGCCAATTTGTACTTCCCAAGTGCTTAGTACAGTGCTCTGCACACAGGAAGCGCTCAATAAATACGACTGATTGATTGATTGATAGATTGATAGGCCTGCTTCAAGGAGCAAAACCACCGGCCAGGCAAGGAGCAGAGAGGGAGCCATTTCGTTTCAATTCAGCTGGGAGCATCAGGGGTGCTCTCTGCTTCCTCTCAAACCACCAAGCTCTTGGGAGGAGGATAATGGGGAATGAGAAGAAAGAATCAGCTTCATCCTCATTCACCATTCATTCAATCGTATTTATTGAGCGCTTACTGTGTGCACAGCACTGTACTAGGCGCTTGGGAAGTACAAGTTGGCAACATACAGAGACGGTCCCTACCCAACAACGGGCTCACAGTCTAGAAGGGGGAGACGGACAACAAAACAAAACATGTGGACACGTGTCAAGTCACCAAAATCTATAGAAATAAAGCTAGATGCACATCATTAACAAAATAAATAGAATAGTAAATGTGTACAAGTAAAATAAATGGAGTAATAAGTCGGTACAAACATATATGCAGGTGCTGTGGGGAGGGGAAGGAGGTAGGGTGGGGGGGATGGGGAGGAGGGGAGGAAAAAAGGGGGCTCAGTGTGGGAAGGCCTCCTGGAGGAGGTGAGCTCTCAGTAGGGCTTTGAAGGGAGGAAGAGAGCTAAGGATATGCGGAGGGAGGGCATTCCAGGCCAGGGGGATGACGTGGGCCGGAGGTCGTGAGAATGAGGTACAGTGAGGAGGTTAGCAGCAGAGGAGCGGAGGGTGCAGGCTGGGCTGGAGAAGAAAAGAAGGGTGGTGAGGTAGGAGGGGGCGAGGTGATGGAGAGCCTTGAAGGAGAGAGTGAGGAGTTTTTGCTTGATGCGTAGGTTGACTGGCAGCCACTGGAGAGTTTTGAGGAGGGGAGTAACATGCCCAGAGCATTTCTGCACCAAGATGATCCGGGCAGCAGCCTGAAGTATAGACTGACTTTCGGGTGGCGCGGGGGTATTTGTTAAGCTCTTACTATGGGCCAAGCATTGTACTGAGGGCTGGGGTAGATACAACATGAACAGTTTGGACTCAGTCCATGTCCCACATGGAGCTCACAACGTAAATCCCCACTTTACAGATGAGGGAGCCGAGGTACAATCAATCAATCAATCAATCAATCATATTTATTGAGTGCTTACTGTGTGCAGAGCACTGTACTAAGCGCTTGGGAAGTACAATAATAATAATAATAATAATAATAATAATAATGATAATAGTAATAGCATTTATTAAGCGCTTACTATGTGCAAAGCACTGTTCTAAGCACTGGGGAGGTTACAAGGTGATCAGGCTGTCCCACGGGGGGCTCACAGTCTTTATCCCCATTTTACAGTTGAGGGAACTGAGGCCCAGAGAAGTTAAGTGACTTGCCCAAAGTCACACAGCTGACAAGTGGCGGAGCCGGGATTCGAACCCATGAAGTTGGCAACATATAGAGACAGTCCCTACCCAACAGTGGGCTCACGGTCTAAAAGGTACAGAGAAGTGACGTGACTTGCCTAAGGTCGCACAGCTGACAGGTGGCAGAGCTGGGGTTAGAACCCAAGTCCTCTGACCTTGGGCAAGTCACTTAACTTCTCTGTGCCTCAGTTACCTCATCTGTAAAATGGGGATAAAAGTGTGAGCCCCATGTGGGACAGGGACTTTGTCCAACCTGACCAACTTGTATTTACCCCAATACTTAGAACAGTGCTTGGCACATAGTAAGTGCTTAACAAGTACCATTATTATTGGTGTTATTATTACTATTATTATTTTCTCAGACCCATGCCCTTTCCACTAGACAGCTTGGGGCAGATGTTCGGTTGGACCCCAGGTTTTGAGATCCTGTTTATCACATCACCTTCATTTCGTTCTTCCTCCGTATCATTTTGGCAACTCCTCAGTTCCCTCTGGCTTTCCTTCCTTCAGACGCTGCTGATATTTACGAACCCCTTAGCAAGCTTCCGACTTAGCCCCAGGGTGGATTCCGATAATCAAATCGGATACGGTCTCTAGATCACCAGGGGTTCAAAGTCTGAGAGGGAGGGAAAGCAGAAATCTTGTCCCCCATTTAACTGATAGGGGAAGCTCAGAGAAGCGAAGCATTTTGCACACAGTCACACAGCAGACCCGTGGAAGAGCTGGGATTCAAGGGACTCCCGATCCAAACGGGAAGCGTCATCCTGAGTGGATCTGGGCCATGAACTCGGTTTGGTTTTTCAATCCCCCGGCTAAGAGATGGCACTCTTTGGGGCCGTAGACTGTGTCTAATCAATCAATCAATCATATTTATTGAACACTTACTGTGTGCAGAGCACTGTACTAGGCACTTGGGAAGTACAAGTTGGCAACATATAGAGACAGTCCCTATCCAACAGTGGGCTCACAGTCTTCCAGCTCTGATCTATTTTACTCTCCCAGTTGCTCATTGCCCCTCTCAGGGTGGGAACTGGGGAGTTTCCAGTCCTCTCCCAGTCTCGGCTACTGGGGGGAGAGTGAGGCAGAGGCCTGTCCAATCCATTCCTACGTTAGCCAGTGGCTAGCAAGGGACAGGCCTTTGGCTACAAGTCAAAACTCACCCATGCCGGGCAGCAGCCACATGGAAGAGAGTCAAGGGAGGAGACTCAGATGCACTGCTTGGAAGGTAGCGATGGAAAACCGGATTTTTCCCAAGAAAACTCTGTGGATCCACTACCAGAACAATGGCAGATGGAGGTGGGATGTTCTTGGAGACATAATAATAGTAATAATAACGATGGCATTTGTTAAGCACTTACTACGTGCAAAGCACTGTTCTAAGCGCTGGAGAGGATACAAGGAGATCAGGTTGTCCCACGGGGGGATCACAGTCTTCATCCCCATTTAACCGATGAGGGAACTGAGGCCCAGAGAAGTGAAGTGACTTGCCCAAAGTCACACAGCTGACAAGTGGACTGTGGACTGACAAGTGACTGCCACTGACAAGTGGACTGACAAGTGGACAAGTAGACTGTGAGCCCACTGTTGGGTAGGGACTGTCTCTATATGTTGCCAAGTTGTACTTCCCAAGCGCTTAGTACAGTGCTGTGCACACAGTAAGCGCTCAATAAATACGATTGATGATGATGATGATGAAGTGGTGGAGCTGGGATTTGAACTCACGATCTCTGACTCCCAAGCCAGTGCTCTTTCCACCGAGCCACGCTGCTTCTCTATGTTTCCGTGGTGTCGCTCTGGGTCATTGGCATAAGAGAAGGAAAGTGCTTAGTACAGTGCTCTGTAAAGAGTGAGCGCTCCATAAATCCCCCTTGATTGATTGTTTTCTCTGCTCATGGCAACTGGGTTGAAGCAGACTCCATTTTGACTCCTTTCAGAGGTATTTATTGAGCATTTTCTCTTCACAGAGCTCCGAACCAAGCATTTAGAAGGTGCAATTGTGCAGTGATCCCTGCCCTCAAAGGAGCTTACAGTTTATTGTGTACAGAGCACTGAAGAGACTACAGTGGAGTGAGGAGACAGGATCCCTTTGCTCGGGGAGTTTATAATCTAATAATAATAAGAATTGTGGTATTTGTTAAGCGCTTACTATGTGTCAAGCACTGTTCTAAGCGCTGGGGTAGGTACAAGGTAATCATGTTGTCCCACATGGGGCTCACAATCTTAATCCCCATTTTAACTGAGGCTCAGAGAACTTAAGCGGCTTGCCCTAGTTCATACAGCAGACAAGTGGCGGAGCCTGGATTAGAACCCACGACCTTCTGACTCCCAAGCCCGGGCTCCTGCCACTAAGCCACACCACTTCATTCAATCGTATTTATTGAGCCCTTACTGTGTGCAGAGCACTGTACTAAGCGCTTCTCACCGACACACCCACACAAGAAGCATCCCCAGACTAAGCCCTCCTTTCCTCTTCTCCCACTTCCTTCTGCGTTACCCTGACTCGCTCCCTTTATACACCTCCCCTCCCAGCTCCACAGCACTTAGATCCAGAACTGTACTTCCTAATCGCTTAGTACAGTGCTCTGCACACAGTCAGCACTCAATAGATATGATTGAATGAGTGAATGAATGAATGAACTGTAATTTATTTATTTGTATTAATGTCTGACTCCCATCTAGACCGCGATCTCCTTGTGGGCAGGAAATATGTCTGTTTATTGTTATGCTGTACTCTCCCAAGCACTTAGTACAGTGCTCCACACACGGTAAGTACTGTGAGCCCACTGTTGGGTAGTGACTGTCTCTATATGTTGCCAACTTGTACTTCCCAAGCGCTTAGTACAGTGCTTTGCACACAGTAAGCGCTCAATAAATACGATTGATTGATTGATTGAATGGATGAAACTCCATAGACATGCATCCATACATGTGAGTTTGCACACATGGATGCCGATATGCACACAATAGCACCCGTGTACTCAGTCACGCATTCCTCTCATGTCTACACATTCTGTCCTCTCAGGGCCTTATTTGGATCTCACGGCTGGAACTGTCTGGACGTATTCGTTCATTCAGTTGTATTTATTGAGCGCTTACTGTGTGCAGAACACTGTACTAAGCGCTTTAGATCCCACCGCTGGAACTGTCTGGATGTATTCTTTCATTCAATCGTAATTGTTGAGCGCTGACTGTGTGCAGCATGCACGCATGCAGAGAAGCAGCATGGCTCAGTGGGAAGAGCCCATCCTTGGGAGTCAGAGGTCATGGGTTCTAATCCCGGCTCTGCCACTTGTCAGCTGTGTGACTTTGGGCAAGTCACTTCACTTCTCTGTGCCTCAGTTACCTCATCTGTAAAATGGGGATTGAGCCTGTGAGCCCCACATGGGACAACCTGATCACCTTGTATCCCTCCCAGCACTTAGAACAGTGCTTTGCACAAAGTAAGCACTCAACAAATACCATTATTATTATTATTATAATTATGCATGGCAAAGCAGATAGAGCATGGGTTTGGGAGTTAGAAGGTCACGGGTTCAAATCCTGGCCTTGCCACTTATCTGTTGCGTGACCTAGGGCAAGTCAATTCACTTCTCTGGGCCTCAGTTGCCTCATCTGTAAAATGGGGATGGAGACTATGAGCCCCACGTGGGACGGGGATTGGGTCCCAATCAATTTGCTTTTCTCCACCCTAGCACTTAGTACAGTGCCTGGCACGTAGTAAACGCTTAGCAAATACAGTAATAATAATGATTATTACTATATATGGGGTGGGTTATTTTTTTTAAGGGTTCCTTTATTCCCGGCTCAATGAGTACCGAACTCAGAAATCATGATAAAGGGGCAGCTTCCTGGATAAATGGTCAAAAGCTCACAAGCTCTCAGGCCTTTAAAACTGGGGCGAACAGTTCGTGACACTTCTAGTTTTTCCACAAGCCCGGGGTCAGCAGAAACAATAGCCCGCAAACGGCGGCAAGCCGAATCCCAAAGTCTTCCGAGCACACGATTCCGGCGATGGGAGATGGGATATGGGAGACGGGAGATGTCGCGTGAGCCATCCGGGGCTGGGGCTCTAACCCCTCGCTTGGTTTCACATTCAGATCAGCGACTGTCCCACGGAGCCGGAACAAATGGATTTATCTCCCATCCCTCTCCCAAGTCACTGTTGGAAAAGGCCACTGCCGTTATTTTCCTGACTTGAAAACCGACAGACGCAGGCTGGCAGAAACGGCACCCAGTTTCCGGAATCTTCTGCCAGCGCGATAGGGAAAAGACCAAAAAAAAAACCAAACCAAAAAAATCAAAACAAAACCCTAATTGTGTGGTAAAAAACACTAAAGATTTTATTTTTAATAAGAACAGTGTGTCCTTAAAACGGCGTCTTTTGCTAGCAGAATGTTAACTGCAAGGTAAGAGTGTTGTTTTATACCCTCAGTAACCGGACCAATTATCTGTAAAGTTTTTTCATATTTAACGTATCCCTAGCCTCCTTTCACCATCTGCCCTTCCCCCTCTAACATTGTGGAATTTTTATGAGATAGGACAAAAACGGGCATTTCCCTTATTACCATCTCACTGTGGAAATCAAATATGCAAGGAAAGTAGTGTATATACTAATTAGTGCTGAATTCATAATTACTGTGCTCATTGATGGAGATACATTTGAATACATTCAACTCTCAGAGGACCAGAGCAGGCTGTCCAGAATAGTTTGAAAAAATGCCCTCAGCCTCTTTTCTTCTTGAAATTAGGGATCTGTGGCATACAGTAATGTTATAAGAAGAAGATCCAAAGTGCCCACAATTTCTTTAAATATAATTAATCAAGTGGAGCATGTAACCTAATGAATGCATTTGATACAAGCCACTGTTCAAATATGGGCTTTATCTCTCGACGGTGTAGAATTAGTAGTAAGAAAGGACAGAGAACCACGCGCTCCTGTTTAAAATGTTACTCAGCACAGCCCTGTCAGCGGTATGTGTTCTTGTCAAATTAAAATCTGACAGAAAGCCACAATTTTTAATTGCTATAAATTAATTACAATTAGAATTTACAGGCTAATGTGTTGGGCTTGATTTTTTTTTTTTCCTTAGTATATGTCTGAAGCGGATCGGTTGAATCACCTACATTTCCTCTTGCGCACCTCTCTCTCCCCTCTTCCGGGTCCCGGGGACGAAATATACCGGGAATTCTGAGAGCCTCCTCGGACGAATAGTCTTAGGGAAAAACCTGAGCCGCCGAAAATATTTTCCTCAAAGTTAGGCTTCCCTCACTGGGGTGGAATTTGAGCCACTGGGCCGGATTGGATTTTCGACTTACGGTGGTTCTCTAAAAGATGGTGAGTTTATCGGAGACCTCAAGTCACCGGATTGTCTCCGGACCATCTTTCTCTCTCTGACTTATTGCTACCAGAACAATGACTGTCAGTCAGGCAGTCAGTTGTATTTATTGAGCATTTATGGTGTGCAGAGCACCATACTGAGAACTTGGGAGGGTACGCTCTAACAATAAGCAGACACCTTCCCTGCCCACAACGAGCTCACGGTCTAGAGGAAAGGCAGACATTAACAGAAATAAATAAATCACAGTTATAGATGGAGGGGACTTTGAAGGGAATGAGTCGTGGCTACGCAGGAGGGAAGGGGAGAAGAGAAAAGGGAGGCTTATTCAGAGAGGGCCTTTTGGAGAAGCAGCGTGGCTCAGTGGAAAGAGCACAGGCTTTGCAGTCAGAGGTTGTGGGTTCAAATCCCGGCTCTGCCACTCGTCAGCTGTGTGATTTTGGGCAAGTTGCTTTCACTTCTCTGGGTCTCAGTTCCCTCACCTGTAAAATGGGGATTGAGACTCACCTTGTAACCTCCCCAGCGCTTAAAACGGTGCTTTGCACAGAGTAAGCGCTTTATAAATGCCATCATTATTATTTTGGAGGAGATGGGCCTTCAATAAGGCTTTGAAGAGAAGGGGGAGACTCATTGTCTGTCACCAGTGAGACTTTCTAGGGCTCGGCAAAGGATGCTAAACTTGGAGACGAGAAGCTGGCTGGTTTAAGAAACACTTCACACCCAATATACCAGGAAAGGGAAATGGCATTTCTGGGCATGGTGATGAAATGGGGCCACTGTTGACACTGAAATCCTCCCCTCCATCCTCCCTACAGCTGGCCCGGCTTCCCTGCTGAGAGGGACCAAATCATAGTATCGCAGTGGGGTAGATCAGCCCCCTCCTCATGTTCAGCGAGTCACCCTGGCCCACTTCCTCAGCACAAGCCTGGCTTTCAAGGTGGCTAAGGGGACAGGAGCCAATCGGACCCCAACGGAGGAGTCAACCCATCATCCGATTACAAATTGGTATTTATTGAGCACTTACTGCCTGTAGAGGACTGTACTTGGTAATAATTAATAATAATCACTGTGGTGTTTGTTAAGTGCTTACTATGTGCCAGGCAGTGTACTAAGTGCTGCGTTGGATACAAAGAAATCGGGTTGGACTCAGTCCCTGTCCAGCACAGGGCTCACAGTCTTAAACTCCATTTTACAGATGAGGTAACCGAGACTCGGAGAGGTGAAATGAGTTGCCCAAGGCCACACAGCAGGTGGCAGAGCCAGGGAGAGTGCACGTCAGAAGAGTTGTTATGATCCCTGCCCGTGGGGACTTTACAGTCTAGTGGGGAAGTTAGACATTAAAATAATGATAATAATGATTGTGGTATTTGTTGGGCACTTACTAGGTGCCACATACTGTTCTAAACGCTGGGGTGGCTACAATTTAATCAGGCTGGACACAGTCCCTATCCCTCATGGGGCTCACATTCTCTATCCCCATTTTAATAATAATAATGACGGTATTTGTTAAACACTCAATATGTGCCAATCACTATTCTAAGCACTGGGGAAGATACAAGGTAATCACGTGGGACTCACAGTCTTCACCCCCATTTTACAGATGAGGGAACTGAGGCACAGAGACGTGAAGTGGCTTGCCCAAAGTCACACAGCAGACAAGTGGGAAAGCTGGGATTAGAACCCGCAACCTCTAACTCCCAAGCCTGGGCTCTTACCACTAAGCCACACTGCTTCTCGTTTTACAGATGAGCTCATCTCCCCCTTCTAGACTGTGAGCCCATTGTTGGGTAGGGACCGTCTATATATGTTGCCGATTTGTACTTCCCAAGCATTTAGTACAGTGCTCTGCAGACAGTAAGTGCTCAATAAATAGGATTGAATGAATGAACGCAGGAATGAAGGAAGGAACTGAGGCCCAGAGAAGTGAAGTGACCTGCCCGAGATCACACGGCAGGTGGGCGGCAGAACTGGGATTAGAAGCCAGGGAAATGGTAGAGTGTGAGGATGTGGACATAAGTGCTGTGGGGATGGGGATGGAGTGAATATCTAGTGTTGACAGGTGACCCAGAAGGTGGGGCTGAGATGGAGAAGAGAGGGCTTAGGCTGGGAGGGCCTCTTGGAGGAGACGTGATTTCAGGAGGGTTTGAAGTGGAGAGAGTGGTTGTCTGTTGGATTGGAAGGGGAAAAGAGTTCCAGGTCAGAAGCGGTGTGGCTTCGTGGTTAGAGCCCAGGCTTGGGATTCAGAAGGATCTGGGTTCCAATCCCGGCTCTGCCACTTGTCTACTGTGAGCCCACTGTTGGGTAGGGACCGTCTTTATGTGTTGCTAACTTGTACTTCCCAAGCACTTAATACAGTATTCTGCACACAGTAAGCGCTCAATCAATATGACTGAATGAATGAATGAATGCTGTGTTAGCTTGGGCAAGTCACCTTACTTCTCTAGGCCTCAGTTCCCGCATCTGTAAAATGAGGATTAAGACTGTGAGCCCCACGTGGGACAGGGACGGTGTCCAACCCGATTAGTTTGTATCTGCTTAGAAAGATGCTTGACCCCACAGTAAGTGCTTAACAAATACCATCATTATCATCATTATCGTTAAGCAGGATGTGGGCGAGGAGAGGAGATGTGAGCCAGGTAGAGGAGATCGAGATTCGGAGAGGAGTTTGGCATCAGAAGAGCGGAGAGTGAGAGCTGTTTGGGAGGAGGAAATCGATGAGATAAGGAAGAAGGAGAAGCGTCGATCGAGTCCTTGAAAGCCGACAGGGAGGAATCCAGCGACTTTCCTCAAACTGGCTCGATCCGGTTTGCCGCAGACATCCCGGCCGGAGCGGGCGGACGGATCTGACCTCCGCTCTCGTCCCCATCCCGACCTCGCGGCGACCCCGGGCCCGCCTCGTGATTTGGAAGTCGGACCTCACCTAAGCGTTAATGACAAAGGCCTGGGAAGTTTCGCCCGTAACGAGGCACGGTGCAGAAGGAAGGAACAGTTGGGAATCCTATTGCAACCATATGTGAGGCCAATGTTGCATGAATTAACGTACGGTGGGTCAAGTTAACATATGTACAGTGAAAAATGACTAATGACTTATCACACTGATGTTATTTTTGGACCTTCTTCGTCGCAGGCAACCTTTCGGGGAGGAACAAGCGGGCGCGCTTTATTCCTCCACCGTGCCGGTTCCCCGTGAAGAAAGGGAAAAGTGAAACCATATGCCGAGCGAAGGGAGGGAGGCGAAGCCAGAGACGCCGACCGGAGAGGAAGCAGTGTGGGGCCTAGTCATCCTTGGACGAACCAGCCAGAGGGATCGGCTGACCAAGGGCTCCGCCCCATCGCCCCTGGCATCGGCGACAGATGCCAGCCCGGCCCCCCCACGGAGCCCCCATTCTGTGCCCTCTTTCCCACCCGTTTCCCCGTCACGGAGTCGGCCGACCGACGGGGTGTGAGAAGAGTCAACTCTTCAGCCTCGCGCCATCAATTTGCAGCCGAGGAGACGGGGATTAGCCCGGGGGACTCGAGGCGGGGGTCTCTGCTAGCCATCACCTCCCCCCCCCCCCCTCCACCCCCGCAGCTGCTCCTGGTTCTGGATTATGAATCTGCCACAACCGGTCATTCATCAGTTTCTCGGTCCACCCCAGCACGAATTCCTGCACAACAGAGAGAGAGAGAGAGAGAGAAAGGGAGAGGGGAAGGGACACAGAGAGAGAGACTGTGTCTCTCTACTCCATCCTCAACACACAGCCCACCCGAAAGCCCAGCTATCGGCAGAAAAATCTCCCGTCAAGGGGAGCTGGTGAAACGCGCGACGGAGTACGTCGCTTCCAGCCCGCCTGTGTTTCATGTTGTTGAACGTTCAGTTCCAGAGTGATGTGCTGCTTCCTCTCTCCTGGCTGTCAAACAGGAAATCTTTAAAAGTTGGCTGGGGGCACATGGAATTACCTGTGGAAACATATTGCGAGAGGTCAAGCGGGGGGTCAATTTATCAGACGCCTGTGTCACCAAGCTCACATCCACAGCTATAATTTGTTTTCTTAACACTTTTTTTTTCCCCCTTCCAGGATATGTCGTAGCTGAGGCCTAAACCTATAAATTTCTCACTTTGCCCCATGTTCATTGTTTAGTTTCCTTTTTTTATTTCAGACGACTGTCCCTTGGGGCCCGGGGACTTGGATTTGCACGATAACTCCCCGTCGGGTCCCACTAGTCACCGTTTAGAACCAAAGCCAGGCTCCTCTTTGCTTTTTCATCCTGTCCAGTTCTTTGTCGTGAAACTGAAGTTCCCTTAATTATTCTATGTATGAAGCGCTTCATTTGCTCTAAGATCTGAGGCTGAGATTCTCAGGTTGGTTACTCGTGAAGTGCTTACTAGGTGACAAACACTCTTCTACGCACTGATACAAGTCAGTAAGGTTGGTTACACAGTCCCTGTCCCATCTGGGGCTCACAGCCACATTTATCCTAGTGCCACGGGCCGGCGATTCAGAGAACGTGGGTTAATAATAATAATAATGATGGCATTTATTAAGCACTTACTATGTGCAAAGCACTGTTCTAAGTGCTGGGAAGGCTACAAGGTGATCAGGTTGTCCCATGGGGGGCTCCCAGTCTTAATCCCCATTTTCCAGATGAGGGAGCTGAGGCCCAGAGAAGTGAAGTGACTTGCCCAAAGTCACACAGCTGACAATTGGTGGAGGCAGGATTTGAACCCATGACCTCTGACTCCAAAGCCCGGGCTCTTTCCACTGAGCCACGCTGTTTCTAATCCCGGCCCCGCCACACATGTGCTGTGTGACCTTGGGCCGGTAACTTCGCTTCTCCGGCCCTCTTTCCCTCGTCTTTAAAATGCGGATTAAGACTGGGAGCCCCATGTGGGACAGGGACTGTGTCCAACCTGATTAACTTGTATCAATGTTTACAGGCACCTAGTAAGCACTTCATGAGTACCATAATAATTATTATTATTGTGAACGCTTGAGGAAATGGAAGCTCAGAGAGTTTAACTCCGTTGACCAAAGTCGTGCCACAGGAGAGAGGTAGAGCTAAGACTGGGACTCAGTTATTCTGAGTCCCAACCCTCTACCACTAGCCAATGCCGCTTCGCTCTGTCTGAAGGCCTGATTACTCCAAAGTGGAAAGTTTGACACGTTTCACCCCCAAAACAGGCAAAGGGACACTTTCAATGCAGAGCCGCCCCCAAATTCTCAGGACTCCTGCTTCATCTGTTGGATTTGGTGGGAGGAAAATACCCCGTCACCAGGGAAATGATGGAAAAATCAATCGAGCAAGCGAGAAATCGATGGTATTTGTTGAGCGCTTATTGCGTGCAGAGCGTTGTCCTAAATGCTTGGGAGAATAAAATGCAACAGAGATGGCAGACATGTCCCCCGCCCACAAGAAGCTCACCATCTAGAGGGGAAGACATAAGTCAGTATAAATGAATTCATTAGGGATATAAACATAAGTGCCATGGGGCTGCAAGTGAGGAGAATGTCAAATGCCTAAAGATTACATATCCAGGTGCTCGTTTTGATGTGTATCTATCTATAATTCTATTTATATTGATGCTATTGATGCCTGTTTCGTTGTTTTGATGTCTGTCGCCCACATTCTAGACTGTGAGCCCGGTGTGGGCAGGGATTGTCTCTCTTTATTGTTGAATTGTACTTACCAAGCAAATAGTACAGTGCTCTGCACAGAGTAAGCACTCGATAAATACGACAATGAATGAATGCATGATGTAGAAGGGAAAGGGAGCATGGAGAAGATGGTTTAATCAGGGAAGGCCTCTTGGAGGAGATTTTTATAAGGCTCTGTAGTTTGTACTAAGCGTCTGATGCTCTTCATACTGCAGGACACTGAATGGGAATGGACAGGAGCGACAGGAAATGAAAACAAAATATATTTTTTCCCAGGTTTCTCGAGATTTCCTAGTTTACAGAGTACCACATTTATTTACAACTATCCATCAATCCATCCGTAGCAGCGTGGCTCAGTGGAAAGAGCCCAGGCTTGGGAGTCAGAGATCATGGGTTCAAATCCCGTCTCTGCCAACTGAAAGCTGTGTGACTTTGGGCAAGTCACTTAACTCCTCTGGGCCTCAGTGACCTCATCTGTAAAATGGGGATTAAAACTGTGAGCCCCCCCATGGGACAATCTGATCACCTTGTAACCTCCCCAGCGCCTAGAACAGTGCTTTGCACATAGTAAGTGCTTAACAACTAGCATTATTATTATTATCATTATTATTATTATTAAGCACTGGAGTGGTTACGAGCAAATTGGGTTGGACACAGTCGCTGCTCACACTCTTCATCCCCGTTTTCCAGATGAGGCGATTGAGGCCCGGAGTAATTAAGTGACTTATCCAAGGTCACCCAGCAGATATGTGGCGGAGTGGGGATTAGAACCCAGGTCCTTCTAATTCCCAGGCCCGGGCTCTATCCACTAAACCATGCCGAAAATGGGAAGGCAAGTGTGAATCGATGGATGAGCTAAGAGGGAAATCAACAAGGACTATTTACCTTTAGCCAAAAATGTTGAAAAGCATCAGAAATGATCTACGGCGACAAGCCTTATATCTCCTCCTGCTTTATTTAGGAGACCTCTCCCACAGTGTCTAGCATATTGCTGCTCTTAAATAACACAACAATAATCTTCTGACATTACCTCTCTTCAACCGATGCAGTAAATCAAACGCATCAAGCCAAAACCAATGAAAGATTTAGGGCCGAAAGAAGGGGGTCGTCTTTAAAATCTATGTCTTATTAAAATGTATTTTTGAACAGATACTCCTTTTCCGGGGAAAGTCCCATTGGAGAAGGGAGTGAAATCCGGCAGAAAATATATCTCCCTTCTTGGCAATGCGGACTTGGCTCAGAGACAGACGAGGTATCTGGGTGTTCAGTATCTGCGTTGCAATTTATGAGGGGTTGTTCATGTGGGACTGTGGGGTGTGAATAAGTTGTGTGCACTTATGTCTGTGTGCTGAGGGATTAATTGTGGATGTGTGTGTGTCTGTGTTCCAGAGGATTGTGTGTCTGTGTGTGAATGTGTGTTGGGGGATTAATTGTGCACATGTGAATTTGTGTTCAGGAGGATTGTGTGAGTGTGGGTGGGCATGTGCACGCTGGGGGGATTGATTGTGCGGGGGTGTGTATGTGTTTCAGAAGATTGTGTGTCTGGGTGCTTGTATCTGTGTGTGTGCGCGAGCTAGGGGTGTAGAGAGGGGGGAACTGGAGGATTGTGTTTGTGTGCGTGGGTGCCTGTGCATGAAGGGATATCAGTTATTTGTTTGGTTGCAAGGGGGAATTATATGTGTGCTTTCATATGTGCATACTGGGGGTATATTTGTGGGAGATGGAGGAGGTGTGGGCACTGGAGGATTGGGTGGGGGTGGGGGTGTTTGTGTGTATCTGTGTGTGTGTGTGTTTTGGTCCCAGTGCTTAGAACAGTGCTTTGCACATAGTAAGCGCTTAAAAAATGCCATCATTATTATTATTATTTGGGGGAATTAGGGTGTGAGTATGGGCGTCAGGGAAATTGTGTGTGTGTGTGTGTGTGTGTGTGTGTGTGTAAAATAATAAGAAGAATAAGAATAATGGCATTTGTTAAGCACTTACTATGTGCAAAGCACTGCCCTAAGCATTGGGGAGGATACAAGGTGATCAGGTTGCCCCACGGGGAGCTCCCAGTCTTCATCCCCATTTTACAGATGAGGGAACTGAGGCCCAGAGAAGTGAAGTGACTTGCCCAAAGTCACACAGCTGACAGTTGGCGGAGTCAGGATTTGAGCCCATGACCTCTGACTCCCAAGACTGGGCTCTTTCCACTCAGCCATGCTGCTTCTGTGTGTGTGTGTGTGGGGGGGGGGGGAGAGAGAGAGAGTGTGTGTGTGTGTGTTTGTGTGTGGGGAGAGAGAGAGAGAGAGAGAGACAGAGAGACAGAGAGAGAGAGAGAGAGAGAGAGAGAGAGAGAGAGAGAGAGAGAGATTGTGAGGGTGCATGTGAGTCCCAGAGGTTGTGTATGTGAAGGAGATTGCATGATTGTGTGTGGGAAGAGATTATGTATGTGTGTCCGAGATAATCTGCGTGTGTGTCTGTGTGCATGTCACAGAGGCTCTGCATGTGTGTGAGCGGTGGATTAAGAGTGTATGTGTTTCAACATTTATTCATTCATTCATTCAATCATATTTATTGAGCGCTTATTGGTTGCAAAGCACTGTACTAAGCACTTGGGAGAGGACAATACAACAATACACAGGCTTAGGTTTGTGTCTGTGTGTTGGCGGGCTTGTGTGAGTGCGTGTTTCTTTCTGCCAGTGTGTGGCTGGCAGGTGGGCGGTAGGGGAGGTTGACGGGAGTCAGCACCCCAGCCCCCCGGCTCCCCCAATCATTTATTCATTCAATCATTCGGTCAGTCAGTCACTCATATTTTTTGAGCGCTTACTGTGTGCAGAGCACACAGTCACTTCACTTCTCTGGGCCTCAGTTCCCTCATCTGTAAAATGGGGATTTAAGACTGTGAGCCCCACGTGGGACAACCTGATAATCTTGTATCTTCCCCAGCACTTAGAACAGTGCAAAGCACATAGTAAGCACATAAAAATACTCTTATTATTATTATCATTATCATTATTATTATCAGAGGAGAGGGGACGGTAGTAACCACTTGGCAGGAAATGGAGAGCTGCCAACTGCCCTCAGGGGCCAGAAATGGAAACTTTTCTTTGTTCATTCATTCATTCAACTGCATTTATTGAGTGCTTACTGTGTGCAGAACACTGTACTAAGCGCTTGGGAAGTAAAGTCTGCAACATATAGAGATGGTCCCTACCCAACAATGGGCTCACAGTTTAGAAGGGGGAGACAGACAACAAAATAAAACACGGAGACAGATGTCAAAATCATCAGAATAAATAGAATTATAGCTCTATGCACATCATTTTTTTTCATGGTATTTATTAAGCTCTTACTTTGTGCCAGGCTCTGTTCTAAGCCCTGCAGTATATACAAGTTAAATGGG
The DNA here is from genome assembly GCF_015852505.1 of Tachyglossus aculeatus. Taxonomy (NCBI): domain Eukaryota; kingdom Metazoa; phylum Chordata; class Mammalia; order Monotremata; family Tachyglossidae; genus Tachyglossus; species Tachyglossus aculeatus. The sequence continues at coordinate 4,142,029 of NC_052068.1, forward strand.
TTGGACACAGTCCCTGTCCCACATGGGGCTCACAGTCATAATCCCCATTTTACAGCTGAAGTAACTGAGGCCCAGAGAAGTGGAGTGACTTGCCCAAGGTCACACAGCAGACAAGTGGTTTAGAATTAAGATTAAGTGCTTAGTATAGTGCTCTGCACACAGCAAGTGCTCATTAAATATAATTGAATGAATGAAAGTGGCAGAGTCGGGATGAGAACCAAGGCCCGGGCTCTATCCACACTGCTCCTCTGTTTATTCATTCGATCATACTTATTGAGCGCTTTCTTTGTGAAGAGCACTGTATTAAGCGCACTTGGTGGGGAACAATAGAACAATATAACTGAAAAATTATCTGCCCACAGGCAGTTCTTGGAATCATGAGGCAGGACATGCAGAGCTGGCAGTGTTCCCTTGAGACAGAGAACAGACAACTGGAAGTCCCTGGGACAGGAAACAGAGAGCCAGAACACCCCCCTGACACAGGAAAGAGATAGCTGGAAGACCCCTGAGACAGGAAATAGACACCGGGAAGTCTTTTGGGACAGGAAACAGAGAGCTAACATCCCCCCGAGACAGGAAACAGACAGCCGGAAGACCCCTGAGACTAGAAAAAAACAACCCGAAGCCCTCTGGGAGAGGAAACAGACAGCTGGAAGTGTCCTAAGACAGGAAACAGACAGCCAGAAACCTCCTGACACAGGATACAGACAGCTGGAAGCCCCCTGAGACAAGAAAATCAATCAATCAATCAATCAATCAATTGTATCTATTGAGCGCTTACTGTGTGCAGAGCACTGTACTAAGCACTTGGGAAGTACAAGTCGGCAACACATAGAGACAGTCCCTACCCAACAGTGAGCTCACAGTCTAGAAGAAAAGAACAGCCCAAAGCCTCTGAGAGAGGAAACAGGTAGCTGGAAGTGCCCTGAGACAGGAAACAGACAGCCAGAAACCCCTGGCACAGGATACAGACAGCTGGAAGCCCCCTGAGAGAAGAAAAGAACAGCCCAAAGCCCTCTGAGAGAGGAAACAGATAGCTGGAAGTACCCTGAGACAGGAAACAGACAGCCAGAAACCCCCTGACACAGGATACAGACAGCTGGAAGCCCCCTGAGACAAGAAAAGAACAGCCCAAAGTCCTCTGAGAGAGCAAACAGATAGCCAGAAGTGCCCTGAGATGGGAAACGGACAGCCAAAATCCCCTTGAGACAGGAAACAGAGAGCCAGAAGCCCCCTGAGACAGGAAACAGACAGCTGGAAGACCTCTGGGAAAAAAAAAAAAACAGCCCGAAGCCCTCTGAGACAGGAAACAGACAGCCAAAAGCCCCTTGAGACAGGAAATAGATAGTTGGAAGACTCCTGGGACAGGAAACAGAGAGCCAGAAACCCCCGAGACAAGAAACAGACAGTCAGAAGCCCCTTGACACAGAAAACAGACAGCTGGAAGACCCCTGAGACAAGAAACAGCCAGCCAGATGCCTCCTGGGACAGCCAATCCCCCACCACCCTGAGACAGGAAACAGACAGCTGGAAGACCCCTGATACAAGAAAAGAACAGCCTGAAGCCCTCTGAGAGAGGAAACAGACAGCTGGAAGTGCCCTGAGACAGGAAACGGACAGCTGGAAGACCCCGGGGCAAAAAAAGAAAGAAGCCCGAAGCCCCTTGAGACAGGAAACAGACAGCCAAAAGCCCCTTGAGACAGGAAACAGACAGCCGGAAGACCCTTGGGATGGGTAACAGAGAGCCAGAAACCCCTGGAACAGGAAACAGAGAGACAACCCCCCAACCCCAAGGCAGGAAACAGATAGCCGGAAGACCCCTGAGACAAGAAAGAATAGCCTCAAGCCCTCTGAGAGAGGAAACAGATTGCTGGAAGACCCCTGAGACAGGAAACAGACATCCAGAAAACCCCTGGGGCAGGAAACAGACAGCTGGAAGACCCCAGAGACAAGAAAAGAACAGCCCGCAGCCCTCTGAGAGAAGAAACAGACAACTGGAAGTGCCCTGAGAAAGGAAACGGACAGCCAGAAGCCCCCTGAGACAGGAAACAGACAGCTGGAAGACCCCTGGAGCAAAAAAAAACCCAACAATAAACTGCCTGAAGCCCTCTGAGACAGGAAACAGACAACCAAAAGCCCCTTGAGACATGAAATAGATAGTTGGAAGACCCCTGGAACAGGAAACAGAGAGCCAGAAACCCCCCGAGACAAGAAACAGACGGTCAGAAGCCCCCTGACACAGGAAACAAACAGCCTGAAGACCCCTGAGACAGGAAACAGACAGCTGGAAGACCCCTGAGACAAGAAAAGAACAGCCCGAATCCCTCAGAGAGAGGAAACAGACAGCCGGAAGACCCCTGAGACACGAAACAGACAGCCGGAAGACTCCTGAGACAAGAAAGGAACTGCCCGAAGCCCTCTAAGAGAGGAAACAGACAGCCGGAAGACCCCTGAGACAAGAAAAGAACAGCCCGAAGCCCTCTGAGGAAACAGACAGCCAGAAGACCCCTTGAGACATGAAATAGATAGTTGGAAGATCCCTGGTACAGGAAACAGAGAGCCAGAAACCCCCCGAGACAAGAAACAGATGGTCAGAAGCCCCCTGACACAGGAAACAGACAGCTTGAAGACCCCTGAGACAGGAAACAGACAGCCGGAATACCCCTGAGACAGGAAACAGACAGCCAGAAGACCCCTGAGATAAGAAAAGAACAGCCCGAAGGCCTCTGAGAGAGGAAACAAACAGCAGGAAGACACCTGAGACAAGAAAAGGACAGCCAAAAGCCCCTTGAGACAGGAAACAGACAGCCGGAAGACCCATGAGACAAGAAAAGAACAGCCCGAAGCCCACTGAGACAGGAAAGAGACAGCTGGAAGTGCTCTGAGGCAGGAAATGGACAGCCAGAAGTCCCCTGAGATGGGAAACAGACAGCTGGAGGGCCTCTGGGACAAAACCAAAACATCCCAAAGCCCTCTGAGACAGGAAACGGACAGTCAAAAGCCCCTTGAGGCAGGAAATAGATAGTCGGAAGACCCCTGGTACAGGTAACAGAGAGCCAGATACCCCCCTGAGGCAGGAAACTGACAGCCAGAAGCCTCTGGAGACAGGAAACGGACAGCCGGACACCCTCTGATATAGGAAACAGAAAGCCAGAAACCCCCCGAGACATGAAACAGACAGCCCAAAGACCCCTGAGCAGGAAACGGACTGCTGGAAGTCACTTGACACAAGAAACAGAGAGCTGGAAACCCTCTGACACAGGAAACACACAGCCGGAAGCCTCCGCCACAGGAAACAAATAGCCAGAAGCCTTCCTAAGGGAGGAAATGGAGAGATGGCAATGCCGGAAAAAAGAAAAGAAAAGGTGATAAAGCCTTCAGAGACAGGAAATGGAGAGAAAGCAGGGCTCCTTGGGAAATTCAATAGAAAGCTGGCATCCCTTTGGAAGAGCAGACAGCCCCCCACGGCAGGAACTGGAGAAGTGGAAACCCACAGGGAAGGAAAATAAATATCGTCAGTCTCCCCATGGTGAACATGCTGGTGATGCCAATACAGTCAGTAGTGTTTTCACATTTTTACAAATGGGGGAGACTCACACGCAGAGATGTAAATCAATTTGCCCCAAATCCCAAAGGAAAACATATACAGAAGTTTTTGACCATTTCCCCAGGGGATACAGAAGTTTTCTACCATTTCCCCAGGGGATCTGCACATCATCAACCATAAGTAGTGAATGAGTCTAGGGCAGGGTTTTCTGTTGCAGAGAACTGCTGTGTGATCTTGGGCGAGTTACTTTGCTTCTCTGGGCCCCATCTGTGAAAGGGGGATTAAAAGCACCAGCTCCATGTGGGAAAGAGACAGTGCCCAGCCTGATAAAATCGAACCTACCCCAGTGCTTAGAACAGTGCTCGGCACATAGTAAGAGTTTAACAAGTACCGTAATTATGATTAGTGTTAGGTAGTCCATCGCTTGCACAAAACCCTTAACCCAAAGTGGCTGACTCACAAGGGGGCTGGGGGAGAGAGTGGGGATGACTCCGTGCAATCCATCACCACCGGTAAATCCATCAGTAGTATTTATTCAGGAGCTCTCAGTCTAGCAGGGGAGACAAACATGAAAATAAATTATGGATATGGACTTAAGTGATGTGGCACTGACCGTGGGGTGAATATCAAGTGGTTTATGGGTGCAAATCTTAGCATACAGGGAGAGGAAGTAGGGGAAATGAGGGCATGGAGGGGAAAGGTCCTTTGGAAGAGGTGTTCTTTAAATAAGGCTTTGAATGTGGACTTTGATTGAGATAAGAGAAGAAGGTCAAGGTGATGCATGGCTTTAAAGCCGATGGTGAAGAGTTTCTGTTTTCTTCAGAGGTGGATGGGCAACCATGGGATATTCTTGAGAAGCACTTAACAAATGCCCTAAAAATGAAACTATCAGCACTTTGTGGAGAAGCACGTGGCTCAGTGGAAAGAGCGCGGGCTTTGGAGTCAGAGGTCATGGGTTCAAATCCCTGCTCCTCCAATTGCCAGCTGAGTGACTTTGGGCAAGTCACTTAACTTCTCTGTGCCTCAGTTACCTCATCTGTAAAATGGGGATTAAGACTGTGAGCCCCCCGTGGGACAAGCTGATCACCTTGTAACCTCCCCAGGGCTTAGAACAGTGCTTTGCACACAGTAACTGCTTAATAAATGCCATCATTATTATTATTACTACCAATTTGGTTATATTATGCACCCCCAAGTGATTAGTAAAATGTCCTGTACTAAATAAAGTGGTTGGTAAGCGCACAATAAATATGATTGATTGATTCATTATAGAGCACTGTCCAGAGAAGCAGCGTAGCTTAAGTGGCTAAAGCCTGGGCTTGGGATTCAGAAGGACCTGGGTTCTAATCCTAGCTCCCCCACTTGTCTGCTGTGTGACCTCGGGCAAGTCACTTCAATTCTCTGTGCCTCAGTTGCCCTCTTCTGTAAAATGGGGATTAAGACTGTGAGCCCCAAGTGGGACATGGATTGTATCCACCCTGATTACCTTGTATCTACTCCAACACTTGTGCTTGGAACATAGTAAGTGCTTGACCAAAACTATCATTATTATGATTATTATTATTCAAAGAGGGAGACTGTGACACCCCCTGAAGCTCTGCTCCACAACTCTGAAAAACTAAGGATTAAAGCAAACCCACTCCAAATTCAAAAAATCTCTGCTTTTCTTTGCAACTGCTTCTCTTCATCCCCTTCCTCATTGCCAAACAGGGGCAGACGCAGGGATTGTCATGCAGATGTTTTTTGAAAGCTCAGGAAACTATTTGCTAAGCGTCTGCATCTAGCCCCGTAGGCTTACAGCAGGAAAGATTTAAGTTTAAAGATTTATATTGTTTACACTGAGATACAGTGTTTCAGATAGGGACTTGTCAGTGCTGAAGGCTGATAAGATCTCAAACGCTCAGAGCCCCAGTTATTTTTGGGTGGTTGAGGAAAAATTTATTTATTTTTTTTTGTGGATAGACGAAAGGATGGGGGATTGAAACTGTGGGCCCAGGTGGAAGAGAAACTGCATCCAACCTCTTTTCCTTCACATGGCCTAGTGGATAATGCCCAGGACCGGGAGTCAGAAGGATCCCCAGCTCCGCCACTTGTCTGCTGCGTGACCTTGTTCGAGTCACTTCACTTCTCTGGGCCTCAGTTACCGCATCTGTAAAATGGGGATTAAGATGATGAGCCCTATGTGGGATGGGGACTGCGTCCAACCTGATTATCATTCATTCATTCATTCAATCGTATTTATTAATAATAATAATGATAATGGCATTTATTAAGCACTTACTATGTGCAAAGCACAGTTCTAAGCACTGGGGAGGTTACAAGGTGATCAAGTTCTCCCACAGGGGGCTCACAGTCTTAATCCCCATTTTACAGATGAGGGAACTGAGGCCCAGAGAAGTTAAGTGACTTGCCCAAAGTCACACAGCTGATAGTTGGCGGGGCCGGGATTTGAACCCATGACCTAAGCACTCAATAAATACGATTGAATGAATGAATTGAGAGCTTACTGTGTGCAGAGCACTGTACTAAGCGCTTGGGAAGTACAAGTTGGCAACATACAGAGACGGTCCCTACCCAACAGTGGGCTCACAGTCTATCATGTCTACCCCAGAGCTTAGTACAATGTCTGGCACATAGAAAGACAATATCCCCGATCTTATAGTCTTTGGTGTGCAGAGCACTCTACTAAGCACTTGGGAGAGAATAATAAAGTTAATAGACACCACCCCTGCCTTCAAGGAGATTAAAAATGATAATCATGATAATCATGACAATAATAATAATAATAATAACTGTGGCTCAGTCCAAAGCACGGGCTTTGGAGTCACAGGTCAAGGGTTCAAATCCCTGCTCCGCCAACTGTCAGCTGTATGACTTTGGGCAAGTCACTTCAGTTCTCTGGGCCTCAGTTACCTCATCTGGAAAATGGGGATTAAAACTGTGAGTCCCCGTGGGACAACCTGATCACCTTGTAACCTCCCCTGCACTTAGAACAGTGCTTTTCACATAGTAAGTGCTTAACAAACACTATCATTAACTGTGGTGTTTGTAAAGCACTTACTATGTGCCAAGCACTGTTCTAAACACTGTGGAGAAGCAGCATGGCTCAGTGGAAGGAGCACGGGTTTGGGAGTCTGAGGTCATGGGTTCGAATCCCAGCTCTGCCGCTTGTCAGCTGTGTGACCTTGGGCAAGCCACTTAACTTCTCGTGCCTCGGTTCCCTCTTCTGTAAAATGGGGATTATTCATTCATTCATTCATTCATTCAATCGCATTTATTGAGCACATACTGTGTGCAGAGCACTGTACTAAGCGCCTGGGAAGTACAAGTTGTCAACAAATAGAGACGGTCCCTACCCAACAGCGGGCTCACAGTATAGAAACAGCGGGCTCACATGACTGTGGGACAACCTGATCACCTTGTATCCACCCCAGCACTTAGAACAGTGCTTTGCACATAGTAAGCACATAACAAATGTTATTGTTATTATTATTATTATTATTATTATTATTATTATTATTATTATTATTATTACAGGGTGATCAAGTCAGACAAAGTTCCTGTCCCACAGAGGGCTCACAATTTAAGTGGAAGGGAGAAAGAGCTCACCTCCTCCAGGAAGCCTTCCCAGACTGAGCCCCTTCCTTCCTCTCCCCCTCGTCCCCCTCTCCATCCCCCCATCTTACCTCCTTCCCTTCCCCACAGCACCTGTATACATGTATATATGTTTGTACATATTTATTACTCTACTTATTTATTTATTTATTTATTTTACTTGTACATATCTATCCTATTTATTTTATTTTGTTAGCATGTTTGGTTTTGTTCTCTGTCTCCCCCTTTTAGACTGTGAGCCCACTGTTGGGTAGGGACTGTCTCTTTATGTTGCCAACTTGTACTTCCCAAGCGCTTAGTACAGTGCTCTGCACACAGTAAGCGCTCAATAAATGCGATTGATGATGATGATGATGATGATCTCCATTTTACAGCTGAGGTAACTGAGGCCCAGAGAAGTGTAATGACTTGCCCAAGGTCACCGAGCAGGTGCGTGGCAGAGCCGGGATTAGAACCCAGGTTCTCCAGCTCCCAGGCTCGTGCTCTTTCCACCAGGCCATACTCTTCCTCAGTTACAATAACTTACCGTGGCTTAATAAATAGACTAAAAAAACCAAAGCACTAAAGCAGGACTTTAAACTGTTTCCATCACTGTCATTTCATTAGATCCTGGATTCGATTGTGGCCCTAAACTTGTTTGACTACGCTCGCCCAAAGTTCCCTTTGTTTTAAAATCCAGTCGATTTCCCTCGGTTTGTTGAAACTGCTTTTCAAGGAATCCGACCAGAATGTATTCCCCTTTAAACAAATAAGGTTAGCTACCTTTGGCCATTGGAAATTCAACAGTCCCACTAAATTAATTTTTCCAAAAGTAATTCAAATAAAAGCTTTGTTGCCACCACTCTTTCCCGAGCCACAAGATTGAATGAGGCATCTGAATAAAAATGGGTATTACCGCCTTCTTTAATATTTAAGCATGACATTCATTGATTTGTTTCTTGTTTTCTGCAAACCTTGACAACATGATAAAATAAATCATAAGAAGAAAATATAGTGGTAACATCTTTTATGGACTTCACATAGTCATCAATCTCAAGCTGTGAATGAATTATCAGTACAGCAAAAAGATCTATGTTTTAAGAGCTGCCATGGCATGCAAGGTAGGGGTTTTTCACAAGCAAACTCAAAGCGAGGGACTGATAAGCATCATTATTGTTTTCTGAGAGTCTAGTTTATAGCGTGTTGTGGAGGTGATGGCATATATGCTTCAGAAGGAAAGGTTTGATCAATTCTAAGTAGACATCTACTAACATATAAAAAATATAACAAGAGTCCTGCTGAGCCCTATTAAAGGACCTATCACACCATGTCAACGCGAAGGGTGCCGTGTTGGGCTTCTGATTATATTTAATATAGAATTAGCCTTTTTTAACGTGACGTATCGTGCACGCGATGAAGATTGATCGATATTTATTTGGATGGGAGCCTCTCTGTATTTAGATCAGGCAGACGTGTCCTATCCGGTCCTAAAATCAGCAGCCGAGCGCACATTCGGGCAAAACATCTGGATGTGTCTTCGCTCAGCTGTCGGGGTGAATCTTCCCATCACATACCCAATCAAATCGGGGAGCAGTCAGGGCAAGGAGATTCCCAGGAATGATACTTTGGGAGACCATTTTGAGCAGAATTATGTGTCATTTCCACTCCACCCAACTGATACTAATGATAATAATAATAATGGCATTTATTAAGCACTTACTATGTACAAAGTACTGTTCTAATCAATCAATCAATCATATTTATTGAGTGCTTGCTGTGTGCAGAGCACTGTACTAAGCGCTGAAGAGGTTACAAGGTGATCAGTTTGTCCCACGGGGGGCTCACAGTCTTCATCCCCATTTTACAGATGAGGGAACTGAGGCCCGGAGAAGTTAAGTGATTTGCCCAAAGTCACACAGCTGACAAGTGGTGGAGCCAGGATTTGAACCCATGACCTCTGACTCCAAAGCCTGTGCCCCTTCCACTGAGCCACACTGCTTCTCTAGAACGTCAATAATAATTGTGGTGTCTGTTAAGCCGTGGGTGGTATTTATTGAGCGCTTACTATGTGAAGAGCACTGTATTGAACATTTGGTAGAGTACAGTGTAACAGAATCAGTTGACATGCTCCCTGTACATAAAAAGTGTGTTAAGAGATTGCTAGATGCCCAGCTCCGTGCTATTCACTCATTCACTCGATCGTATTTTTTGGGTGCTTACGTTGTGCTAAACGCTTTACTGAGCACTTGGGAGAGTGCAACACAACAATAAATAGGCACAGCCCACAATGAGTTTACAGTCTAGAGGGGGAGACAGATATTAATGTAAATAAATAAATGAATTACAGACATGATCATAAGGACTTATATACATCAATCAATGAATCATTCAATTAATAAATCGTATTTATTGAGTGCTTACTGTGTGCAGAGCACTGTACTAAGCACTTGGGAAGTACAAGTTGGTAACATATAGAGACGGTCCCTACCCAACAGTGAGCTCACAGTCTAGAAGGGGGAGACAGAGAACAAAACCAAACATATTAACAAAATAAAATAAATAGAATAGATATGTACAAGTAAAATAAATAGAGTAATAAATATGTACAAACATATATACATATATACATAAGTGCTATGAGAGGTATCTAGTTGGGTAAATGGGAATTCATCAGGTTGGACACAGTCTCTGTCCCAGCTGGGGCTCTCAGTCTAAGAAGGAGGGAGGACAGGTATCGAATCCCCATTTTACAGATTAGGAAACTGAGGCTCAGAGAAATCAAGTGAATCGTCCAAAGTCACACAGCAGGTACAGTGGCAGAGCTGCGATTAGAGCCCAGGTACTCTGACTCCCAGGCCCCCTAGTCTTTAATAATAATAATAATAATAATAATAATAATAATAATAATAATAATAATAATAATAATAATGATAATAATAATAATAATTGAATTTATTAAGCGCTTACTATGTGCAAAACACTGTTCTAAGCACTGGGTAATCAAGTACAAGGTAATCAAGTTGTCCCACGTGAAGCTCACAGACTTAATCCCTATTTTCCAGATGAGGTAACTGAGGCCCAGAGAAGTTAAGTGACTTGCCCAAAGTCACACAGCTGACAAGTAGCGGAGCCAGGATTTGAACCCATGACCTTTGACTCCAAAGTCCGGGCTCTTTCCACTGAGCCACGCTGCTTCTCACTTGGCCACATGGCTTCCCTGAACCTAATAACCTCAGGATCATTTCCTCACTAGTCCCTATAATCCGAGATTTTCTGAGGCCACTGAAACGCCTCCAAACACTTTACGTCCGGAAATCGGGCTAATGAACGCTTTGGATTTGGAAAACCACAGGGCATGTATTCGAAGGGTAAATATTAAGATGCTTTCTGACAAATTGAATATACGTGGTCTCCCACAAAATCCCACAGAGCACTCCAGAAATATCCCTCCCTTCCCTCATGACTTTAACTCAGTGAAATATGATCAGTTGATACTCCAAGACGGAATGCTACATTCATTGGCCCCGAATCTCCGTCACTCATCCATTTACATAGTCAGAACACGATTCATAACAGTCATAATTAATTCAAGTCCGTGGCGATATTTCTCTCAAATATTTTTCCTATGGCAGACTGCATCATTACAGAACAATTTTTTGCAAAAATTATAAGCGTCCTGCCCTGACAATCTTGCTGCCTCCCCTTCTCTTTTTTTCAACCAATTAAAATCATTCTGCTTTCCTTTACTCAGCCTGAGAGCAACATCGTTGGAATTATTGCTCGTTTGACATTTTGCTTTTCCTTCTGTTAAATTTTATTAGCAATATTTGAATTGTGAATTAATAGAACTTCAGAACCACAATGTTATTTTATGGCGGACAAGCAGACACACGAACGAATGCACACACATTTTATGAATCCTCACACTGTGGTTACTCACTGTAAACTTGTCAAAACCTGGTTATTAACAGTTACCTAAGCTTCATCCCTACCAAAACGATCCTATCATTAGGCAAGTGGAAGGATGAGACCACGTCTTGGGAAGCAGCATGTCTTAGTGGAAAGAGCTCGGGTCTGGAATTCAGGGGAAAGGGTTTTAATACCGGATCTGCCACTTGTCTACTGTGTGACTTTGAGCTAATGGCTTAACTTCTCTGTGCCTTGGCTTCCTCATCTGCAAAATGTAGATTGAACACATGTTCTCCCTCCCCCTTAAATTGTGAGCCCTGTGTGGAACAGGGATTGGATCTGATCATATGGCTTAGTACAGTGTGAAGTACATAGTAAGCGTTTAACAAATAGAGCAGTTATTACTACTACCCTGAAAAGATCCAAAATGTGTGAAATCTTACCCAAGCTATAGGGCTCTTTGATCTTTTGATCATCTTGACCTCTATTAGTCTAAAAAACACTTTTAATACAGAGTAAGCCCATTTCGTTCATAATGGTATTTGCTAAGCAAATTTGAGAAGCAGCAAGGCTCAGTGGAAAGAGCCCGGGCTTTGGAGTAAGAGGTTGTGGGTTCAAATCCCGGCTCCGCCACTTGTCAGCCGTGTGACTTTGGGCAAGTCACTTAACTTCTCTGTGCCTCAGTTACCTCATCTGTAAAATGAGGATGAAGACTGTGAGCCCGCCGTGGGACAACCTGATCACCCTGCAACCTCCCTAGCACTTAAAACAGTGTTTTGCACATAATGAGTGCTTAATAAATGCCATTATTATTATTATTATTATTATTATTATAAGCACTTACCATGTTTTGCCTCGTCTCATGCCAAGTCGTTACCGACCCATAACAATGCCACAAACGCATCTCTCCCAGAAAACCCCACTCTCCATCTGCCATTGTTCCGGTAGTGGATCCACAGAGTTTTCTTGGCAAAAATCCGGAAACGGTTTATTCTCGCCACCTTCTGCGCAGTCAACTTGAGTCTCCGCCCTCGATTCTCTCTTGTGTCGCTGCTGCCCAGCATGGGGGAGTTTTGACTCGTAGCAGATGGCTGCCTCTCGCTAGCCACTGCCCAAGCTGGGAGAGGAATGGGTAGGCCTCTGTTTGACTCTCCCTCCCATAGTCGAGTCTGGTAGAGGACTGGATTAGAACCCAGGTCCTTCGGACTCCCAGGCAGACACGGTAACATAAAGAGTCCTGAGTTTTTCAGTCTCGCATAGGTAAACGGATGATTAAGTCTAAAACAGTAAATTGTGTCTTTGCTTTCCATAGCCTCGTCTAGACCGTAAACTTGTTATGGACAGAGACCACATCTGCTAAGTCTGTTGGATTGTTCTCTCCCAAGTGTCTAGAACAGATCTCTGCACATAGTAAGTGCTCAGTAAATGTGATTAATCGACTGATTTATTTGGCTACAAGCCCAGCTTATCACATAAGCCCCATTTTTCCTCATCTCCCACTCCCTTCTACATCACCCTGACTGGCTCCCTTTATTCTTCCCCCCTCTCAGCCCCACAGCACTTACGTCCATATCCGTCATTTATTTATTTATATTAATATTTGTCTCCTGATCAGACTGTAAGCTCATTGTGGACAAGCACTCTGCAAACAGTAAGCATTTAATAAATACAATTAACTGACTGACTGACCTACAGAATTTAAGTAATGCTAACAATGATGGTACTTATTAGTTGCTTTGTGCCAAGCACCATTCTAAGCTCTGGGGTTGATACAAGGTAATCAGGTTGTCCCACATGGGGCTCACAGTCTTAATCTTAAGAAGCAATGTGTCTTGGTGGAAAAAGCATGGCTTTGGGAGTCAGAGGTGGTGGGTTCAAATCCCAGCTTCGCCATTTGTCAGCTGTGTGACTTTGGGCAAGTCATTTTGCTTCTCTGTGCCTCAGTTAACTACTCTTTAAAATGGGGATGAAGACTGTGAGCCCCACGTGAGACAACCTGCTTACCTTGTATCTACCCCAGTGCTTAGAACGATGCTTGGCCCATGGTAAACACTTAACAAATGCCACTATTATTATTATTATTATTATTATTATAATTATTATTATTAATCCCCATTTTACAGATAAGGCAACTGAGGTACAGAGAAGTTAAGCAACTTGCCCGAAGGCACACAGCTACTCTGGTCGAAGAGGGGTGAGGTTCCACTTCAGGTGGACATGTATTTGAAAGCAGACATTACAGATATGGACATAATTGCCCTCCACGACTGACTAAGCCCTCCTTTCCTCTTCTCCCACTCCCTTCTGCATCACCCTGACTTGCTCCCTTTATTAATCCCTGCTTCCCAGCCCCACACCACTTACATCCATAGCAGTCATTTATTTAGCTGCAATAATAATAATAATAATAATAATAATGGCATTTATTAAGCGCTTACTATGTGCAAAGCACTGTTCTAAGCACTGGATGTCTATCTCCCTCTCTAGAGTGCAAGCTCACCATGGGCAGGGAATTTGAAACTTCAAGCGAACATTCACTAATTTGTTTGGAGACCCGTCATTCATTCATTCAATCTAATTTATCGAGTGCTTACTGTGTGCAGAGCACTGTATTAAGTGCTTGGAAAGTACAATTCAGCAACAAATAGAGACAAAAGTCTAGAAGAGGTGAGAGGAAAGTCAGTAGAAGGGGTCTGGGGGTGATGGAGGGGTGGGATCCAGACCTGAAGGTGACATTTATTTTCAGTTATTGGGGAATTTTTGAATATGTGTCTTTCAGTCAGTCTTGTCATTTTTATTTCCTAACTGTTGTTTGTCCTCTCCCAAGCGCTTAGTCCAGTGCTCTGTACATGATAAGCACTCAAAAAATACAACTGAATGAAGTAGCCCATGGCTCCTCCTCTAGAAATAATAATAATCGTGGTATTTGTTAAGCACTTTCATTCATTCATTCAATCGTATTTATTGACTGCTTACTGTGTGCAGAGCACTGTACTAAGCGCTTGGGAAGTACAAATTGGCAACATATAGAGATGGTCCCTACCCAACAACAGGCTCACAGTCTAAAAGAAGCACTTACCACGGAGACAGGCAAATCAGGTTGGACACGGTCCCTGTCCCATGTGGGGCTCCCCGTTTCAATCACCATTTTGCAGATGAGGTAACTGAGGCCTAAAGAAGTAAAGTGACTTGCCCAGGGTCACACAGCAGACATGAGGTGAGGCGGGATCAGAACCCATGACTCCCAGTCCGGAGCTCTCTCTATTAGGCTGCGTGAAGGGCAGGCCCCTAGTCTCATTACTGTCTCACCGCTTTTAGGCTGCGAGCCCACTGTTGGGGAGGGATTGTCTCTATCTGTTGCTGAATTATACTTTCCAAGTGCTTAGTACAGTGCTCTGCATACAGGAAGCACTCAATAAATACTATCGGTTGACTGAATGACACCATATGCCCTCCCTTCTACGCCCATTCTTTGGAGATCATTTTTGTCCTTCTATCTGTTCCCTACATTGGAGTGAAAACTCCTTGAAGGCAGGGAAAGATTGGCCCGTTCCGTCACAGGGCGCTCAGTACAGTTCTTCATCCATCCCACTGACTGACTGACCCAGAAGTCTCCCGGCAGTCTGAGGGAACATGGGTCATCGAGGAAGTCGCTTGGAGTGATTCTATAATTCAGGACCTAATCAAGCAAGTCCTTCTAGATCTTCCAGGGTAACACGGTGCTAAATTCACTGGCAAGGCATTATTAAAAGTTAGAGGGTATTTTTGTGAAAGGTAGGCATGAGTGATATGATTCCAATAATGAATCTAATCCATATCCCATCTAGAAATAGCAAAAACCCAAATTAAATCCAGACTGAGGGGAAAAAAAAAAACGCTATTGGGGAGGGAATTGTGGGGAGGGGAGTCGATCTTGACGTTTTTCTGTGAAAATATTTTTTAATCATTTGTGAGACTGAGGTTTTTTTTTCTTTCTGAATATTAATATGTAACCTGAAAAAAAACCAAGCATGATTTTCTATTCAGATTCATGAAAAAATTCTGTTATATGGCATCAGTGTCAGCTAATAAAGAGCGAAGTCTGCATTTCTTATTCTTTTTCGAATTGGTCCAGGCCATCGGTGGATATTATTTAGAAGAGTTGGGACCCCTGCAATCTAGGACTTGTCAGTCATTTAATTAAACAAAGGAAAGCTACCTTTTCATTTTATTTCAGTATATGTTAATGTTAAAAACTAATAGAAAACAGCTAGTAAATTGTCCCCTGCATATATTGGACACACCAACAATTACTCTGGCAGAGAAGATATAATAAAAGAGGAAATTTTAATAGTATCCTTATTCCACTTATTCTCATGGGCTTCCGTTTCAGGGTACTGTAGAAATTAACAATTATTTCTTCTCATTGTTTTTGATGATCTTTTTCTATTATAGTCCTACCCGACTTAAAATAAAAAATAATTTAAACTTACATTTTTTTATTCAATTTTATGGTGCCTTGAGATTTGCATTCCGGCTCTAAGGAAGCTTTGAGTAGATTCAGACAAATAAGCTGAATTCTTTTTTATCCCCCCCTTCCTCTTCAGTCAGCTGGCTAGGACCACAGCCGTTGATATCCTACTAAGGTTATCGTGATTTAAAGGCAGAATTTCACCGAACACAATAATTATTTTTCTGGTGTCCACATCACAATATTGACAAATATGTCTTTTTGGTACTTTATGAATGTCTGTCAAATGATACATCTGAATACTTGATATAGCTCTGCTATATAAAGCAATTAACTGAGTTTATATGGCAAATTGTCAGAGGATTTCCCCAGATCGCTTGGGGGAATCTAGCAACCTGAACTATTCTCCAA
The DNA here is from genome assembly GCF_015852505.1 of Tachyglossus aculeatus. Taxonomy (NCBI): domain Eukaryota; kingdom Metazoa; phylum Chordata; class Mammalia; order Monotremata; family Tachyglossidae; genus Tachyglossus; species Tachyglossus aculeatus. The sequence continues at coordinate 4,157,940 of NC_052068.1, forward strand.
TTTATTGACACGCTACTCGGTTGAAAAAAGTAGGACATCAATAAACAGCGTTGGCTGGAAAATTGGAATCTTATTATAAGGGTTGGGAGAGTGAGACCCATACGTCAATTAAAATGCAGGACACAGACTATATCTTGCAGAAGGGAGGAGGTGTGTGTCTCTTAGTTTGATTTAGGCAGGTGGTTTTCATTAACTCCTAATGATGGAATACAGAATAAACACACACACACACACTCACACACACACACACACACATACACACAGCACAACACCATTTTGAACTTTCTTTTCAAAAGTACTCAGAGGGCTATCTCTAGTAGTTAGCAACCGGATTCAGGCTGCCTCGTCTTGACTTTTCCAGGCTTAGAAATGTGAGTCCACTAACCTGTAGGATTGAAAATTATCCTTCATATCACTTCTATTGTTCCTGATGTCAGTTCTGTTATTCGTCAAGAGTTTAGGGTGATGATTGGAATTGGTGTGGATACAAGGGTTCCACGATGGATTAGCATCATTGGTGCTACTCCCCATTATTTAGGTCAAAACCTGAAGGATGATGTGATAATAATGATAATAATAATTATAACATTGGAATTTAAGTGCTTACTTTGTGCCAAGCAGTGTTCTAAGCACTGGGGTAGATACAAGGTAATCAGGTTGTCCCACGTGGGGCTCACAGTCTTCATCCCCATTTTACATATGAAGGAACTGAGGACCAGAGAAGTTAAGTGACTTTCCCAAGATCACCCAACTAACAAGTGGTGGAGCCGGGATTAGAACCCATGACCTCTGGCTCCCCAGCCCGTGCTCTTTCCACTGAGCTGCGCTTTGATAAATGAATGGTTTTTAATAAATCGATCTACCGATCGATAGATTTGTAGCTTAAATGAGTAGGTCTCCCGGTCTGGTGAGTAGGAGAGTCACCGGAGAAGAGGGAGGTGGGATATCCCATGAAAAGGAAGGGACAGTGTGTCCGGGGAATGGATTGTCCACTGGCCAGTCAGACCGTCACGTTTATCAATCAATCAATCAATCAATCAATCAATCGTATTTATTGAGCGCTTACTGTGTGCAGAGCACTGTACTAAGCGCTTGGGAAGTACAAGTTGGCAACATATAGAGACAGTCCCTAACCAACAGTGGGCTCACAGTCTAGAAGGGGAGGCTCACAGTCTAGAAGGCGACTTACAGTGTGCAGAACACTGTACTAAGCACTTGGGTTCAAATCCCGGCTCTGCCAACTGTCAGGTGTGTGACTTTGGTCAAGTCACTTAACTTCTTTGGGCCTCAGTTACCTCACCTGTAAAATGGGGATTGACTGTGAGACGCCCGTGGGACAACCTGATCACCTTGTAGCCCCCCCCCCCCCAGTGCTTAGAACAGTACTTTGCACATAGTAAGTGCTTAATAAATGTCATTGTTATTATTATTATTATTATTATTATTATTATTACAATAGAACAATGAACAGACACCTTCCCTGCCCACAAGGAACTTACAGTCCTGTGGGGGAGACAGATGTGAATATATATAAATAAAGAAATCACAGACGTGGATACAAGTGCTGTGGGGCTGGGACGGGGGAGACAGAGGATGAGTACAGGGCTAAGAAGATGAGTGGTTTGCTCTGAAACCCAAGGAGCTGTGTCTTCGCTTTCCCTTTGTGGTCTCTCCAGGGGACAGAGAGGCGGAGGGGGGGGCTGTGTGGATGTGGTTTTTGTTGGGGGTGGGCTCCAGAGAGGAGGCAGAGGGGCTGTGCAGATGAGGGGGTCACTGGACCAGGGACAGAGAGGAAGCCCAAGCCGTGGGGGTGAAGTGGGTTCTGACGATTTGGACACCTGTCTCCATGTTTTGTTTTGTTTTCTGTCTCCCCCTTCTAGACTGTGAGCCCGTTGTTAGGTAGGGACCGTCTCTATATGTTGCCAACTTGGACTTCCCAAGCGCTTAGTACAATGCTCTGCACACAGTAAGCACTCAACAAATATGGTTGAATGAATGACGGGAAGGAGGGAGAGGAGGGAAGAAGCCTTCCCTAAGCCCCCCTCTCCTCTTCTCCCACTTTCTTCTGCGTCACCCTGACTTGCTCCTTTCAGTCATCCTCCCTCCCAGCCCCGCAACACTTATGTCCATCCCTTTTATTTATATATGTACATATTTATGTATATTAATGTCTATCTCCCCCTCTACATTGTGAGCTGATTGCAGGCAGGGAATGGGTCTGTTTGTTGTTCTGTTGTCCTCTTCCAAGCTCTTACTACAGTGCTTTATGCACAGTAAGCACCCAGTAAGTACGAATAAATGAATGACAAAGTGGAGGTGGAGGGACTGTGTGGATGTATTATTCTATTCATTTATTTATTACTCTATTTTATTTGTACATGTTTATTCTATTTATTTTATTTTGTTAATATGTTTTGTTTTGTTCTCTGTCTCCCCCTTCTAGACTGTGAGCCCACTGTTGGGTAGGGACCATCTCTCTATGTTGCCAACTTGTACTTCCCAAGTGCTTAGTGCAGTGCTCTGCACACAGTAAGCACTCAATAAATAGGATTGAATGAATGAATGAATGAATGAAATGAGTTACATGCTACCAGACCAGGAAAAAGAGAGGAAGCTTCAGCAGGGACAGTGGGGAGAGAGATCCATCTCCCGGCTCATCATTCCGGACTTCAGAACATCGGCTGGAGAAGGGGAGAGACAGGACAGCATCTGAGAGTCCTCGCCAGCCCCAGGACCCTCTGGTCTCGGCCCCGTGGCAGGCAGAGGAGAGGGAACAAGAGACCTCATGCCTGTTTTCTTTTTATTCAAAAACATATAAAATAAATCCACCAGGGCAAACCGAAAAACAAGGTACCACGTCTGTGTTTCCACCGCGATGTCAGGGACACGTGCGGGAGGAGGAATCAGGCCCCTGTCAGATTGCATCGTATGAATGATAGCGGGGGTGGCTCCATGTTGGATTGTACTTCAACCCCTTCTCCTGGGGACTGATAGAATTAATACGGCACCCAGACAAATTTGTTATAATGATGATGGTACTTGTTAAGCATTGTTTTAAGCACTGAGGTACATACAAGTTAAACAAGTTGGGCCTAATCCCTGTCCCACATAAGTTTCACGCTCTTAATTTCCACTTTACAGATGAGGTAACCGAGGCCAAGCGAAGTTACGTGACTTACCCTAGGTCATGCAGCAGATATGTGGCAGAATCAAGATTAGGACCCAGGGCCTTCTGACTCCCATGCCAATATTCTGTTCTCTCTTTAATGCCTTCGAGTCATTTAAAGAGATTCCCTGGACACATTCTCTTCAGATAATCCCATCTGTTGTCATAAAGTCCTTCTAGTATGTGTATCTGTAGAGGTTTCTTGGTAAATGCTGCTTCTATTAAGCCATTTATTATTATTATTATTATTATTATTATTATTATTACTAAGCCATTATCCAACCAAACACTCCTTATGCAAATCACACTTCCACTGTGGACCTTATACAAGGTAATTTCTCTCCCTACCTTCAACGTCTTATTAAAATAACATCTCCTCCAAGAGGCCTTCCTTGACTAACCCCTCTCCCTTCAGCATCACCTATGCACATGGATGCGGATTCTTTAAGCACTTGTTATTAGCCCCACTTTCATCCACACAGCATTTAATAATAATAATAGTAATTGTTGAGCGCTTACTAATGTGCTAAGCACTGCCTTAAGCTCTGTCTGTCTTCCCCGTCAGACTATAAGGTCCACATGGGCAGAGATTAAGTCTTCTACCTCTATGAAATTTTCTCCTACCTCTATGAGATTAAGTCTCCTACCTCTAGCATACTCCTCTGAGGGCCTAGCATGGTGCTTGATTAATGATAATAGGATTTATTAAACACTTACTATATGCCATACTCAGTACCGGTAAGTACAACATAACCTCCAGATCGGACCCATTTCCTTTCCCACACAGGGCTCACGAGAGGGAGGGAAGACAGGTATTTTATCCCCCATTTTACAGCTGAAGAAACCGAGGCACAGAGAGGTTAAGTGACCAGCCCAAGGTCACACAACAGGACAGGGGTGAAACTGGGACTAGAATCATCCCTCCTGCTTCCCAGCCCTGTGCTCTTTCTGCCTGGCAACGATCCGTTCCCGTGTCAATCGATCGATCGATCAATACCTCCGAGGGATTGCCGACTTGTACTTCCCAAGTGCTTAATACAGTGGTCTGCACACAGTAAGCGCTCAATAAGTATGATTGAATGAATGAATGAATTGTCAGTTGGTCAATTGTACTTCTAGTGCTCACTGTGTGCAGAGCACGTACTAAGCACTTGGGAGAGTACAATAAAACAATAACCAGACACTAACTATCCCCTGTCCACAGTGAGCTTACAGTTTTGAGACTGTTTGCATCTGAGCACTGTCCTAACAGAGAGGTATGTGTCATTAGAGAAATAATTTCTTTGCGCATATGTCTCCTCCAGCTGGCATTTGCTAAAAGGGAAATGCCATTCTTGATATAATCTTGATATATTCTTAATATTCCCGTTATCATGCAAAAAACCATTGATGAGAAAGTTTAAGCCGTGTGGAGATGGTGAAACCCACCCGCCGGGCTGCGTTAAAACCCTCACACACGGTGTCAACATGGCAAGCCTCATATTGTGTTTCTGATTATATTTAATAATATAGAATTAGCGTTCCTTCACGTAACCTATCGAGTCTACAGCCCGGACCACACACTGTTCATTTACACTAAAATCCTCTCTCCTTAACGCACTCAGCTTTAATAAAGGGACTCCCAACAGGACCTCAAATTCCCGGCTGTTTTCATGCGTTTGGAAAACAGCAGGAAAATCGACCACGTACCTTCTTATGAGTCAGTCGTGAAGAGCTGGAAGAGGTGGAACTGTTATCTGACAATAATAATAATAATGATGTTAGTATTTGTTAAGTGTTTACTATATGCCAAACACTGTTCTAAGCGCTGGGGGAGATACAAGGTAATCAGGTTGTCCCACGTGGGGCTCAAGGTCTTCATCCCCATTTTACAGATGAGGTAACAGGTACAGAGAAGTTAAGTGACTTGCCCAAGGTCACACAGCTGACAAGTGGCAGAGCCGGGATTTGAACCCATGACCTCTGACTCCCAAGCCCGGGCTCTTTCCACTGAGCCATGCTGCTTCTCTGAGTGAAGTGAGAGAATAATAATAATGATGGCATTTATTAAGCGCTTACCATGTGCAAAGCACTAAGTGCTGGGGAGGTTACAAGGTGATCAGGTTGTCCCACGGGGGGCTTACAGTCTTAATCCCCATTTTCCAGATGAGGGAACTGAGGCCCAGAGAAGTGAAGTGACTTGCCCAAAGTCACACAGCTGACAAGTGGTGGAGCCAGGATTTGAACCCATGAACTCTGACTCCAAAGCCTGGGCTCTTTCCACTGAGCCACGCTGAAGTGAAGTGAGAGAAGGAAGTGAGAGAAGAGGAAAAAGGAGGAAAGGAGGATGGTGTCCCCGCTCTTGGATGGCTGGGTTTGCCGTCGCTTCTTTTCTGCGGAGCGGGAGGCGAGGAGACAGGCTTTCAGGAGCCTTTTTGGACTAGCTTGAGTGGCTTTCTCGGGCTGACAGCATCATCATCATCAATCGTATTTATTGAGCGCTTATTGTGTTCAGAGCACTGTACTAAGCACTTGGGAAGTCCAAGTTGGCAACATATAGAGACAGTCCCTACCCAACAGTGGGCTCACAGTCTAAAAGGGGGAGACAGAGAACAAAACCAAACATACTAACAAAATAAAATAAATAGAATAGATATGTACAAGTAAAATAAATAAATAGAGTGATAAATATGTACGAACATATATACATATATACAGGTTCAGGGAGCGTTAGTGTGATAGATGGCAGCCCAGCGGCCCAGGCCGGAGCACGCAAGTCGCCTCACGGTTCGACCAGCCAACCGAGCCTCTCCCACGGAAGGCAGAGCCGTTGGATGGCGGATCAGTCATCCAGCTGGCAAACCAGGAGGAGTCAATGTCCTCCCCTTCTCTGGGGAAGGGAACCATGTTTGGCCCTCAAAAATCTCCCCCTGCAAAAGAAATGAACTGGACTTGGCCTAATGAAGCAGCGGTAATAATAATAATAATAATGATGGTATTTATTAAGCGCTTACTATATGCAAGCACTGTCCTAAGTGCTGGGGAGGTTACGAGGTGATCAGGTTGTCCCACAGGGGACTCAAAGTCTTAATCCCCATTTTACAGATGAGGGAACTGAGGCACAGAGAAGTGAAGTGACTTGCCCAAAATCACCCAGCTGACCGGGATTTGAACCCACGACCTCTGACTCCAAAGCCCGGGCTCTTTCCACTGAGCCATGCTGCTTCCCGGGTAGAGCTCTGGCCTGGGATTCAGGAGGACCTGGCTCCCATTATGGCCACTCGTCTGCTGTGTGACCTTGGGTAAGTCACCTGTACTTCTCTGGGCTTCAGTTACCTCACCTGGAACATGAGGATTATAATAATAATGATGGCATTTGTTAAGCGCTTACTATGTGCAAAGCACTGTTCTAAGAGCTGGGGAGGATACATAGTAATCAGGTTGTCCCACATGGGGCTCACAGTTTTAATCCCCATTTTACAGATGAGGTAACTGAGGCACAGAGACGTTAAGTGGCTTGCCCAAGGTCACACAGCAGACATGTGGAGGAGCCGGAATTCAAACCCATTACCTCTGACTCCCATAACCGTGCTTTTCCCACTGAGCCACGCTGCAGGATTATGACTGTGAGCCCCATGTGGGACAGGGACTGAATCCAACCTGATTTGCCTGTATCCATCCCAGAGCTTAGTACAATGCCTGGCACACAGTAAGTGCTTAACAAATACCACAATTATCATTATTGTTATTATTAGTGGAATAGAGACTTGGGTTTTACAGAGAAGCTCAGTGGAAAGAGCACGGACTTGGGAGCCAGAGGTCACGAGTTTGAATCCCTGCTTCGCCACTTGTCAGCTGTGTGACTTTGGGCAAGCCACTTAACTTCTCTGTGCCTCAGTTCCCTCATCTGTGAAATGGGCATTAAGACTGAGGGACAACCTGATTACCTCGTATCCCCCAAGCACTTAGAACAGTGCTTTGCACATAGTAAGCGCTTAACAAATACCATCATTTTTCGGTTATTTTGTCCTGGCTCTGCCACATGGCCTGCTCTGTGACCTTGGGCAAATCTTTTTACCTCTTGAGGACTCAGTTCTCCCATCTGCGAAATGGGGATGAAGTACCCGCTCTCCCATTACCTGTTAATCAATCAATCAATCAATCAATCGTATTTATTGAGCGCTTACTGTGTGCAGAGCACTGTACTAAGTGCTTGGGAAGTACAAGTTGGCAACATATAGAGACAGTCCCTACCCAACAGTGGGCTCACAGTCTAAAAGAACTGTTAAACTGTGAGCCTGGCATGAGATGGGAACTGTATCTCAAATAGTGATCTTGGGCTTAGTTTATTTTAGCTGAGCTGAGTTTGGTGCTTAACACGTAGTCTGTGCTTCATCAGAACTATTGTTATCATGGGAATAGCTATAAAAATAATAATGATGATGGCAGTATTTTTAAAGCACTTACTATGTGTCAGACATCGCACTAAATGCTGGGGTGGATTCAAGATAATCGGGTTGGACACAGTCCATGGCCCACATAGGGCTCCAAGCTTAATATCCTCAAAACTCTCCAGTGGCTGCCAGTCAACCTACGCATCAAGCAAAAACTCCTCACTCTCGGCTTCAAGGCCGTCCATCCCCTGGCCCCCCACTACCTCACCTCCCTCCTTTTCTTCTCCATCCCAGCCAGCACCCTCCGCTCCTCTGCCACCGTTCACCTCCTCACTGTGCCTCTTTCTCGCCCATCCCGCCGTCGACCCCCGGCCCACGTCCTCCCCCGGCCCGGAATGCCCTCCCTCCGCACGACTGCCAAACTAGCTCTTTTCCTCCCTTCAAATCCCTACTGAGCGCTCACCTCCTCCAGGAGGCCTTCCCACACTGAGCCCCCTTTTTCCTCTCCTCCTCCCCATCCCTCCCGTCCTACCTCCTCCCCCCCCCACAGCACCCATATACGTTTGTACAGATTTATCACTCTATTTTACTTGTACATATTTACTATTCTACTCATTTTGCCAATGATGTGCATCTAGCTTTACTTCTATTTATTCTGACGACTTGACACCTGTCCACGTGTTTTGTTTTGTTGTCTGTCTCCCCCTTCTAGACTGTGAGCCCGTTGTCAGGTAGGGACCGTCTCTGTATGTTGCCAACTTGTACTTCCCAAGCGCTTAGTACAGTGCTCTGTACACAGTGAGCACTCAATAAATACAATTGAATGAATGAGTGGATGAATAATCACCCCTTTACAGATGAGGGAACTGAGGCACAGAGAAATTAAGTGACTTTCTCAAAGTCACACATCAGACAAGTGGCAGAGGCATATTAGAACCCAGGTCCTCTGAATCCCAGGCCAGTGCTCTTTCCACAAGGCTGCATATTAACCCCTTACAAAACACGATATTGATTGATTTTGTGCCAAGCACTGTTCTAAGCACTGGGGTAGATGGAAGTTAATCAGTCCCTGCCCCACATAGGGCTCACAGTCTAAGAAGAAGGGAAAACTGGTATTTTATCCCCATTTTACAGGTGAGGGGTTGCCGACTTGTACTTCCCAAGTGCTTACTACAGTGCTCTGCACATAGTAAGCACACAATAAATACGACTGACTGACTGACTGAATGATAATAATAATAATAGAAATGGCATTTGTTAAGCGCTTACTATGTGCAAAGCACTGTTCTAAGCACTGGGGAGGATACAAGGTGATCAGGTTGTCCCATGTGGGGTTCACAGTCTTCATCTCCATTTTACAGATGAGGTAACTGAGGCACAGAGAAGTGAAGTGACTTGCCCAAAGTCACAAAGTTAACAATTGGTGGAGCCGGGATTTGAACCCATTCATTCATTCATTCATTCATTCATTCATTCATTCATTCATTCATTCACTCATTCATTCAATCGTATTTATTGAGCACTTACTGTGTGCAGAGCACTGTTCTAAGCGCTTGGGAAGTACAAGTCGGCAACATATAGAGACAGTCCCTACCCAACAGCGAGCTCACAGTCTAGAAGGGGGAGACAGACAACAAAACAGAACATATTAACAAAATAAAATAAATAGAATAAATATGTACAAATAAAATAAATAAATAGAGTAATAAATCTGTACAAACATATATACAGGTGCTGAGGGTAGGGGAAGGAGGTAAGGCAGGGGGATGAGGAGAAGAGGGAGAGGAAGGAGGGGGCATGACCCTGCTCCTTCCACTGAGTGAAACTGAGACCCAGAGAATTTAAGTGACTTACCCAAAATCACAAAAAAAACAACTGGTCAGGGCTTGGATTAGAACCCAGGTCCTCGGTCTCACTGGCACATACTCTTTTTACAAAACTATACTATTTCCCTGAAATTAGTTAGTAATGACGTACGGTACGTTACTAATTTCGGGAAAAAAAATTGGTTACATTGCTTGCATCTCATGACAAGTCAGCAAGTCCCCCCTTGTCCGTTTTAGTTGTAAAATACATTTATGTTTGTTTCTGCATTTAGAGTGAGATATCCTCGTGGGCTGGAATCAATCAATCAATCAATCAATCGTATTTATTGAACGCTTACTGTGTGCAGAGCACTGTACTAAGCGCTTTGAAAGTACAAGTGGGCAACATATAGACACCGTCCCTACCCAACAGTGGGCATCTGCACTTCCCAAGTGCCAAGTACAATACATTGCACATAGTAAGTGCTTAACAAATGCCATTATTATTATTATTGCACTAGTTGGGCACTCAATAAATGGCTACTACTGCTACTACTACTAATAATAATGATGATGATGGCATTTGGTAAGCGCTTACTATGTGCCAAGCACTCTTCTAAGCACTGGGACAGATATAAAGTAATCAGGTTGTGCCCCACGGGGCTCACAAGTCTTAATCCCCATTTTACAGATGAGGTAACTGAGGCACAGAGAGGTGCAGTGATTTGCCCAAAGTCACACGGTTGACGAGAGGTGGAGTCATGATTAGAACCCATGACCTCTGACTCCCAAGTTTGGGCTCTTTCCACTAAGCCATGCTACTCCTACTGCTGCTACATTTATTATTTTTGCTATTACTACTGCTGCTTCTATTACTACTTCCAGTGCTTAGATCAGTGCTTGGCACATAGTAAGCGCTTAACAAATGCTATTATTATTATTGTTATTGTTATTATTATTATTATTATTATTACTACTACTACTACTACTACTACTACTACTACTACTGTTTTTACTGCTGTTGCTACCACTACAAATCAGCGTGGCCTAGTGGCTAGAGGACAAGCCTGGGAGTGGGAAGGTAAAGGGTTTTAATCCCGGCTCTGCCACTAGTCTGCTGTGTGACCCTGCACAAGTCACTTAACTTCTCTGGGCCTCAGTTACCTAATTTGTAAAATAGAGATTGAGACCGTGATCCCCACATGGGACAGAGACTGTGTCCAACCCGTTTTGCTTATATCCAACCCCAGCACTTAGTGCAGTGCCTGGCACATAGTAAGCACTTAACAAATACCAGAAATTATTATTATTGTTATTATTATTATTATTATTATTATTATTATTATTATTATTATTATTATTATCATCATCATCATCATCATCATCATCATCATCATCATCATCAACATCATTATTACTACTATTACTGAGTTCCCTCATCTGTGAAAAGGGGGCTAAGACTGTGAACCCCATGTGGGACAACCTGATTACCTAATATCTATCCCAGTACTTAGCACATTAATAACAACAACAACAACAACAACAACAACAACAATAATAATAATAATAATAATAACAACAACATTTATTAGGCACTTACTATGTGCCAAGTACTGTTCTAAGCACTTGGGAGGTTACAAGGTGAACAGGTTGTCCCATGGGGGGCTTGCAGTCTTAACCCCCATTTTACAGGTGAGGTAACTGAGGCACAGAGAAGTTAAGTGACTTGTCCAAAGTCATGCAGCTGACAATTGGCAGAGATGGGATTTGAACCCATGACCTCTGACTCTAAAGCCTTTCCACTGACTCTTTCCACTGAGCCATGAGTAAGCACTTAACAAATACCAACACTATTATTATTACACAACTATGTTTTCTACTGCTTCTACTACTGCTGCTACTACTACTACTACTACTAATGGCATTTATTAAGCGCTTACTATGTGCAAAGCACTGTTCTAAGCACTGGGGAGGTTACAAGGTGATCAGGTTGTCCCTTTTGGGGCTCCCAGTCTTAATCCCCTTTTTACAGATGAGGTAAATGAGGCCCAGAGAAGTTAAGCAACTTGACCAAAGTCACACAGCTGAGAATTGGTGGGATTTGCACCCATGACCTCTGACTCCAAAGCCCGTGCTCTTTCCACTGAGTCACGTTGCTTCTCTACTACTAGACTGTTAACTCACTGTGGGCAGGGACGTGTCCGTTTATTGTTCTATTGTACTCTCCCAAGATTTTAGCACAGTGTTCTGCACACAGTAAGCGCTCAATAAATAAGATTGAACAAATAAATGTTGTCACGGTCCAAAGCACCAGGATACTGTCCCTGGGGAAAGTTTTTAGAATACTATTAGAGAAGCAGCGTGGCTCAGTGGGACGAGCCCGGGCTTGGGAGTCAGAGGTCATGGGTTCTAATCCTGGCTCAACCATTTGTCAGCTGTGTGACCTTGGGCAAGTCACTTCACTTCTCTGGGCCTCAGTTCCCTCATCTGTAAAATGGGGATTAAGACTGTGAGCCCCCCGTGGGACAACCTGATCACCTTGTAACCTCCCCAGCGCTTAGAACAGTGTTTTTCCTCCCTTCAAAGCCCTACTGAGAGCTCACCTCCTCCAGGAGGCCTTCCCAGACTGAGCCCCCTCCTTCCTCTTCCCCTCCCCCCTCCCCATCCCCCCCACCTTACCTCCTTCCCCTCCCCACAGCACCTGTTTATATGTATATATTTGCACGTATTTATTACTCTATTTACTTTATTTGTACATATTTATTCTATGTAGTTTATTTTGTTAATATGTTTTGTTTTGTTCTCTGTCTCCCCCTTCTAGACTGTGAGCCCACTGTTGGCTGGGACTATCTCTAGATGTTGCCAACTTGGACTTCCCAAGCGCTTAGTACAGTGCTCTGCACACAGTAAGCACTCAATGAATACGATTGAATGAATGAATGCTTTGCACATAGTAAGCGCTTAATAAATGTTATTATTATTATTATTATTATTATTATTATTATTATTATTATTATTATTATTATTATCATCATCATCATCATCATCATCATCATCATCATCATCATCTTATCTGGGCCTCAGTGACCTCATCTGTAAAATGGGGATGAAGAGTGTGAGCCCCCTGTGGGACAACCTGATCACCTTGTAACTTCCCCAGTGCGTAGAAGCAGCGTGGCTCAGTGGAAAGAGCCCGGGCTTTGGAGTCAGAGGTCATGGGTTCGAATTCCGACTCTGCCACATGTCTGCTGTGTGACTGTGGGCAAGTCACTTAACTTTTCTGAGCCTCAGTTACCTTATCTGTAAAATGGGGAGGAAGACTTTGAGCCCCCCGTGGGACAACCTGATCACCTTGTAACCTCCCCAGCGCTTAGAACAGTGCTTTGCACATAGTAAGTGCTTAATAAATGCCATCATTATTATTATTATTAAAATGGGGATTAAGACCGTGGCCCCATGTGGGAAAACTTGGTCACCTTGTATCCCCCCCAGCGCTTAGAACAGTGCTCTGCACGTAGTAAGCGCTTAACAAATGCCATTATTATTATTAGAACAGTGCTTTGCACATAGTAAGTGCTTAATAAATGCCATCATTATTATTATTATTACCTGGGACAAACTGATTACCTTGTATCTACTGCGGCGTTTAGAACCGTGCTTGGCACCTAGTAAGCACTTAACAAATACCAACAGCATTATTATTATTATTATTATTATTATTATCATATTATTATTAGAGAAGCAGCATGGCTCAGTGGAAAGAACACGGGCTTTGGAGTCAGAGGTCATGGGTTCAAGTCCCGGCTCCACCAACTGTCAGCTGTGTGACTTTGGGCAAGTCACTTCACTTCTCTGTGCCTCAGTTCCCTCATCTGTCAAATGGGGATTAAGACTGTGAACCCCCTGTGGGACAACCCGATCACCTTGTAACTTCCCCAGCGCTTAGAACAGTGCTTTGCACAGAGTAAGCGTGTAATAAATGCCAATATTATCATTATCATATTGTCAATATTATCATATCATTATTATCATATTATATTGTCATCATATTATATTATCATCATATTATATATTATATATTATATATTATTATTATTATTATTATTATTGTTGTTGTTGTTGTTGTTGTTGTTGTTGTTGTTGTTATTATTAAATCAATCAATCGTATTTATTGAGCGCTTACTGTGTGCAGAGCACTGTACGAAGCGCTTGGGAAGCCCAAGTTGGCAACATATAGAGACTGTCCCTACCCATCAGTGGGCTCACAGTCTAAAAGGGGGAGACAGAGAACGAAACCAAACATACTGACAAAATAAAATAAATTTTATCATCATCATCATCATCATTATTATCATTATTAATAATTATCATTATTATCATTATTATTATCATTGTTGTTGTTGTTGTTGTTGTTGTTACTATTATTATTATCATTATTAATCGACTATCCTGAGCTCTGTGTGTAAGTGTGTATGTGATGGTGTGTGTGAGAGAGGGAGAGAGAATCTGGAGGGTGGGGGGTTATTTGGTCCACAATGTAGCCTATTGACTTCAAAGGGGTCTTCTTGCCGGGGAGATCCAGGCGGAGAGAATCGACTTCATTAAGAGTGGTCCTTTTCAAATGGAAATGGGCCGGCTTTTCCCAGTGTGAATGAAGAGGCCTCTTGAAGAGCCTTAGCTCTTTTTGCCCCGTGGCTCTCTGGGCCCCCTCTCCTCTTCACAATGGGCCCAGAAGGGAAATGGTTGAGAGGCGTCTTCCCCACTCCCCCCAACCTCCACCCCCATCCCCCTTACCACCAAACACAGGCCCCACACAGCCGCAGGTGGAGAAAATCGATGAACACTGCTCAAACCCAGCTCAAAGGACGTGGCCAAAAACCTTTCTGGCTCTGTCAGAAAATAATAAAATAATAAAATAACAATAATAATAATAATAATAATAATAATAATAATAATAATAATAATAATAATAATAATATGATGATGATGATGATGATGATGATGAAATAATAATGATAATAATGATGATGATGATAATAAAATAATAAAATGATGAAATGATAATAATGATAATAATAATAACAATAATAATAGTAGTAATAATAATAATGATAATAATAGCAATAATAAAATGATGAAATGATAATAATGTTAATAATGATAATAATAATGATGATGATAATGATGATGATGATGATGATGATAATATTAATGATGATAATAATAGTAATAATAATGATAATAATAGTAATAATAAAATGATGAAATAATAATAATGATAATAATGATAATAATGATGATAATGATGATGATGATGATGATGATGATGATGACGATGATGATGATGATGATAATAGTAATAATGGAATGCCCTCCCTCTGCCCCTCCGCCAAGCTAGCTCTCTTCCTCCCTTCAAGGCCCTGCTGAGAGCTCACCTCCTCCAGGAGGCCTTCCCAGACTGAGCCCCTTCCTTCCTCTCCCCCTCGTCCCCCTCTCCATCCCCCCATCTTACCTCCTTCCCTTCCCCACAGCACCTGTATATATGTATATATGGTTGTACATATTTATTACTCTATTTATTTATTTATTTATTTATTTATCTTACTTGTACATTTCTATCCTATTTATTTTATTTTGTTGGTATGTTTGGTTCTGTTCTCTGTCTCCCCCTTTTAGACTGTGAGCCCACTGTTGGGTAGGGACTGTCTCTATGTGTTGCCAATTTGTACTTCCCAAGCGCTTAGTGCAGTGCTCTGCACATAGTAAGCGCTCAATAAATACGATTGATTGATTGATTGATTGATTAATAATAATAATAATAATAATAATAATGGTGATGATGATGATGATAATAATGATAATAATGATAATAATAATAATAGTGGCATTTATTGAGCTCTTTGTGGGCAGGGAATGTGTCTGTTTCTTATTGCATCGTCTTCTCCCAAGCGCTCAGTACAGTGTTCTGCATAAAGTGCTCAACAAATGGATGAAGCAGCCTGGCTCAGTGGAAATACTAATAATGATGGCATTTATGAAGATGATGAGATTTGTTAAGCGCTTACTATGTGCAAAGCACTGTTCTAAGCGCTGGGGTAGATACAAGGTGATCAGGTGGTCCCACGGGGGGCTCACAGTCTTAATCCCCATTTGACAGATGGGTAACTGAGGCCCAGAGAAGTGCAGTGACTTGCCCAAAGTCACACAGCCGACAAGTGGCGGAGCTGGGATTAGAACCCATGACCTCTGACTCCCAAACCCGGGTTCTTTCCACCGAGCCACGAAGCGCTCACTATGTACACTGCACTGTTCTAAGCAATGGGAAGGTTACAAGGTGATCAGGTTGTCCCACGGGGGGCTCACAGTCATAATAATAATAATGATAATAATAATAATAATAATAATAATAATAATAGTAATAGCATTTGTTAAGCATTTACTATGTGCAAAGCACTGTTCTAAGCACTGGGGAAGTTACAAGGTGATCAGGTTGTCCAATGGGGGACTCACAGTCTCCATAATAATAATAATAATAATAATAATAATAATAATAATAATAATAATAATAATAGCATTTGTTAAGAGCATACTATGTGCACAGCACTGTTCTAAGCGCTGGGGAGGTTACAAGGTGATCAGGTTGTCCCACAGGGGGCTCACTGTCTTCATCCCCATTTTACAGAGGAGGTAACTGAGACTCAGAGAAGTGAAGTGACTTGCCCAAAGTCACACAGCTGACAATTGGCAGAGCAGGGATTTGAACCCATGACCTCTGACTCCAAAGCCCAGGCTCTTTCCACTGAGCCACGCTGCTTCTCCATCTGTCCGCCGCATGTCTGCTGTGTGACCTTGGGTGAGTCGCTTCACTTCTCTGGGCCTCAGTTACCTCATATGCAAAATGAGAATTAAGAGTGTGAGCCGAATATGGGACAGGGACTATGTTCAACCTGATTAACTTGCTTCCACCCCAGTGCTTAGAACAGTGCATGGCAACTTGACTGTAATCTCGTTGAGGGCAGGGAGTGTGTATGTTTATTGTGGTATTGTCCTCTCCGAAGTGCTTAGTACATTGCATTATGATAGAGTCCTACCAACTCTATCGTAGCCTGTTCTGCCAAGTCCTTAGAACAGTGCTCTGTGCTCAATCGAATGGTATTTACTGAGTGCTTACTGTGTCAGAGCGATGTACTAAGCACTTGGGAGAGTACAACAGAGGTGGGAAGCATGTTCCCTGCCCACAACGAGCTTTCAGTCAGTAAGCACTCAATGAATACCACCGACTGATTGAGCAATGGCAGGATGGAAAAGCAGAGTGAAACGTTACAATGTAAGGGCTGGCTGAGGGAGTTTTAAACAACTACCAGGAAATTCACACCTCCGCTAAGCAAGAGGAAAGAATGGCAGCGGGAAGGGCGAGGGGGGATGGGAGGTAAGAGTAAATAGTAGTTGTATTAAGTATTGATTGTGAGCAGAGCACTGTGCTAAGCACTGGGAGAAGATACACAGGTGGGAATTAGATATGGACCCTGCCCCTCAGGGGCGGGAGGGGAAGGCTCACAATCTAAGTGTGTAAAAGGGGAGAAGGGACTGAAGAAAGACACATCAGGGGGGTGGGAAGGTGGAGAAGGAGCAGAGAGTGGGACCACTCTACTAAGTGGCACTACTAAGAACCACTATCTATTTTACTTGTACATATTTATTCTATTTATTTTATTGTTAATATGTTTGGTTTTGTTCTCTGTCACCCCCTTTAAGACTGTGAGCCCACTGTTGGGTAGGGACTGTCTCTATATGTTGCCAACTTGTACTTCCCGAGCGCTTAGTACAGTGCTCTGCACACAGTAAGCACTCAATAAATATGATTGAATGAATTGCTCTGCACACAGTAAGTGCTCAATGAATACGACTGAAGGACGTACCAAAATTATTACTAAATCTCTCCTGGCCTCTGCTTCTTGCTCTCTTTCTGTGTTAATTATGAGACTAATTAACTGCTCACTCGGTGCTAAGCACTGCGTTATGAGATCAGACACAGTCACTGACCCACCCAGATTCAATAATAACAGTTGTAACAACTGTGGTATTTGTAAAGCATTTCATTCATTCATTCAATCGCATTTATTGAGCACTTACTGTGTGCAGAGCACTGTACTAAGCGCTTGGGAAGTACAAGTTGGCAACATATAGAGATGGTCCCTACCCAACAGTGGGCTCACAGTCTAAACTATGTGCCTGGAACAGTACTAAGCCCTAGGGTGGATACAAACAAATTGGGTTGGACACAGTCCCTGTCCCCCGTGGGGCTTCCAGTCTTGATCCCCATTTTACAGGTGAGGTCACTGAGGCCCAGAGAAGTGAAGTGACTTGCCCAAGGTCACACAGATAACAAGCAGTGTGGCTCAGTGGAAAAGAGTCCGGCCTTTGGAGTCAGAGGTCACGGGATCAAATCCCGGCTCCGCCAATTGTCAGCTGTTTGACTTTGGGCAAGTCACTTCACTTCTCTGGGCCTCAGTTACCTCAGCTGTAAAATGGGGATGAAGACTGTGAGCCTTCCATGGGACAACCTGATCACCTTGTAACCTCCCCAGCGCTTAGAACAGGGCTTTGCACATAGTAAGCGCTTAACAAATACCATCATCATCATTATTATTATTATTATAGGAAACTGAAGCCGAGAGAAGTTAAGTGCCTTGCCTAATGCCACAGAGCAGGGAGTCACAGAGGCAGGATTAGAACCCAAGACTATCTGATTATCTGGTATATCCATCCCCGGGCTTAATGAAGAAACCTGAACAACTTCTGAGAACCTGGCCTGCACTTGACAGGGGTGTGTTCCCTGCGGAGGGTAAGGGGAAATTAGAATGTAACGCCATCTCAGTCAGTCAATCTTATTTACTGATCGTTTACTGTGTGCGGATCACTGTACTAAACACTTGGGAGAGGATATTACAACAATATACAGTCACATTCCCTGCCCACTGCAAGCTTAGAGTCCCCAAAGTAACCATCCAGGGCAGCAGAGAACTAAGAAAATCAATTAATCAATTGTAAGAAAGCTTCCTGAGGGCAGGGAATGTGTCTACTAACCAACCCTGCTATATTGTACTCTCCCAAGCACTTAGTTCAGTGCTCTGCATACAGTAAATGCTCAATAAATACGATTAATTTGGTTTTATTGAGTCCTTGCTGAGTGCTAAGTAAGCACTTTTTTGTTCTGTTTTTATGATGATGACGGCAGCGTGGCACAGTGGAAAGAGCATGGGCTTTGGAGTCAGAGGTCATGGGTTCAAATTCTGGCTCTGCCACATGTCTGCTCCGTGACCTTGGGCAAGTCACTCAACTTCTCTGAGCCTCAGTTACCTCATCTGTCAAATGGGAATTAAGACTGTGAGCCCCACGTGGGACAACGTGATCACCTTGTATCCCCTTCTAGATGGTGAGCCCGTTGTGAGGTAGGGACCGTCTCTATATGCTGCCGATGTGTACTTCTCAAGTGCTTAGTACAGTGCTCTGCACACAGTAAGCGCTCAATAAATACAATTGAATGAATGAATAAAATCTCACCCAGTGCTTAGAACAGTGCTTTGTGCATAGTAAGCGCTTAACAAATGCCATTATTATTATTATTATTGTTAAGCACTTGCTATGTGCCAAGCACTGTTCCAAACGCTGGGGGGTTTACAAGGTAATCAGGTTGTCCCACGGGGGGCTCACAGTCTTAGTCCCTATTTTACAGATGAGGGAACTGAGGCACAGAGAAGGTAAGTGACTTGCCCAAAGTCACACAGCTGACAAGTGGCGGAGCTGGGATTTGAACCTGTGACCTCTGACTCCCAAACCCGGGCTCTATCTACTGAGCCACCCTTGCTATGCTCTTATTCTGTGCTGGGCACTGTAATACTCAATGGGGTAGAGAAAAGCACTGTGGCTCAGTGGCACGGGCTTGGGAATCAAATGTCATGGGTTCTAATCCCGATCCCACCACTTATCAACTGTGTGACTTTGGGCAAGTCACTTAAATTATCTGTACCTCAGTTACCTCATCTGTAAAATGGGGATGAAGACTGTGAGCCCCACAGGGGACAACCTGATTACCTTGTATCACCCCCAGTGCTTAGAACAGTGCTTGGCACATAGTAAGCGCTTACCAAATGCCATCATTATTATACAAACGGATCAGGTTGGGCACAGTCCCTGTCCCACACGGGGCTTACAGCCTAAATCCCCATTTTACAGATGAGGTATCCGAGGCCCAGAGAAGTGAAGTGACCTGGCCAGCGTCACACAGCAGACAATCGATCAATCAATCGTATTTAGTGAGTGCTTACTGTGTGCAGAGCACTGTACTAAGTGCTTGGGAAGTACAAGTTGGCAACATATAGAGATGGTCCCTAGCCAACAGTGGCCTCACAGTCTAGTGAGAAGCAGAAGCAGCATTGCTCAGTGGAAAGAGCCTGAGCTTTGGAGTCAGAGGTCATGGGTTCAAATCCCGGCTCCGCCAATTGTCAGCTGTGTGACTTTGGGCAAGTCACTTCACTTCTCTGGGCCTCAGTTCCCTCATCTGCAAAATGGGGATAATAATAATAATGATGGCATTTGTTAAGTGCTTACTGTGTGCAAACACTGTACTGGGGAGGATACAAGGTGATGAGGTTGTCCCACGGGGGGCTCACAGTCAATCCCCATTTTACAGATGAGGGAACTGGGATGAAGACTGTGAGCCCCCCGTGGGACAACCTCATCACCTTGTAACCTTCCCAGCGCTTAGAACTGTGATTTGCACATAGTAAGCGCTTAATACATGCCATTATTACTATTATTATAAGTGGCAGAGCCAGGATCAGACCCCTGTCCTTCTGATTCCCAGGCCCGGGCTCTAGCGATTAGGCCTCGCTCCCTTTCAAGCCCCTGGGAGAGCGGCAGAAGAAACTTGAGGCGAGAAGGCTGAGGTCCAGGGGAAGAACCTGAGATGTGAGAGAGGGAATCAATCAATCAATCAATCGCATTTATTGAGCGCTTACTGTGTGCAGAGCACTGTACTAAGCGCTTGGGAAGTCCAAGTTGGCAATATCTAGAGACAGTCCCTACCCAACAGTGGGCTCACAGTCTAAAAGCCCCTTCCTTCCTCTCCCCCTCGTCCCCCTCTCCAACCCCCCCCATCTTAACTCCTTCCCTTCCCCACAGCACCTGTATATATGTATATATGTTTGTACATATTTATTACTCTATTTATTTATTTATTTTACTTGTACATATCTATCCTATTTATTTTATTTTGTTAGTATGTTTGGTTTTGTTCTCTGTCCCCCCCTTTTAGACTGTGAGCCCACTGTTGGGTAGGGACTGTCTCTATACGTTGCCAATTTGTACTTCCCAAGCGCTTAGTACAGTGCTCTGCACATAGTCAGCGCTCAATAAATACGACTGATGATGATGATGATGATAAAAGGGGGAGACAGAGAACAAAACCAAACATACTAACGAAATAAAATAAATAGAATAGATATGTACAAGTAAAACCAGGGTCAGAGCAGAGCCGTGCAGTGGGACTGCGGAGACATTTCGGGAAAAGGGGAAACACAACTCAATTCCTCGGGGGGCGGGAAAAGCCCCGCTCAAGGACGGATTATTTCCTAAGCACCGTGACTTGGCTATGTCTGGGACCCCGTGACCCAGGGGCACAAAGGCAGGTAACGGAGCCGAGCTACCGAACGCCGATATCGACCCCTCCTTTTCGAACCCTTTTAATTATTTATCTGGAATAATTTGATACTCAAGTCAATTGATGCTAAAGTATCTCTGTTTGTGCCAAATCACTGCTTCTCAGTAGGCACTGGCTCCATCTTTCCAAGCAAGCTCTCCTTCTCAGTAGGCAGTCCATTTCTGTAGAGTGCCATTAAGTTAATTTCAAAAAGAACCAGTAAAGGTATATGGAGCAGACAGTAATAGCATGGAAAATATCCAAAATTACTAGACCCCAGCAACAGAACTTAGATGCCATTTTCATGCACTAATAATTTGTAGTCTACATATTGAAGGTAACTATAAACCTACTACTTTCTGCGGGAAGGGAGTCAGGTAATTAAAAGCACCTTTCAACATTGGGGAACGAGAGAGCGATTTTACTTGGGGGTAAATGCTCTTTGTAGGCTGTTCGCGGAAGCGATGCTCAAGTCCTGCGTCACAGGAAGGTTGGAGAATTCGAGTACCCCTGGCGTGTCGCATTACTAATTATTGAATTATCGGGCCGTCGATTTGTGAATTTTTTTCAATGAACGGACCGGAAATTGAATATGCCCGAACGGTGGATTCCTAAAGCAAAATATCATTTGCTTTGGCGTAAGGAAAACGATATCGGTGAGCAGAAAAAGAAAACAGTCATAATAGGGAATAATAGGAGTTGCTGATAACTGGGGCATTTCTTAAGGATTTACTTAATGCCAAGCACTGGGCTAAGCACTGAGGTAGAGAGAACGCAATTAGATTAGAATGTGCCTGCTATCAGACCCGTTAAAAGGAAGTCGAAACTACAGAAGTGTCTAAGAACCACATCGGTCAGAGACTATGACAAATAATACTATTTATTAAGTGCTTATTCGTGGCCGAACACTATGCTAAGCACTCAGGCAGGTAACAGATAACCAGGTTTCATCCAGTCCCTGACCCACATAGAACTCATCTTATCAGAGTTTCTACTGTTTCTCGGGTTTCTAGAGGAATAGAGACTTTTCCCTTTGCTTTCATCCCCCACATTCATTATTTACACCTATTTCTTAAAGCATCCATCTCCGGGATTCTGCACAGAAAAGAGATCAGTTTACTAGAAAAATCTGAAAGGAAAATCATCTTTCATTCATTCAGTCTTTCATTCATATTTATTGAGCACTACTGTGATGAGGATGATGATGGGCATATCTATTCTATTTATTTTATTTTGTTAATATGTTTGGTTTTGTCTCCCCCTTTTAGACTGTGAGCCCACTGTTGGGTAGGGACTGTTTCTATATGTTGCCAATTTGTACTTCCCAAGTGCTTAGTACAGTGCTCTGCACACAGTAAGCGCTCAATAAATACAATTGATGATGATGATGATGATGGCATTAAGTGCTTACTATGTGCAAAGCACTGTTCTAAGCACTGGGGAGGTTACAAGGTGATCAGGTTGTCCGGGGGGGGGGGGGGCTCACAGTCTTAATCCCCATGTTACAGATGAGGCAACTGAGGCACAGAGAAGTTAAGTGACTTGCCCACAGTCACACAGCTGACAATTGGCAGAGCCAGAATTTGAACCCATGACCTCTGACTCCAAAGCCCATGCTCTTTCCACTGAGCCACGCTGCTTCTACTGTGTGCAAAGCACTGCACTAAGCCTTTGGGAGAGTATAATAAAACAATAAGCAGACACATTTCCTGCCCATAATGAGCTTACTTGTACCAATCACCGACCATCATCATTCAGTGATCCACATGAGAAGCAGTGAGGCTTAGCGGAAAGATCGTGGGCTTGGGAGCCACTTGTCTGCTGTGTGACCTTGGGAAAGCCACTTAACTTCTCTGGGCCTCATTTACCTCATCCGTAAAATGGGGATTAAAAGTGTGAGCCCCACGTGGGACAACCTGATTACTGCTATTACAACCTGATGACTTACTATGTGCAAAGCACTGTTCTAAGCACTGGGGTAGATACAGGGTAATCAGGTTGTCCCAAGTGGGGCTCACACTTTTAATCCCCACTGAGCCATTATCATTATTATTATTATGATTACCCCAGAACTTGGAACAGTGCTTGTCATATAGTAAGCCCGTAACAAATATCATTTATCGTTATTATTATTATGGTACTTTGAAAATGCTTGCTATGTGCCAAGCGCTGTGATCAGAATCAAATTTAGCGGACTCCAAGAGCTCACATCACAGAGATAACCAAACTCAGGTCTGGTATTGGCGGACCGATATCAGTGGGGCCATATCATGGGTTCTAATCCCGCCTCTGCCGCAAGCCTGCTGTGTGACCCTGGGCAAGTCACTTCACTTCTCTGGGCCTCATTTACTTCATCTGTAAAATGGGAATTGAGGCTGTGAGCCCCACGTGGGACAGGGACTGTGTCCAACTTGATTTGCACATATCCAACCCCAGCACTTAGTACAGTGCCCGGCACACAGTAAGCACTTAACAAATACCAGAATTATTATTAATATCATTACAATTACTACTACTGTTACTACAATTATGGCATAGAGTAAGCACTTAACAAATGCCATCATCAACATATGCAGTCAGTGACCAATCAATCTATCAATGGGTTATATTTATTGACCATTTACTATGTGCAGAGCACTAAACTAAGCTCTTGGGAGACTTTAGCATAACAGACTCAGTGGAAAGAGCCCGGGCTTTGGAGTCAGAGGTCATGGGTTCAAATCCTGGCTCCGCCAATTGTCAACTGTGTGACTTGGGGAAGTCATTTCACTTCTCTGGGCCTCGGTTCCCTCATCTGTAAAATGGGGATGAAGACTGTGAGCCCCACCGTGGGACAACCTGATCACCTTGTAACCTCTCCAGTGCTTAGAACAGTGCTCTGCACATAGTAAGTGCTTAATAAATGCTATTATTATTATTATTATTATTATTATTATTATTATCATTACTATTATTATTATCATTACTATTATTATTATCTCTACTCCTCTCCCTGGAGGGAAGAAATGCAAATTGCACAGCTCACAGCTGCCTGGCTAGCTAAGAGAATGGAAGGGACTCAATATAATCAATTACTGCTTCTGGAAAAGGTGTCAATAATAACAGAAATGACTATAATAATTGAGGTATTTGTTAAGCACCTACTAAGTGCCAGACACCAGGTTAAGCACTTAGGGTGAATACAGAGAAGCAGCGTGGCTCAGTGGAAGTAGCCCGGGCTTTGGAGTCAGAGGTCATGGGTTCAAATTTCACCTCCGCCAATTGTCAGCTGTGTGACTTTGGGCAAGTCACTTCACCTCTCTGTGCCTCAGTTCCCTCATCTGTAAAATGGGGATTAAGACTGTGAGCCCCCCGTGGGACAATGTGATCACCTTGTATCTCCCCAGTGCTTAGAACAGTGCTTTGCATATAGTAAGCACTGAACAAATACTATTATTATTATTATTATTATTATTATTATTATTATTATTATTATACCAGAAAATTGGGTTGGACACCAGCAAATTGGGTTGGACACAGTCCCTGTCCCACTTGGGGTTCACAGTCTTAATCCCCATTTTACAGATGAGGGAACTGAGGCCCAGAGAAGTTCACTCATTCGTGCTTTCATTCATTATTGAGCACTTACTGTGTGCAGAGCACACAGCGAAGCAGCGTGGCTCAGTGGAAAGAGCCCGGGCTTGGGAATCAGAGGTCGTGGGTTCTAATCCCGGTTCCGCCACTTATCAGCTGTGTGACTTTGGTCAAGTCACTTAACTTCTCTGGGCCTCATTTACCTCATCTGTAGAATGGGGAGTAAGACTGTGAGCCCCGGGTGGGACAATCCAATTACCTTGTATCTGCCACAATGCATAGTAACACTTCACAAATACCAACATTATTAGTACAATTCAGGAATAAAGAGAGACAATCCCTGCCCACAACAGGCTCACAGTCTAGAAGCCGGGAGTAGGGGGAGACAGACATCAAAACAAGTAAATAGGTATTAATATAAATTCATTCATTCATTCATTCATTCAATCGTATTTATTGAGCATTTACCGTGTGCAGACCACTGTACTATGCACTTTCATTCATTCATTCATTCAATCATATTTGTTGAGTGCTTACTGTGTGCAGAGCGCTGTACTAAGCGCTTGGGAAGTTCAAGTTGACAACATATAGAGATGGTTCCTACACAACAGCGGGCTCACAGTCTAGAAGGGGGATTAGGAAATACAATTGTACCTGGCGTTGGGCACGGGGAGACGGGGTTGGAGAGTGTGGATGACTCAGTGCGAACCTTCCCAGATGCTGCAAACACAACTCCCACACGGGTCCGACTTCATTATCTGTCTGAGCGCTGCTCACCGGGATGGCCAGGGCACGAAAAGATGCAGACGGACCAGGTGTTGCCAACTTGTACTTCCCAAGCGCTTAGTACAGTGCTCTGCACACAGTAAGCACTCAATAAATACGATTGAATGAATGAATGTTTTCAGTGGCAACTTAGATGAACTGGATAAGCTACTGTATTCCTTCAAAGCCCAACTGAGAACTCACCTCCTCCAGGAAGCCTTCCCAGACTGATCCCCCTTTTCCCTTTCCTCCTCTGAATCCCCCCACCCTACCTCCTTCCCCTCCCCACAGCACCTGTATATATGTTTGTACAGATGTATTACTCTATTTATTTTCCTTGTACATATTTACTATTCTATTAATTTTATTTTGTTAATGATCTGCATCTAGCTTTACTTCTATTTATTTCGATGGCTTGACACCTGTTCACATGCTTTGTTTTGTTGTCTGTCTCCCCCTTCTAGACTGTGAGTCCATTGTTGGGTAGGGACCGTCTCTATATGTTGCCAATTTGTACTTCCTAAATGCTTAGTAAAGTGCTCTGCACACAGCGTGGCTCAGTGGAAAGAGCCTGGGCTTTGGGGTCAGAGGTCGTGGGTTCAAATCCCAGCTCCGCCTCTTGTCAGCTGTGTGACTTTGGGCAAGTCACTTCACTTCTCTGGGCCTCAGTTACCTCATCTGTAAAATGGGGATTAAAGCTGTGAGCCCCACCAGGGACAACCTGATCACCTTGTATCCCCCCAGAGCTTAGAACAATGCTTGGCACATAGTAAGCACTTAACAAATGCCATCATAATTATTATAATAAATACAATGGAATGAATGAATGATCACTCCCCAGCACTTAGTACAGTGCTCTGCACGTGGTAACTTGTTGCCACCTTGTACTTCCCAAGTGCTTAGTACATCATCATCATCATCATCAATCATATTTATTGAGCGCTTACTATGTGCAGAGCACTGTACTAAGCGCTTGGGAAGTACAAATTGGCAACATATAGAGACAGTCCCTACCCAACAGTGGGCTCACAGTCTAAAATGGGGAGACAGAGAACACAACCAAACATACTAACAAAATAAAATAAATAGAATAGATATGTACAAATAAAATAGTACAATGCTCTGCACACAGTAAGCACTCAATAAATACGATTGAATGAATTGAATGAATTGAATGAATGAATGAGTGAATGAATGAATGAATGGTACCTGATCAATAAATGCCCTTGATGGATTGACTGAGGTTTGGTCTAGGAGAAACAGCACAGAACTGGAAGTTACGTCTTGTCTGCTGTGTGACCTTGGGCAAGTCACTCCACTTCTTGAGCATCCCCCTTCTCGATCGTGAGCCCGTTGTTAGGTAGGGATTGTCTCTAGTTGTTGCTGAATTGGATTTCCCAAGCACTTAGTACAGTGCTCTGCACACAGTAAGCGCTCAATAAATATGATTGAACGGATGAATGAATGATAAATACGATTGAATGAATGAACGAACTTCTCCGGGCCTTATCTGTAAATAATAATAATGATAATGGCGTTTATTAAGGGCTTACTCTGTGCCAAGCACTGTTCTAAGCACTGGGGTAGATACAAGGTGATCAGGTATCAGCCACATGGGGCTCACAGTCTAAATCCCCATTTTACAGATGAAGTAACAGAGGCACAGAGAAGTTAAGTGATTTGCCCAAGGTCACACAGCAGACAAGTGGCGGAGCCGGGATTAGGACCAATGACCTTCTGACTCCCAAACCCAGGCTCTTTCGACTAAATCATGCTGCTTCTCCTGGGGATTAAGACTGTGAGCCCCATGTGGGACAGGGACTGAGTTCAACCTGAATGTCTTGTAATAATAATAATAATGGCATTTGTTAAGCACTTTTCATTCATTCATTCGTTCATTCAATCATATTTATTGAGTGCTTACTGTGTGCAGAGCACTGTACTAAGCACTTGGGAAGTGCAAGTTGGCAACATATAGAGACGGTCCCCACTCAACAGCAGGCTCACAGTCTAGGAGGGGGAGACAGACAACAAAACAAAACATATTAACAAAATAAAATAAAGAGAATAAATATGTACAAATAAAATAAATAAATAAACAAAGTAATAAATATGTACAAACCTATATACATATATACATTTACTATGTGCCAAGCACTGTTCTAAGTGCTGGGGGCTACAAGGTAATGAGGTTGTCCCACATGGGGCTCACAGTCTTAATCCCCATTTTACAGATGAGGGAACTGAGGCACAGAGAAGTGAAGTGACTTGCCCAAAGTCACACAGCTGACAAGTGTGACTAGACTGTGAGCCCGCTGTTGGGTAGGGACCATTTCTATATGTTGCCAATCAATCAATCAATCAATTGCATTTATTGAGCACTTACTGTGTGCAGAGCACTGTACTAAGCGCTTGGGAAGTACAAGTCGGCAACATATAGAGACAGTCCCTACCCAACAGTGGGCTCACAGTCTAAAAGGGGGAGACAGAGAACAATACAAAACATATTAACAAAATAAAATAAATTTTTTCTGACGATTTTGACACCTGTCTCCATGTTTTGTTTTGTTGTCTGTCTCCCCTTCTAGACTGTGAGCCCATTGTTGGGTAGGGACCATCTCTGTATGTTGCCGACTTGTACTTCTCAAGCGTTTAGTACAGTGCTCTGCACACTGTAAGCGCTCAATAAATATGATTGAATGAATGAATGAATATGATTTTAGGATTTCACAGCTTGAAGAGACATTCTGAACGTGTGACATCTCCACTGGTTCCAGCGTAACTCCCTCGTAGCCTCGTGGATAGAGAACAGACCTGGAAACCAGAAGGTCATGGGTTCTAATCACGGCTCCACCACTTGTCTGTTCTGTGACCTTGGGCAAGTCACTTCCCTTCTCTGGGCCTCAGTTCCCTCACCTGTAAAATGGGGATAAAGGAACTGTGACCAATGTGGGACAGGGACTGTCCAACCCGATCATCTTGTATCTACCCCAGCGCTTACTATATGTATATATATATATATATATATATATATATATATATATATATATATATATATATATATATATATATATATATATATATATATATATATATATATATATATATATAAAATGGCATTTATTAAGCACTTACTATGTGCAAATCACTGTTCTAAGCACTTACTACAGTGCATGACACATAGTAAGCACTTAACAGATACCACGGTTGTTTTTTTTTCCAGCCCTTCCCCTCCCCGCCAACAAAAAACCCGAGCCGTAATGAGGGAGAGCAATCGGTGCAAAATAAGGGAAAGTCCTTCCTGCTGAAAAATGCTCCAAAATGGATTTTTTGGGCAAGGGATTTAAAGATTAAGACCAGAAGCACTAACTCACGCCCCCTCCCATAGGGATGCCCTGTAGGCAGAGGAAGAAATGAAGTAACTACGCCAAAATTGGATTTAATAATTGCCACTAATAAAGGGGCAAAGCTATATGGCAATTTACTGTGCTGTCAGCAAAATGAATTGCTTAAGGTACATTAGCTGCATATTAGATAACACATACACAGTAAGTAAATTACGATTGAAATAACTATAGAGTAAATACTCTACATGTTCTACCGCGCTAATTTTTCTCAGAGATCTTTTCAAGATTCCTCCCCCAGTGAGTTTTGTTCACTGCGACCGTCATTTTTTATCAACTCGATAAACGTACCTCGTCCTTTCTAAAATGGCTCTGATTGGCCTTTTTATATTTTCCAATTGGTAAATGAAAGAATGATGTCACCCACCCACCTTAAATACTATTAAACAGACCATAACTAACATTAGCTGAATAAATTATACATAAGCTGACACTTTTATGCACTTTGTGAAGAATAGCTACCCGATCCACAGAGTCTTTTTCCAAACAATCTCCGAAGGGCGGTATCAGTGCTGGGATTTCAGTGCGTCCAATTGCCAAAGAAATCTTCCCCTTCCATAACCGATAGACAGTCATTTGTTTTTTATCCGCGGCGTTCTCCCTCACGTGGAATTCTGGCCAATGTCAACCCAACGCGAGCCAAATTCCATCCCCATTTCCCCCTTCTCCATTTTCATGCCCGGTTCTTGGCAATGTTGACCTCAGTGTGTCTCTCCTGGCTCGGGAGGAAATCGGATGAGTCTGCCTCTTCGTGAATCAATCAATCAATCAATCGTATTTACTGAGCGCTTACTGTGTGCAGAGCACTGTACTAAGCGCTTGGGAAGTACAAGTTGGCAACATATAGAGACGGTCCCTACCCAACAATGGGCTCACTGTCTAAAAGAGTGAAGCAGTGCTGCTTATTGGCCTGATGTCAGAGAACCTGCGTCCCGATTCTGGTTCCGCCACTTGTCTGCTGTGTGACCTTGGGCGTCACTTCACTTCTCCGGGCCTCAGTTACCTCATCTGGAAAATGGGGATTAAGACTGTGAGCCCCACGTGGGACAGGGACTGTATCCAACGTGATTTTCCTTGTCTCGGCCCACATGGTAAGAATGGTACTTGGCACATAGGAAACCAATTCAGAAATACCAAAACTATTATTAACATTCATTCAATCGTATTAATTGAGCGCTTACTGTGTATAGAGCACTGTACTAAGCACTTATTAACAAATACCATTAAAAAAGGTTTTGTTCTCTGTCTCCCCCATTTATAATGTGAGCCCACTGTTGGGTAGGGACTGTCTCTTTATGTTGCCAACTTGTACTTCCCAAGTGCTTAGTACAGTGCTCTTCACACAGTAAGCACTCAATAAATGTGATTGATTGATTGATTGATTGATTGATTGATTGAGAAGTGGCGTGACTTAGTGGAAAGAACATGGGTTTGGGAGTCAGAGATCGTGGGTTCTAATCCCAGCTCCGCCACTTATCGGCTGTGTGACTTTGGGCAAGCCACTTAACGTAGAGAAGCAGCGTGGCTCAGTGGAAAGAGCCCGGGCTTTGGAGTCAGAGGTCATGGGTTCAAATTCCAGCTCCGCCACTTGTCAGCTGTGTGACTTTGGGCAAGTCACTTGACTTCTCTGGGCCTCAGTTCCCTCATCTGTACAATGGGGATTAAGACTGTGAGCCCCCCATGGGACAACCTGATCACCTTGTAACCTCCCCAGTGCATAGAACAGTGCTTTGCACATAGTAAGTGCTTAATTAAAATTATTATCATCATCATCATCATCATTATTATTATTATCATTATCATTATTATCATTAGTATTATTATTATCTCTGCACCTCAGTTCCCTCATCTGTAAGTTGGGGATGAAGACTATGAGCCCCACATGGGACAAGCTGATTACTTTGTATCTACCCAGAGCTTAGAACAGTGTTTGGCTTATAGTACGCGCTTAACAAATGCCATTACTATTATTATTATTATTCTCCAGAACTCAGATTCCTCATTTGTAACAGTGATTAAAACCCTGTTCTCCCTCCCATTTAGACAGTGTACCTTAGGTGGGACAGGGGCTGTATCCAACCTGATGATTCATTCAATCGTATTTGTTGAGCACTTACTGTGTGCAGAGCAATCAATCAATCAATCATATTTATTGAGTGCTTACTGTGTGCAGAGCACTGTACTATGCACTTGGGAAGTACACTGTACTAAGCGCTTGGGAAGTACAAGTTGGCAACATATAGAGATGGTCCCTACCCAACAACAGGCTTACAGTCGGTCAGTTGATCTTCTATCTATTTCAGTGCCCAGTACATAGTAAGCAATTAACAAAAACTACAAGACTGTAAACTTGTTGTGGGCAGGGAACGTGCCTACGGACTCTCCCAATTCCTGAATTCATTCATTGGTGCGATCGTATTTATTGAGCGCTAATTGTGTGCACAGCACTGTACTAAGCCCTTGGGAGAGTACAAGAACAAATTGCTTAGTACAGCGCTCATTCATTCAATCGTATTTATTGAACACTTACGGTGTGCAGAGCACTTTACTAAGCGCTTGGTAAGTACAAGTCGGCAACATATAGAGATGGTCGCTACCCAACAACGGGCTCACGGTCTAGAAAGGGGAGACAGACAACAAAACAAGTAGACAGTTGTCAGTACCATCAGAATAAATAGTTATAGCTATATAAACATCATTAATAAATATAGTAAATATGTACAAATAAAATAAATGGAATAATAAATATGTACAAATATATACAAGTGCTGTGGGGAGGGGAAGGGGGCAATGGGGAGCTGGAGGAGGAGAGGAAAAAGGGGGGATTCAGGAAACATACTAAGCGCTCAATAAATACGCCTGATCGAGTGATTATCGTGAAGACCGTCACATCATCATCAATCGTATTTATTGAGCGCTTCCCTCTCTGGGCACAGTCAGTGTCTGGTCCAAAGCGCTCGATTTCCTTTTCCCTTTTTCCTTGGTGGGAACGGAAAATGATTTTGTGAAGAACAGGCAGTATTGGCTTTCAGTGGCAGGGAGCCTGCATATTTCAGTCCTGATTTCCGATGAAAAGTTATCCCAAAAGTAACCGTGACAGTATCCGAGTTTTCGCACCGCCCAGATTAACATAGGAAATACGCCGGGCCGCGGAGAAGCCCCTCCGTTCGACATAACTAGTTCATGTACCTGTTCCCATGTGGCATGTGAACATTTGGGTCTGATTCATAAACACAGGCATACAAAGTGTTCCCTTATGCTCGGAGGCAATGTTCAAAGTGAGCCATATCAAGCAGAATGGGCACTCTCGGATTATTAATATAATATGAAACTCTCGCAGACCTGAAATTTCCAACTCTATCCTGCTAACACATTATCATAATCAATTAGCTGACCAAAAGAATTCCCCATGATGACTGCTCTTTAAAACACAAAAAACAAAAAAGATCTCAGTTTCCTTTGCTATTTTCTGTTCTGCCTGGATTCTGGGTGATCTGGCCATTGAGAAGAACACTCTTTATTTATAAAAATGGGATTTATTCCATAGAGCAACACGATATCTATATTTTAGAGGATTTCTTTCCTTATACAGCCAGACGAACCAAACGAAGACACCCTTTACAAATAGACCAGACCAGTTAATACCCAGCTTCGCCCCATCCGGATGGCCTTTTGGTTCAATAATCAATCATATTTTTTTAACATTTATTGGGTACAGAGCACTGTAGTAAGCACTTGGAAGAGTACAATATAGCAGTAGAAGAGACACATTCCCTGCTCACAATGAGCTTACAGTCTTGAGTAATTATAATAATAATGATGATGGTATTTGTTAAGCACATACTACGTGCCAAACACTGTTCTAAGTGCTACGGTAGATACAGGGTAATCAGGTTGTCCTACGTGGGGCTCACAGTCTTCATCCCCATTTTCCAGATGAGGTCACTGAGGCCCAGAGAAGTGAAGTGACTTGTTCAAAGTCACACAGCTGATAAGTGGCGGAGCCCGGATTAGAACCCATGACCTCTGACTCCCAAGCCTGGGCTCTTTCCACTAAGCTACGTTGCATCCACCTCCACTGAAGTTTCCTCAATTAATTTCCTATATTTGTGATGTTCATTCACTTAATCAATCAACAGTATTTATTGAGTGCTTACTGTGTACAGAGAGCTGTACTATATGTCTCTATATGTTGCCAGCTTGTATTTCCCAAGCGCTTAGTACAGTACTCTGCACACAGTAAGCGCTCAATAAATACGATTGAATGAATGAATACTGAGAGCTCACCTCCTCCAAGAGGCCTTCCCAGACTGAACCCCCTTTTTCCTCTCCCCCTCCCCATCCCATCCGCCCTACCTCCTTCCCCTCCCCTGTACATATGTTTGTACAGATTTATTACTGTATTCATTTTACTTGTACATATTTCCTATTCTATTTATTTTGTTAATGATGGGTATCCAACTTTAATTCTATTTGTTCTGATGACGTGACACCTGTCCACATGTTTTGTTTTGTTGTCTGTCTCCTCCTTCTAATAATAATAATAATAATGACATTTGTTAAGCACTTACTATGTGCAAAGTACTGTTCTAAGCGCTGGAGAGGATAGATTGTGAGCCCGTTGTTGGGTAGGGACCGTCTCTATATGTTGCTGACTTGTACTTCCCAAGCACCTAGTACAGTGCTCTGCACACAGTAAGCGCTCAATAAATACGATTGAAAGAATGAATGAATGAATGAATGGGCTAATCCAGCACTTAAAACAGTGTTTGGCACATAATAAGCGCTTAACAAATACCATCATTATTATTAGTAGTAGTAGGGAATTAGAGAGATAAAGATATTATGGGGTGATCTGATTGAGTGCTTTAAGGACAATGGCAAGGAGTTTCTGTTTGATGCGGAGTAGGTGGGAAACCACTGGAAGTTCTTCAGGAGTGGGGGAATGTGGACCCAGTGTATTTTTAGAAAAACAATTCGGGCAGCAGAGTGAAGTAAGCGCTCAACAAATATGATTGAATTGAATGAATGAAAGTACAGGTGGAGAGAGACAGGAGGAAGGGAGGTCTGAGAGGAGGCTGGTACAGCTATAATAATAATAATAATTTTGCTATTTGTTAAGTGCTTAGTACATGCCAAGCACTGTTCTAAGAGCTGGGAAGGATACAAGGTGATTAGGTTGTCTCACATAGGGCTCACAATCTTCATCCCCATTTTCCAGATGAGGTAACTGAGGCACAGAGAAGTGAAGTGACTTGCCCAAAGACACACAGCTGCCAAGTGGCGGAGTCAGGATTCGAACCCATGACCTCTGACTCCAAACCCGGGCTCTTTCCACTGAGTCACACTGCTTCTGTAGTCAACGCCAACTAGGATAAGTGCTTGGATCAACGTGGTAGCGGTTTGGATGGAGGGGAAAGGAGGGATTTTGGATGATGTTGTGAAGGTCCAAATGACAGGACTGGTGACACTGAATATGTGAGTTGATGTTTTACTTCCAACTTCTAGACTAGTCTTCTAGACTGTGAGCCCACTGTTGGGTAGGGACCATCTCTATATGTTGCCAACTTGTACTTCCCAAGCGCTTAGTCCAGTGCTCTGCACACAGTAAGTGCTCAATAAATACTATTGAATGAATGAATGAATGAATGAACTTATGTTATAATTATCCAAATCATGTGGGCCAGTCAGCCTGTATGTAGTATTCGGAAAAGCAGCATGGCTCAGTGGAAAGAGCCCGGGCTTTGGAGTCAGAGGTCCTGGGTTCAAATCCTGGCTCCTCCACTTGTCAGCTGTGTGACTTTGGGCAAGTCGCTTCACTTCTCTGTGCCTCAGTTCCCTCATCTGTAAAATGGGGATGAAGACCGTGAGCTTCACATGGGACAACCTGATTACCTTGTAACCTCCCCAGCACTTAGAAAACAGTGCTTTGCACATAGTAAGTGCTTAATGAATGCCATTATTATTATTATTATTATTATTATTATTATTATTATTATTAAACTCTGAGCTCCTCAAGAGCAGCGATGGTGAGCAAAGTACATTGGACTGAGAATTAGTAGGCACAGTACCTGCCATTAAAGAGCTTACAAACTTTCCCTTCTGACTCACTATAAATACAAGAAAAGCACAATATTACTCATTGAGTACACATTTCTATTCATTCATTCATTCAGTTGGATTTATTGAGCACTTACTGTGTGCAGAGCACTGTACTAAGCACTTGGGAAGTACAAGTTGGCAACATATAGAGACGGTCCCTACCCAACAACGGGCTCACAGTCTAGAAGGGATTCTAGGCAAAGATGCTTTTCCTTTTTTTAAAAAAAACCCTGATAATTGTTAAGTGCTTACTAAATGTCAGGCACTGTACTAAGTGCTGTAATCAGGTTGTCCTCCTTGGAGCTCACAGTCTTGAACCCCACTTTGCTGAAACGCAAAGAAGTTAAGTGATTTGCCCCAGGCCACACAGCAGACAAGTAGTGGAACTGGAATTGGAATCCAGATCTTCCTACTCCCATGTCCCTGCTCTTTCCACTACGTCATACTGTTTCATACAAGGAATCCACTATTGGTTGAAGAATCCAGCTCCCATTGATAACTCTTGTGAGAAAATCTTTCCAATAAATGATAATAATAATAATAATAATAATAATAATGATGGCATTTCTTAAGTGCTTACTATATGCAAAGCACTGTTCTAAGCACTGGGAAGGTTACAAGGTGATCAAGTTGTCCCACTGGGGGCTCACAGTCTTAATCCCCATTTTACAGATGAGGGAACTGAGGCCCAGAGAAGTTAAGTGACTTGCCCAAAGTCACACAGCTGACAAGTGGCGGAGCTGGGATTTGAACCCATCACCTCCTCCAGGAGGCCTTCCCAGCCCGAGCCCACTCCTTCCTCTCCCTCTCCTCCCCCTCCCCTTCCCCCTCCTAACCTCCGTCCCCTCCCCACAGCACCTGTATATATGTATATATGTTTGTACATATTTATTACTCTATTTATTTCATTTGTACATATTTATTCTATTTATTTTACTTTGTTAATATATTTTGTTTTGTTCTCTGTCTCCCCCTTCTAGACTGTGAGCCCACTGTTGGGTAGGGACTGTCTCTATATGTTGCCAACTTGTACTTCCCAAGCACTTAGTACAGTGCTCTGCACACAGTAAGCGCTCAATACATATGATTGACTGAATCAATCAATCAATCAATCATATTTATTGAGCGCTTACTGTGTGCAGAGCACTGTACTAAGCACTTGGGAAATACAGGTTGGCAACATATAGAGACAGTCCCTACCCAACAGTGGGCTCACAGTCTAAATGGGGGAGACAGAGAACAAAGCCTTTTTTAATGGTATTTGTTAATAAGCGCTTAGTACAGTGCTCTGCACACAGTAAGCGCTCAATAAATACGATTGAATGAATGAATCTCCCTTACTTGCTCCTTTTATTCATTCCCTACCCCCAGAGCCCCACACCACTTTTGTCCATATTTGTAATATATTTATTTATATTAATGTCTGTCTACCCCTCTAGACTGCAAGCTCATTCATTCAATCGTATTTATAGAGTGCTTACTGTGTGCAGAGCACTGTACTAAGGGCTTAGCAGGGAATTATGAGCAGGGAATGTATCCTTTTTATTGTTCTATTGTCCCTTCCCAAGTGATTAGTACAGTGTTCTGCACAAAGTACTCTATAAATGCAATTAACCGACTATAAAAGAACTTGTACAAGAAAGCTCTTGTTTCCTTGGAGGAAAAAGATTTGCCAAACATGAAGCAAAGCGTGGTTTTAGATGGAGATTTTATTAGTTTTTGTTAATTTCTGGCTAACCCAATGGCAGGTTCTATGGGAATATCAGCCAGTCAATTGAATTTATTGAGCACTTACTGTGTGCAGAGCACTGTTCTAAGCATTAGGAAGAGTACGATATAACAATATTACAGACACGCTCCCTGTCCATAAAAACCTTACAGTCTCGAGGGGGATAATGATAATCCATTATCATGATTATTCCGTGAGTCCCATGAAGGAGAGGGACTGTGTCTGCTCTGATCTGATTGAGCGCTTAGTACAGTGCTTTGCACACAGCAAACACTCAATAAATATGATTGAATGAATGATAATAATAATAATAATAATAATAATAATAATAATAATGATAATAATGGTATTTGCTAAGTGTTTACTATGTGTAAAGCACTGTTCTAAGTGCTGGGGGGGGGATACAAGGTGATCAGGTTGTCCCACGTGGGGCTCACAGTCTTAATCCCCATTTTACAGATGAGGTAACTGAGGCCCAGAGAAGTTAAGTGACTTGCCCAAAGTGAATGAACGATCATCATCATCATCATCAATCGTATTTATTGAGCACTTACTGTGTGCAGAGTACTGTAATAAGCGCTTGGGAAGTACAAGTTGGCAACATATAGAGACAGTCCCTACACAACAGTGGGCTCACAGTCTCCTGTCCACTAGTTTTGTCTTGTTTTATTTTGTTGTCTGTCTCCCCCTTCTAGACTGTGAGCCCATTGCTCGGTAGGGATTGTCTCTATCTGTTGCCGAATTGTACTTTCCAAGCACTTAGTACAGTACTCTGAGCACGGTAAGCGCTCAATAAATACGACTGAATGAATGAATGAATGATCTGTGTCCTATATTCATTCAATCCTGTCCACTAGCTTTGTCTTGTTTTGTTTTGTTGTCTGTCTCCCCCTTCTAGACTGTGAGCCCATTGTTGGGTAGGGATTGTCTCTGTTGCCGAATTGTACTTTCCAAGCGCTTAGGACAGTATCCGCACACATTAGGCGCTCAAGGAATGAATATTTACTGAGTGTCTACTGCGTGTAAAGCACTGTACTAAGCGCTTGACTGTATCTTCCCAATTGCTTAGTATTAATTGGCTGATTATCTCTCTCTCTCTTTCTGAGGCCTGGACTTTCTGATCCAGTGTTCTGTGGAAAGGGGGCTTTGAAGGAAAATTTGGCGCTAAACTAAGGTGATGCATTCGTAGAGACAAGCAAAGCGAATGTTTTCACTTCATCAAAGCCGTAAGTTATTTCAGAAGCTACCTTTGTATAGTCTCAACTGCTTAGGCGGGAAATCTATGTATAATGGAAACCCAATAAAATAAAACAAGTAAATAAAGAAAATAAAATAAACTATTTAAGATAACAGCTTCCCTCATCTCCCCTCTCTATTAACAGCACTATTTGTGTTTCATAGCCAACGGATTAAAATGTCGGGCTCGTAACAGAGTACACAAGAGTAGCAACATTTAATGGAAAAAGAAAATTTTAAATAATTTTGCTAACCCTTAGAGGATAACTCTGAAGCAGACGTAAACTATTGGTAATCCCCAAATCATATCGTGCACCACCTTGATGAGGAGATTAGCTTCCAATTGTCAAAGTCTAATCAGCAATTTTCTTATCCCTAGTAAATAAAGTAAATGGAATTACACTTTTCATATGTGATGATAATAATAATGGTGATGATAATAACGATAACAGTGAGAATAACGAAAATATTACTACTACTTAACAATAATAGACTGTGAGCCTAGTAGGGGCCAGGGACTATTTCCACTCAGCAGAGTGCTTTGCACAGAGCAGACATTTCACAAATTCCACAGCTATTAATCCATCAATTCATTCATTCATTCATTCATTCATTCATTCATTCAATCGTATTTATTGGAGAAGCAGCGTGGCTCAGTGGAAAGAGCATGGACTTTGGAGAAAGAGTTCATGGGTTCAAATCCCGGCCCTGCCAATTGTCAGCTGTGTGACTTTGGGGAAGTCACTTCACTTCTCTGTGCCTCAGTTACCTCATCTGTAAAAATGGAGATTAAGACTGTGAGCCCCCCGTGGGACAACCTGATCACCTTGTAACCTCCCCAGTGCTTAGAACAGTGCTTTGCACATAGTAAGCGATTAATAAATGTCATTATCAATATTGTTATTATTATTATTAAGCTCTTACTGTGTGCAGAGCACTGAACTAAGCACTTGGGAAGTACAAGTTGGCAACCTTTAGTGATGGTCCCTACCCAACAATGGGCTCACATCACTGATAATAGTATTTTCTTTTTTGTAGGACAGCAGTGTGGCTTAGTGGGAAGAGCACAGACCTGGGAACCAGAAGGAACTGGGTTCTAATTCCAGCTCTGCTAGTTGTCTGCTGCGTGACCTTGGGCAAGTCATTTCACTTCTCTATGCCTCAGTTACCTCATCTGTAAAATGGGGATTAAGACTGTGAATCGCATGTGGGACAGAGACTATATCCAACCCAATTGACTTGTATCTACCCCATTATTTAGTTCAGTGCCTGTCACAAAGTTAGCACTTAACAAATACTACTATTGTCATTATTATTATTATTATTATTATTATTATTATTATTATTATTATTATTATTATAGCATTTTTACTTTTCCAAAGACCTTTCCCGTCAGTAATTTGATGGTATTTTATTGAGGGTTTAATGTGTGCAGTTTTTTTATTTTGTTTTGTTTTGCTCTTTTATGGAATATGTTGAGCACTTACTAGGTGCCAGGCACTGTACTAAGTACTAAGTACACTGTACTAGGTGCTGAGGTAAATACAAGATCATCGGGTTAGACACAGCCCATGTCCCTCAGGGGGCTTGCAGCTTTAATCCCCATTTTACAGATGCGGTATTGGAGGCACAGAGAAGGGAAGTGACGGCTTTTCTAGGAGGAAGGGTGAGGAATGGTGAGGTAAGTATTACTATCCAGTGCTTAGAACAGTGCTTTGCACATAGTAAGCGCTTAATAAATGCCATCATTATTATTATCCCCATTTAATAGATGAGGAAACTGAGGCCCAGAGAGATTGAGTGACTTGCCCAAGAGTCACTCAACAGGGCAGAGACAGACCTGGGCTTAGAACCCAGGTCCCCATACTCCCAGTAGTGGAAAACAAGGACAAGTGGGAGAGCGATCGAGTTTTTCTCCCAAGAATGTCACTTATTATTCTTTCAGTTTCCAAAATCTCAAAATGACTTGTCTGAAAATCCCACTGAGATCTCTATCTCTTGTTCACAGGAAAGAGCAGACCGCAAAAGGGAGAAATCCAAATAACAAAACGGAGAAACGAAGCTTGGAAGCCTTCCAACTCAAGATAAATATTTGTTCTGCACGGTTCTGTGGCATTTCTCGCATTCCTGCGGACATCGGGATAGGAAATGATATCCTGTGAAAAAGACTGCGGAGACCAGAACTACCGAACAGAATACGGCACCAACCTTCTCCAAATTCACTTGCTAATGAACTCACCCATATGAGTCCAGCATGATTAGATAAGCTCACGGAGATATCAGAGGAGGAAGATATTAAAGTTAATTGTCAAACGATTTTCTCACCCATTACCATTCGTGATCACCATCTGTGCGTGGCGGAGGCCGATTGGCAGCTGTTGGCAACTGATCAATTGATTGGGAAAACTCTGTCCGACTAGAGAATCCTGGGATCCAGAACTGGAGGCTTTCCATGATGAAAACTCTCCGTACCTGCTCTGGACTTAAACCCGAATATCCGCAGCGCCGATGGAGGATGTGTTGTCACTACGTTTTTGGGGGGACGGAAAGTTGTTAGGGGATAGATGGTGATGGGGTGACCACATGTTGCCAACCTGTACTTTATACGTTGCCAACCTGTACTTCCCAAGCGCTTAGTACAGTGCTCTGCACACAGTAAGCGCTCAATAAATACGATTGAATGAATGAATGAATCCATTGGGCTTCCTAAGGGAATTAGGGAACAGAACTTGGAAACAGCCTTATAGCATTCTGTGGCACGTTTTTGTTTGTTTATTTATTTGTTTTCAATGGGATTTGTTAAAGAGTGTGGCCTAGTGGAAAGAACATAAGCATGGAAGTCAGAACACCTGGGCTCTAATTCCTGGCTCCTCCACTTCTCTTTCCACTAGGCCACACAGCTTCTCCATGTACAATCATAGCACTGTATTAATTGTGTTAATAACTGTGGTATTTGTTAAGCACTTACTATGTGCCAAGGACTGTACTAAGTGCTGGCATGGATACTATGAGCCTGTTGTTGGGTAGGGATTGTCTCTATTTGTTGCTGAATTTTACTTTCCAAGGGCTTAATACAGTGCTCTGCACACAGTAAGTACTCAATAAATATGACTGAATAAATGAATGAGTACGAGCATATCACGTTGGACACAGTCCCTGTCCCACATGGGGCTCACAGTCTCAATCCCCATTTTACAGATGAGGTAACTGGGGCCCAGAGAAGTGAAATGACTCTCCCAAAGTCACATGGTAGAAAAGTGGCGGGGCCGGGATTAGATCCCAGGTCCTTCTGACTTTCAGCGCTTGGAACAGGGCTTTGCACATGATAAGTACTTAACAAATACTATCATTATTATTATTATTTCAGACCTGGGCTCTATCCAATACGCCATGGCTGATGGAGATGGGA
Organism: Tachyglossus aculeatus; assembly: GCF_015852505.1. Classification (NCBI taxonomy): domain Eukaryota; kingdom Metazoa; phylum Chordata; class Mammalia; order Monotremata; family Tachyglossidae; genus Tachyglossus; species Tachyglossus aculeatus. The sequence continues at coordinate 4,199,203 of NC_052068.1, forward strand.
ATGGAATAAGTGAAGCCATGGGACAATCAGAAGGGTTTTTCATTTTTCAGTTGTACTTGTTAAACTCTTACTTTGTGCCAAGCACTGTACTAAGGACTGGGGTAGATGCAAAATAATCAGGTTGAACACACCTGGGACTCACAGGCCAAGAAGGAGGGAGTAGGATTTAATCCCTATTTTCCAGATGAGTAAACTGAGACACGGAGAAGTGAAGTGTCTTGTCCAAGGTCACCCAGAAGACAAGTGGTGGAGCCAGGATTAGAACCCAGGTCGTCTGACTCCCGGAAAGCAAATAGGTAAGGTAAGGTGAGTTGGTTGAGAGGCGAGTGTGTTGAGAGTTTTTGGGTTTTTGGGGTTGGGGAGGGATGTGGGAAACCGGAGAAGGGTTTTGAGAAGTGGAGAGATGTATTATCCTCAGAGACACTCCAAGAAGATGATCTGGGCAGCCTGGCCTGGAGGATAGAGCCCAGGCCTGGGAATCAGAAGGACCTGGGTGCTAATTCTGACTCCGCCACTCGTCTGCTGTGTGACCTCTGGAAAGTCACTTCACTTCTCTTGGCCTCAGTTCCCTCATCTGGAAAATGGGGATGAAGACTGTGAACCCCATGTGGGACAGAGACTGTGTGCAACCTGGTTAGCCTGAATCTACCCCAGGGCTTAGAATAGTACCTGACACATAGTAAATGCTTAACAAATACCATCATCATTATTATTAGAATAAAAGGGAGTAGGGAGAGACTGGATATTGATAGGGAGAATAGTAATAATAATGATGGCATTTGTTAAGCGCTTACTATGTGCAAAGCACTGTCCCAAGTGCTGGGGGGGATACAAGGTGATCAGGTTGCCCCATGTGGGGCTCACAGTCTTAATCCCCATTTAACAAATGAGGGAACTGAGGCACAGAGGTGTGAAGTGACCTGCCCGAAGTCACACAGCAGACAAGTGGTGGAGACAGGATTGGAACCCATGACCTCTGACTCCAAAGCCCATGCTCTTTCCACTGAGCCACGCTGCTTCCCTAAGAATTTCAAAGCAAGGTCATGTTTGGCATGATGTGGAAGTTGCAATCTTCAGTGAGGGGGAGAATTTGCTGCTTTAAGTGCTTAGAGGACACCAAAGTGCTCAAATGGTGGTGGTGAGGGATATATGGTGGGATAATAATAATAATAATAATGATAATGACATTTGTTAAGTGATTACTATGTGCCAAGCACTGTTCTAAGTGCTGGGGTAGATACAAGGTAATCAGGTTGTCCCACGTGGGGCTCACAGTCTTAATCCCCTTTTTACAGATGAAGTAACTGAGGCACAGAGAAATCAAGTGACTTACCCAAGGTCACTCAGAGGACAAGTGGCGGAGCCGGGATTAGAACCCACGACCACTGACTCCCAAGCCTGGGCTGTTTCCGAGACGACTCGAGGCAGGCTTCCTGGAGGAGATGCGATTTCAAAACTTTGAAGATAGAGAGAGCTGCCGCCTGTCAGATATGTTCAATCAATCAATCAATCGCATTTATTGAGCACTTACTGTGTGCAGAGCACTGTACTAAGCGCTTATGTTGCAGGTATAAATATGGAAATGAAAGCAGGAATAAAATATATGAAGCAGTGTGGCCTAAAGGAAAGAGTACAGGCCTGGGAATCGGAGGACGTGGGTTCTAATCCCTGTTCTGTCACTTGCCTACTGTGCAGTCTTAGATAAGGCACTTCACTTCTCTGTGCCTCAGTTACCTCATCTGTAAAATGGAGATTAAGGATGTTAGCCCCAGGTGGGACAGGGAGAGTGGCCAACCTTGTATCTACCCCAGAGCTTAAGAAAGCACTGAATAAAAACAATTGAAAAAGAGAGGGGAAAGAGGGAGAAAAGTGGAGAAAAAGAGAGAGTGAGAGAGAGAAATATAAGGGGCCAGGATAGGAGTGAATTCCAAAAGTTTTATTCATTCGGTCGTATTTATTGAGTGCTTACTGTGTGCAGAGCACTGTACTAAGCGCTTGGGAAGTACAAGTGGGCAACATATAGAGATGGTCCCTATCCAACAATGGGCTCACAGTCTAGAAGGGGGAGACAGACAACAAAACATGTAGACAGGTGTCAAAATCGCCAGAACATAGCACTTTTTGGGTGTTTTTCGCCTCATCCTCAGCATTTCTGGACAGATTTCTGAGGACAAGGTGAGAAATGATCTGTACTCTGAACTTTTCTTATGCCAGGGCTCTGACCAGGCCAGAGATTTCCCAGTCAGGTCTGAAAAAACCTTAAAAGATATCTTTCTGGCCTAACAGCTAGGCCTAGGGGCAAGAACATGGGTTTCAGAGTCAGAGGATGTGGGTTCTAATCCTGGCTTTGCCACTTTCATTCAATCGTATTTATTGAGTGCTTACTATGTGCAGAGCACCATACTAAGCACTTGGGAAATACAAGTTGGCAACATATAGAAATGGTCCCTACCCAACAGCGGGCTCACAGTCTAGAATAATAATAATAATAATAATAATAATAATAATAATAATAATTGCATTTATTAAGTGCTTTCTATGTGCAATCACTGTTCTAAGCCCTGGGGAGGTTACAAGGTGATCAGGTTGTCCCACGGGGGGATCACAGCCTTAATCCCCATTTCACTGATGGGGTATCTGAGGCCCAGAGAAGTGAAGTGACATGCCCAAAGTCACACAGCTGACAACTGGTGGAGCCGGGATTTGAACCCATGGCTTCTGACTCCAAAACCCGGGCTCTTTCCACTGAGCCATGCTGCTTCACTTGTCTGCTGAGTGACCTTGGGTAAGTCTCTTCCCTTCTCTGCACCTCAGATCACTTATCTATAAAATGGGGATGAAAACTGTGAGGCCCGTGTGGGACAGGGATTGTGTCCCATCTGATTACCTTGTATCTATCCCAGCACTTAGACGGTGATTGGCTCCGCTTAGTACAGTGCTAAGCGCTTTGTACAGTGCTAAGCGCTTAGTACAGTGCTCTGCACACAGTAAGTGCTCAATAATATGATTGAATGAATGAACATAGTAAGTGCTTAACAAATATCACTGTTATTATCATTGTTATTATCATTACTATTAACAGCACTTTGAACCTTCTTCCTCTCCCCTGACCACAACCCTTGAATGCCTAAAACCTCCATCCTTTATTCACCCCAGCGATAAAAGAGAAAATCCAATACCTCTTTATTGATTCGCCTATTCAATTATTCATTCAGCTATTTCATCCCGAGGTCTTGTCGTATGCTGTTGCGTCGTCTCCGACCCGCGGCGACGCCATGGACACAGCTCTCCCAGAAGGCCCCACTCTCCATCTGCCATGGTTCTGGTGGTGGATCCACAGAGCTTTCTTGGGAAAAATCTGGAAGTGGTTTACCATCGCCGCCTTCCGCACGCTAAATTTGAGTCTTCACCCTCGACTCTCTCGCGGGCCGCTGCTGCTCAGCACAGGGGAATTTTTCCTTGTAGCAGATGGCCTGCCACTCGCTAGCCACTGCCCAAGCTAGGAATGGCATAAACAGGCCTCGGCTTCCCTCTCCCTCCCATAATCGAGACTGGTAGAGGACTGGAAACTCTCCAGGTGCCACCCTGAGAGGGGCAGTCCGAGGTATCTAGACTAAATCATGCAACATTCCTATTGTTTTTCCTACTTCCTCCATTTGTAAATATGCTTTGGCAGTGTTTCACCTCTATTAGATTGTAAGCTTCTTGAAGGTAGGGAACAATAAGCTCCCTGAAGGTAGGGAACAAGTAGCTTGGCTTCAATTTTTATTGTTCCAAGGGCTGATTTAATGCTCCGCACTCGGTAGGCTCTCAAAAATACCATCACTTGAGAGAATCAATCGCCCAATCAATTGTATTTATTGAGCGCTTACTGTGTGCACAGCACTGTACTAAGTGCTTGGGAGAGCAGGGTATAAAAATAAACCGACACATTCCCTGTTCACAACGAGCTTACAGTCTAGAGAAGCTGGGGAAGCAGCGTGGCTCAGTGGAAAAGAGCCCGGGCTTTGCAGTCAGAGGTCATGGGTTCATATCCCAGCTCCGCCAATTGCCAGCTGTGTGACTTTGGGCAAGTCACATCACTTCTCTGGGCCTCAGTTCCCTCATCAGTAAAATGGGGATGAAGACTGTGAGCCCCAGGTGGGACAACCTGATGACCTTGTATCTACCCCAGCGCTTAGAACAGTGCTTTGCACATAGTAAGCGCTTAACAAATACGAACATTATTATTATTATTATTAGAGGGAGTGACGGACATTAATATAAATAAAGAAAATTACAGTTATGTATATAAGTACTGTGGGGCTGGGAGGGGGGATTCATTCATTCATTCAATCGTATTTATTGAGCGCTTACTGTGTGCACAGCACTGTACTAAGCGCTTGGGAAGTACAAGTTGGCAACATATAGAGACGGTCCCTACCCAACAGTGGGCTCACAGTCTAGAAGGGGGAGACAGAGAACAAAACAAAACATATTAACAAAATAAAAAAATAGAATAAATATGTACAAGTAAAATAAATAAATAGAGTAATAAATACATACAAACATATATACATATATACAGGTTTTGTGGGGAAGGGAAGGAGGTAAGGCAGGGAGGTTGGGGGCGGGAGGGGGAGAGGAAGGAGGGGGCTCAGTCTGGGAAGGCCTCTTGGAGGAGATGGGCCTTTAAGAAGGCTTTGAAGGTGGGGAGAGTCATTGTTCATCCATTAAATCGTATTTACTGAGCCTTTACTGTGTGCAAAACACTGTACTAATTGCTTGGTAGAGCACAATACCACAGGAAATAGATGCAGTCCCTGCCCATCTGTTGGGAGGGAGGGTGTTCCAGAGAAAAGAAACAAACCCACACTTTCCACAGAGCAGTGGAATGGCCTAGTTGCCTGCTCTGTGACCTGGGGCAAATCAACTACTCTGTGCCTCAGTTCCCTCATTTACAAAATGAGAATTTAATACCGGTGCTCCCTCCTACTTAGGTTGAGAACCCAACGGGGGACCTGCCTGACCATTTTGCCCCTTCCCAGCACTTAGTACAGTGCTTGGCCAGAGTAAGTTCTTAACAAAACCCACAGTTATTATTTCCATGCCAAAGTTATTTTTTCTTTCACTGCCCGGGCCAGATAAATGCAAAAGTTTCTACTTCTTCTGGTGGGAGTGTGGGGATTGAGTCCAAAGGATTAGAGGAAATCACCCCATCTCCCTTGCCTGCTAAGGGAGGTTCATTTAAGGGTACTTGCAGAGCCAGCCTGTAGATTTATGAGCAACAAAGGACATGTTAAAATAGGAAATGCTCTAATTACTAACAATTTCATTTCTCTCCTTCATTTGTTCACCGGCCAAAAAAAAAAAAAAAAGTTTTTTCGACATTTGCCAGAGTTTTAATTTCTTTTTCAATAACCAAGGCCCAGAGTTTACTTGCTTCCTATGATAATTTTTACCCACTTCAATAAAATATCCTTAACTAGTAAAACCACAGCTGGTCAATCACTGGTTCTCACGCTGCTGAATTAAGTCAACAAGTCAATTATGTATTCAGCAGATGTTTCCATTCCATAGGCCAACAGAAACTTTATAGCCTCAGCACTCTACTGGTGACTTTCTTTCTCTCTCTCACACACAGACACAAATTTGCACGCACATTTGCTGTTTGCACTGTTTCGGAGGACATTACCAGGAGATTGTTCAGGATTTATGACTGATTTCTCGCCACGACTCTACGTTACTAACTGTCAACCCGTATTCTCATGAGAACTGCGGTGATGAAAATGGAGGCCCTTATCGGGGCCAAAATTAGCATCCGTACTGTTGCCGTGGGAACGGGAGAGGTGAGGTGGTCTTTGGTGTCTCCAATTGTGGTGGGAGATCACAATTGAAGGTTTCTTCTGCAAGAGAGTGGGATCTCCTTGCTCCTCTTTTAGGGAAAGATCAGATGAAAACCGTTCACTCAGTCGTCTTTATTGAGCGCTTACTGTGTACAAAGCACTGTACTAAGCACGTGGGAGAATACAATATAACAACAAACAGACACATTCCCCCCCACAACCAGCTCACAGCCCAGAGGATACTCAGAATGGACAAAGTTCTAAATTATTCTCAGGCCTGCTTTGTTCTGACATCATCCCGGACAACTGCTTCACTGTTATCATTATAATCAATCAATTAATCATATTTTTTGAGTGCTTAATGTGTTAAGAGCCCTGTACTAAGCACTTGGAAGAGAAGGAGAAGCAGCATGGCTGAGTGGAAAGAGCATGGGCTTGGGATTCAGAGGATGTGGGTTCTAAACCTGGCTCCACCACTTGTCTGCTGTGTGTGCTTGGGTGAGCCACTCAACTTCTCTGTGCCTCAGTTATCTCAGGTGTAAACTGGGGATTAAGACTGTGAGCCTCATGTGGGACAACCTGATTACCTTGTATCTACCCTAGCATTTAGAACAGAGCTCAGCATATAGTAAGTGCTTAACAAATACCATTATATTATTATTATTATTATTATTATTATTATTATTATTATTATTATTATTATTATTATTATTATTATTATTATGCACTTCAGAGGGTACAATATAACAATAAACAGGCATAATAATCTAGTCAGGTCAACCCAACAGCCAATACCTTGTTTCTAGTGCTTAGAACAGGACTTAGTGATTTGTACTTCCCAAGTGCTTAGTACAGCACTCTGCATACAGTAAGGACTCAATAAATATGATTGAATGAATGAATGCTTGGTGGGTACTCAGTAAATAAGCCTGACTGGCCGTCTAAAGAATCGTTCTTCTCTCTTAAAAAGAGAGTAGGTAAAAAGAAAAAAAATTGCAATACTTTCAATTGATCTTTCGGTGGGCAATAGTAAGATGAGATTAGAGAATTTGAATTCCTTGATTCTATTCATTCTATTTGTTCTATTCTCCCTCTTCCTTCTGCATCACCCTTTCACATGGGTTTGCTCCCTTTTTCACCCAGAGCTCAGCCCCATAGAACTTATGGAAGGATAAGCATAAATAAGGATAAGGATAAATGCTTGGTTTAATAGAGAAGCATAATAATAGTAATACTAATAATAATGAAAATAATGATAATAATAATAACTATTATTATTGTACATATTTTTATATGTACAAATTTGTACATAAGCAGCCTGTTCATATACATAATGTATGTATATTTGTACATACTTGTACATATTTACTATTCTATTTAATTTATCTTGCTATTATGTATTGTTTTGTTGTCTGTCTCCCGCTTCTAGACTGTGAGCCTGCTGTTGGGTAGGCACCATCTCTATACATTGCCAACTTGTACTTCCCGAGCGCTTAGTATAGTGCTCACACAGTAAGCGCTCAATTGAATGAATGAATGAATAACAATAATAATAATGGCATTTATTAAGCGCTTACTATTTGCAAAGCACCATTCTAAGTGCTGGGGAGGTTACAGGGTGATCAGGTTGTCCCACATGGAGCTCACAGTCTTAATCCCCATTTTACAGATGAGGTAACTGAGACACAGAGAAGTTAAGCAACTTGCCCAAAGTCACACAGCTGACAATTGGCAGAGCCGCATGGCCTAGTGTCAAGAGTACGGGTTTTGGAGTCAATGGTCGTGGGTTCTAATCCCACCTCTGCGACTTGGCAGCTCTGTGACCTTGGGCAAGTCACTTAACTTCTCTGTGCCTCAATTACCCTAATTGTAAAACGGGGATAGAGATTGTGAGCCTCACATGGGACAACCTGATCACCTTGTATCTACCCCAGAGCTTAGAACAGTGCTTGGCACCTAGTAAGAGCTTAACAAATACCATAATTTTTAATTATCATTATTAACATGGTAGAAGTGCAGATACAATCAAATCAAATCCAGTTGATTGATTGATTCATGACTCTGCTACCTATTGATCATTTAAGTGTGGGCAACTTATGCCCCTCACTGAGGCATGGTATTGAAACTAAGCTAGTGAAATATATTGTATATATTCAAGCTAGTACTTTTTAAAGCCAGATATTCAGCCAAGATGACTGCTACATCTGCCTGAGTCTAAGCGACTCCCATAAAGGATTGAACGGATAGCCCCAGGGATGGAAAATCCAGGGGATGAGGAGGGGGAAACTGATAAATCCGTCTAAATGGAGAGTTTCTGTGGGGAACTTCCCATTAGGAGTTAATAGTACTTCCAGCTGGAAAAGAAAATGATCCCACTCAAAGAGAATTCCCCAATGGTGAAGTTAGCAGTATTATTATAGAATTTCTGTGTATTTTCCACAAATAACGATGGTTTATTGTTTTACATATTTCTATTATGCAAGAGGTGGGTTTTATTGCTGAGTCTTGCGGTAGTGTCGCCGTTTAATAGGAATGGGGATAGACAAGATGCGGAGAACCACCAGGCTAAGGGAGGGCACAAGAGCATGTGAAAAAACATAGTCCCTCCACTGCCTGGTTCGCGGCTGAACCATTTACTTTAAAACTCGGGAAATCAAGGATAGCCGTGGGGGAGGTGTGTGTGAAAAGTTGAGGAGAGAAAAGAAATCTAAAGTATGAAGGAGCAGAAACGCACAGAACTGTGGAATTGTGACTTTTTTTGCGTATGCCACAGACAGTGGAGATGCATGTGAAAAGTTGAGGAGAGAAAAGAAATCTGAAGTATGAAGGAGCAGAAACGCACAGAATTGTGGAATTGTGACTTTTTTTTTTGCGTATGCCACGGACATAGTGGAGATGCGTGTGAAAAGTTGAGAGAAAAGAAATCTAAAATATGAAGGAGCAGAAACGCACAGAACTGTGTAATTGTGACTTTTTTTTGCATATGCCACAGACATAGTGGAGTCACCCTTCTCCCACTCCTTTCTGCGTCACCCTGACTTTTTCCCTTTATTCATTCCCCCTCCCTGCTCCGCAGCACTTACGTTCCTATCTGTCTTTCATTTATTTCTATAAGTGTCTGCCTCCCCCTCCAGAGTGTAAACTCACTGTGGCTAGGAAATGTGTCTCTTCTGTTATTATATTGTACTCTACCAAACAATTAGCCCCCGTGAAGCAGCATGACTTAGTGGCACGTGACAAGAGGACGGGATTGGGAGTCTGAGGATGTGGGTTCTAATCCTGACTCTGTCACTTGTCTGCTGTGTGACCTTGGGCAAATCACTTAACTTCTTTGTGCCTCAGTTAACTCATCTGTAAAAATAATAATAATAATGATAATAATAATAATAATACTGGCATTTATTAGGTCCTTACTATGTGCCAAGCACTGGGGAGGTTACAAGGTGATCAGGTTGTCCCACAGGGGGCTTACAGTCTAAATCCCCATTTGACAAATGGGGATTAATAATAATAATAATAAAAATAATAGCATTTATTAAGCACTTACTATATGCAAAGCACTGCTCTAAGCGCTGGGGAGGTTACAAGGTGATGAGGTTGTCCACAGGGGGCTCACAGTCTTAATCCCCATTTTACAGATGAAGTAATTGAGGCCCAGAGAAGTTAAATGACTTGCCCAAAGTCACACAGCTGACAATTGTCGGAACCACCATTTGAACCCATGACTTCGGACTCCAAAGCCCGTGCTCTTTCCACTGAGCCACGCTGCTTCTCTAAGGCTGTGAGGCCCATATAGAGCAGAGTCTGTGTCCAACCTGATTACCTTGTATCTACTCCAGTGCTTAGAACAGAGCTTGGCACATAGTAAGTGCTTAGCAACAACCATAATTTTTATTATTCTTATTACTTAGTACAGTGTTCTGCGCCCAGTAAGTGCTCAATCAGTAGGATTGACTGACGGACTGATCCCTCTTCTCTCTCAGCCACCACATACTTCAGCTGCAAAGGGGAGAGCGAAAGACAAATTTAGCACCAAGCGTGCGGTGTTCAGAGCACGTGCCTTGTGAATTCCAGGAGATTGTATTGCTTTCGAGCATTCTGGCAGATGGGGCCCATGAGAGCAAAGCAATGGCCGCAAAGAATCACTCGTTAATTCCGTCACCGGGTTGAATTAAGTCATTCATTGATTAGTATTTATTGAGCGTCTACTCTGTGGAGAAGGCAAACTGGATTCTAGGGAGGCACTGATCATCATCAGTCATATTTATTGAGCGCTTACTATGTGCAGAGCACTGTACTAAGCGCTTGGGAAGTACAAATTGGCAACATATAGAGACAGTCCCTACCCAACAGTGGGCTCACAGTCTAAAAGGGGGAGACGGAGAACAAAACCAAACATACTAACAAAATAAAATAAAATAAAAGAAATAGAATAGATATGTACAAGTAAAATAAATAAATAAATAATAAATAAATATATAAACATATATATATTTATGTGTATATATGTATGTGTGTATATATATATATATATATATATTTATGTGTATATATGTATATGTGTATATATATACATATATATATATATATATTTATGTGTATATATGTATATGTGTATATATATATATATATATATATATATATATATATATATATATATATATATATATATATATATATATATATATATATATATACAGGTGGTCCCTACTCCCACCGAGTCTACAGGCGAATCAGCGAATCAGCAAATTTCCTTTTCTCCCCAAGTCACTGCACCCAACTCTCCCCTTGGTTTTTTCCACCCCTTCTGCGCTTTTTGCACTCCCGGCCACTCCAATTGCTTCCGAGTACAAATTTCTCCTTACAAATTTGATTCTTTAAACCCTTATTCGTCCCGATGTCCATTTCTCCACTCTGTCTTTACCGCTACCTGGAATAATTTTGTTCCCATCTCCCCTACTAGACTGTCAGCCCTGGGAGGACAGGGACTCTGGTGTACAATGCTATTGTTCTCTCCCAAACTCTTATCCCACTGCTTTGCACATAGTAGACTAGAAGTTCCTTGAGGGAGGGATCGGGGCTTCTAATTCTCCTATAATATAGTGGTTTGCATCAGTCAATCAATTAATCAATCCTATTTATTAGTGCTAATTGTGTGCAGAGCAGTGTACTAAGCGCTTGGGAGAGGACAATAGAACAAAGTTGGTGAACATGTTCTCTGCTCACAACAAACTCACAGTATAGAGGGGGAAACAGACCTAATATCAATAAATAAATTATGGATATGTACATAAGTGCTGTGGGGCTGAGGGAGAGGTGAATAAAGCGTGAAAATCCAAATACAAGAGAGATGCAGAGAGGAGTGGGAGAGGAGGAAGAAGTCTTCTTGGAAGAGAGGTGTCTTCCATAAGGCTTTGAAGGTGGGGAAAGTGATTGTCCGTTGGATAGAGAAGCAGCGGGGCTAAGTGGAAAAAGCCCGGGCTTTGGAGTCAGAGGTCACGTGTTCAAATCCTGGCTCCGCTAATTGTCAGCTGTGTGACCAGGTAAGTCACTTCACTTCTCTGTGCCTCAGCTACCTCATCTGTAAAATGGGGATGAAGAGTGTGAGCCCCCCGTGGGACAACCTGATCACCTCGTAACCTCCCCAGCACTTAGAACAGTGTTTTGCACATAGTAAGCACTTAATAAATGTCATTATTATTATTATTATTATTATTATTATTATTATTATTATAGGAGGGGGAGGAAATTACTAATTTTTAATTTCAATTATACTTATTGAGTGCAGAGTACTGTCCTAAGCACTCGGGAGAATTCAATATGACAGAGTTGGTAGACACATTTCCCTCCCTCAGGGAGCTTACAGTGCAGCGTGGGAGACAGACATTAATATAAATTAATAAATAAATCATGGATATATACATAAGTGTTGTGGGGCTGAGGGAGGGGTGAATAAAGGGTCCAAATCCCAGTGTCAGGGCAAAGCAGAAGGGAGTTGGACAGGAGGAAATGAGGGTTTAGACAGGGAAGGCCTCTCGGGAGCCTGATTGGTAATTGGCAGATACTAATGAAACGCAGACAGTGGGAGCAGGAAGAAAACCTAGCTATTTATTCATTCATTCAATAGTGTTAATTGAGTGCTTACTGTGTGCAGAGCACTGTACTAAGCGCTTGGGAAGTACAAGTTGGCAACATATAGAGACGGTCCCTACCCAACAATGGGCTCACAGTCTAGAAGAGGGAGACAGACAACAGAACAAAACGTGGACGGGTGTCAAGTCATCAGAATAAATAGAAATAAAGCTAGATGCACATCGTTAACAAAATAGACTAGTAAATATGTACAAGTAAAATGAATAGAGTAATAAATCTATACAAACATATATACAGGTGCTGTGGGGAGGGGAAGGAGGTAGGGTGGGGGGGGATGGGGAGGAAGAGAGGAAAAGGGGGTTCAGTCTGGGAAGGCCTCCTGGAGGAGGTGAGCTCTCAGTAGGGCTTTGAAGGGAGGAAGAGAGATAGCTCGGCTGATGTGTGGAGGGAGGGCATCCCGGGCTGGGGGAGGACGTGGGCCGGGGGTTGATGGCGGGACAGGCGAGAATGAGGTACAGTGAGGAGGTGAGCGGCAGAGGAGCAGAGGGTGCGGGCTGGGATGGAGAAGGAGAGAAGGGAGGGAAGGTAGGAGGGGGCCAGGGGATGGACAGCCTTGAAGCCTAGCTATAACTGGGAGCTGCAAAAATCAGGGTTTCACTGACTTCATTAAGCCCGTATCTGCAAAACTGTATACAGCGCCTGAGGGGATGACATGTCCAGGGAGGTGAAAATTAGTCAGGGAGGGCCTCCTGGAGGAATTGGCCTCCCAGGAGCACTTTGACGGAGAGGAGGGAATACGAGGTGGCAGATTTGGAGAGAGTGGAAGAGCCATTCTAGGGGGTTGTACACACATGAGCAAGCATTAGGAGGTCGGAGTGGAGAACCGGGCCGAGAGAAAGAGGGGAGCGAGAGAAATCCAAAGGCAGCAGACATATAGCCAGTGAAAAGAACGTGAAGGTAAAAGGACAGGAGGGGAAGAGATTTGAAATCGATCCTGAGAAGGTTCTGTTTGAAGTCAAAGAAATCTGTGCGAGGTATTTGAGGAGCGGCTCGATGCGTTCTAGTTGACATTTTAGGAAACGGTCCAAGGCCACCTCTGTAAAATCACCGACCATGCCGGTGGCCTTCTTTTAGGACTCTTTGAAGATGGCATCATCATTCACTCATTCATTCAATTGCATTTATTATCGTCATGGGTTCACCTGTCCCGCCGTCGACCCCTGGCCCACGTCCTCCCCCTGGCCCGGAATGCCCTCCCTCCACACATCCTCCAAGCTAGCTCTCTTCCTCCCTTCAAGGCCCTACTGAGAGCTCACCTCCTCCAGGAGGCCTTCCCACACTGAGCCCCCTCCTTCCTTTCCCCCTCCTCCCCCTCCCCATCCCCCCGCCTTACCTCCTTCCCCTCCCCACAGCACCTGTATACATGTTTGTATGTATTTATTAGTCCATTTATTTTATTTGTACATGTTTATTCTATTTATTTTATTTTGTTAATATGTTTTGTTTTGTTCTCTGTCTCCCCCTTCTAGACTGTGAGCCCATTGTTGGGTAGGGACCGTCTCTATATGTTGCCAACTTGTACTTCCCAAGCGCTTAGTACAGTGCTCTGCACACAGCAAGCGCTCAATAAATACAATTGAATGAATGAATGAATAATCCCAGCCCCGCCACTTCCCTGCTGTGTGACCTTGGGCTAGTCACTTCTCTTCTCTGGGTCTCAGTGACCTCATCTGGAAAATGGGGATCGAGACTGTGAGCCCCACGTGGGACAGTGACTGTCCAACCAGATTGGCTTTTATCTACTGCAACACTTAGTGCAGTTCCTGGCACGTAGTAAGCGCTTAAAAAGTATCATCATCATCATCATTTATTAAGCACTTATTGTGTGCAGAGCACTGTACTAAGTGCTTGGGACACTACAATACAACAATAAACAGTGATGATCCCTGCCAATAATAATAATAATAATAATAATAATAATAATAATAATGGCAGTTGTTAAGTGCTTACAATGTGCAAAGCACAGTTCTAAGCGCTGGGGAGGATACACGGTGATCAGGTTGTCCCACATGGGGCTCACAGTCTTAATCCCGATTTTACAGATGAGGCAATTGAGGCACAGAGAAGTTAAGTGACTTGCCCAAGGTCACACAGCAGACTTGTGGCGGAGCTGGGATTCGAACCCATGACCTCTGCCTCCCAAGCCCGTGCTTTTCCCACTGAGCCATGCTGCCCACAGTCTATGGGGGAGGGGGAAGACAGACATCAGTACAAATAAAAAGTCATTAATACAAATAAATAAAATGACAGATATATCATGAGGCATCTGAAGACTGTCCCCAGCTCTCGTTCCTCTACACTGTACCCTCCTTTTTTTTTTTAGTGGTATTTGTTAAGCGCTTGCTATGTGCCTGGCACTGTTCTAAGTTAATCAGGTTGGAAACAATCCCTGTCCCACATGGGGCTCACAGTCTTAATCCCCATTTTCCAGATGAGGTAACTGAGGCACAGAGAAATTAAGTGACTTGCCCAAAGTCACACAGCTGACGAGTGGCGGAGTCGGAATTAGAACCCATGACCTCTGAATCCCAAGCCCGGCTCTTTCCACTGAGCCACGCTGCTTCTCTAGATGAAAGAGAAGCAGGGGAAAAATGGAAGGGACTTTGAATCACTGAACGATAGGGTCCCCTCAGTTTAAATTCGCTTCAAAAAAACAATATGAAGGTGCTTTGTATGACTCTCGGCACATCAACTTGTACTTCCCAAGTGCCTAGTACAGTGCTCTGCACACAGCAAACGCTCAATAAATACGATTGAATGAATTAAATCCCTTTGATCTGGTGTGCCGTAAATATGGACCTTTCAGGAAATCCTTGACAAGGCAGGTGGTTGAGCGGTTTTTACATTTTGGACCCCCTGAAACTGCCTCCTGTTAAAAGAATGTACTCCCCTCAAGTCCACCGGAGAGATTTCAGAGGGCCTCTCTGTCGATTCTCAGGCCGTTCGGAAATGAATTCCATTTAATAGACGGTCCCGTGACAGTGTGGTTCTTGCAAAGTCTTTAGAATGAATAGGCATTTTGGTTTAAATTCATATAGAGTGCTTAACCACTTAACCTCCTTATTACTCTTGCAACCCAGGGGAAAATGCGGGGAGAAAAGCTTCGCCAGCTATAAACAGCATGTGATTCATGAATTTCATACAGGGCCTTCCCTCTCAAAGATGTCCTGGTCAACACTTTTTTTTTTTCCCAAGGTACTTGTTAAGTGTTTACTACGTGCCGGGCTCTGAACTAAGCGCTGGGGTAAGTACAAGAGAATCAGGTTGGACACAGTCCCTGGCCCTCAGGGGGCTCACAATCGAAGTAGGAGGGAGACTAGGCATTTTCTCCCCATTTTGCAGATGAGGGAAATGAGGCCCAGAAGTGTGAAGGAGGCCTTCCCAGACTGAACCACCTCCTTCCTCTCCCCCTCATCCCCTTCTCCATCCCCACCGTCTTACCTCCTTCCCTTTCCCACAGCACCTGTATATAGGTATATATGTTTGTACATATTTATTACTCTATTTATTTATTTTACTTGTACATATCTTTTCTATTTATTTTATTTTGTTTGGTTTTGTATTTTTTATTTATTTTATATAAAATATATATGATTTTAAATAAAAAATGAATTATTTTTAATAAATTACATTTTTATATATTTAATATATAATAATATATTATATTATGTATATGATATATAATATGCGATATATTATATATTATAAATATATTTAAATATATAATATATATTATATATAATGTATAGTAATTATATATTTAATGAATAAGTTATAAATTAAATAATTATTTTTTATATAAAAATATATTTATTTTATATGTTTGGTTTTATTCTCTGTCTCCCCCTTCTAGACTGTGAGCCCACTGTTGGGTAGGGACTGTCTCTATATGTTGCCAGTTTGTACTTCCCAAGCACTTAGTACAGTGCTCTGCACACAGTAAGCGCTCAATAAATACTATTGATAGATTGATTGAAGTGACTTGCCTAAAGTCATAAAGCAGGCAAATGGGAGCGCCAAGATTAGAACCCAGGCCTCTTGTCTCCTAGACCAGTAGGCCACACTGCTTCTCAGTAGCTCTCCGGGGGTGGTGCAACCTAGAGGAAACTGCAGGAGACAAGATTTCTAGTCCCCGTTCGGCCCCTGACGTGCTGTGCGACTTTGGACAAGTCGCTTAACCTCTCTGGGCTTGCCCTCCACATCTGTTGAGTGGGGGGAATCTCCCCATCTCCACTCCTCTTATCCATTCATTCATTCATTCATTCAATCGTATTTACTGGGCGCTTACTGTGTGGAGAGCACCATACTAAGCACGTGGGACAGTACAATACAACAATAAATAGACACATTACCTGCCCACAACGAGCTTACGGTCTAGAGCAAGATGGAAAACTTCTGAGGGACAGGAACTGTGCCTAATCTGATCACCACATCTCTATCAATAGAGATATCAATACAATGCTCGGCTCCGAGCCCACTGTTAGGTAGGGACCATCTCTATATGTTGCCAACTTGTACTTCCCAAGCGCTTAGTCCAGTGCTCTGCACACAGTAAGCGCTCAGTAAATACGATTGAATGAATAGTCAGCACTTGATAAATAGAAATAAATAAAAAAACAACCATTATTATTTGAGTAACGGCTTTGTTTTCAATTTCCCCACCATCCTCTCGTTTAGTTTGAAAGGGAAATGTCTGAGGGATGGTTCTCCGCTTAGACACCCTTATTGTTTATCACAAGCTCCCAGGGGAAGAAAGCCACATCGGAGAGAAGGGGAGAATCTTTCTAAATAACAGGCCCGATCACAAACTACGTACAGTGTTCTGTTCCTGTCTGATCCGCAAGCGCGTCGGGGAGAATGAGTGCTTCTGAAATCTGAAACAGATGCGAGACAAATTTATAAACAAAACCAGACCGGCTTCGAAGCATGCACTGTATAATAAGACATCACTCACGCTGGCTGCTAGATGTTCGCAGACACCCTGTTCACTGCATTTATTACCAAAGTTAGGGACCTATTTGGGAACTTTCATTTTGCGGGCACGTGACGCTGTCTGCAGAACAAGAACCATAAATCATAGCTCCTGGGGTTGGCCAAATACGTACCTTCCAATAAATGGCTCGTGACATCCGGGTGGCTGGACCGGGGGGAATCGTGGAAACGCAGGACAAAAATCTGGGTACTCCAGGGCTGTCGGACTGTGGAAGCGGAAAGAAATCTCCGTCTTCGGCGACCGATTAAACCGGATTCCACGTTCCCCTTGGCATGGGTTTGGGGAGAACAGCCTTCGTTTTCTCAAGTCACCAGAGAGCAGTTCAGCGAACGTCTCTCTGCGGAACGGGGCCGATGATACCCATGTGGGAGAACAAGTTAACACATCTCCCGAAGCGCCTCTCTCCATCCCGCTGATGATCTCGTTCTCCAAGGGGACCTAGCCCCAGATTTCTTTCACGTGTATCCCCAGGGAAACCTCCCTCTTCCGATCCCCAAGCGATCCCCACTCCAAGCACACCGGTGGCAGGGAAGTCAACATGTGAACCCATTCGACACTGCCTGTGGCGGCTAGCGTGTAAGTGGATAGCACCGTTTGCATTTAGGACCATCTTTTCTAATAATAATGATAATAATAATAATAATAATAATAATAATAATGGCATTTGTTAGGCGCTTACTATGTGCAAAGCACTGTTCTAAGCACTGGGGGATGCAAGGTAATCAGGTTGTCCCACATGGGACTCACAGTCTTAATCCCTATTTTACAGATGAGGGAACCGAAGCACAGAGAAGTGAAGTGACCTGCCCAAATTCACACAGCTGACAAGTGGCAGGGTAGGATTAGAACCCATGACCTCTGACTTCCAAGCCCGGGCTCTTTCCACTGAGCCACGCTGCCTTGGGTTCAAATCCTGGCTCCGCCACTTGTCAGCTGTGTGACTTTGGGCAAGTCACTTCACTTCTCTGGGCCTCAGTGACCTCATCTGTAAAATGGGGATGAAGACTGTGAGCCCCTCGTGGGACAACCTGATTACCTTGTATCTACCCCAGCACTTAGAACAGTGCTTTGCACATAGTAAGTGCTTAACAAATACCAACATTATTATTATTATTATTATTATTATTATTATTATTATTATCATCATCATCACTATTATTATTATTATTATTCTCAGCCTCGCCCGCCCCTCCATCTATATCCTAGTTCCCTGCCTTTTAACGTGGGGGAGAAGTTTTAAATATACCCGCTCTCCCTCCGGCTTCTTACAGATTGGAGTTGATTAAATATTCCACTGATAAAGGGTAAGCAAATGTCAGATTCAATATAATGAAAAGAGAAATGAGAGTTCATACAAGCAGGAAAGCAAACAATCCATTTTCATACTTTATTAGAAACATTTACTGCCATAATGACTACATTATACTAAGCAAGCAGGTGGAAAGGTGATCTGGGTGAGATGGGCTCAGATATCTTTATTTGGAACATTTTCTATCTCTAGTGTTTAGACAGATGTTTTATTCCCCCTAATAGAGCCAAGGAATGAAATGCTGTAATTTCAGTGACTGCAAAAGCGTCGAAATCGTACTTAAGGATCACGGCCTGCCATTGGCTTTCGACAATAACGCTAGACCATTAAATGCTCAATTTTTCTGCTTTGACTTTATATCTCCAATAGCAGGCCGCTCTAGATACAGACGGCAGAGCTCAATGGGCACCGACGAGCATTGTAGCCAAATCTGCGGAACACATTTCACGTAGAGTTCGCCATGATTTTGCTCCCTATTCATTCATTCATTCATGCAATCGTATTTATTGAGCGCTTACTGTGTGCAGAGCACTGTACTAAGCACTTGGGAAGTAGAAGTTGGCAACATATAGAGACAGTTCCTACCCGACAGTGGGCTCACAGTCTAGAAGGGGGAAACAGAGAACAAAACAAAACATATTAATAAAATAAAATAAATTGAATATGTTCAAATAAAATACAGTAATAAATATGTATAAACATGTATACATGTATACAGGTGCTGTGGGGAGGGGAAGGAGGTAAGGTGAGGGGGGATGGGGAGGGACCCCCTACCATTTTATAGATAGGCGAATGGATGCAGGGCCTAAGCGGAAATGACGAAGATGGACTGACTTTCCCTCAAAGGTTTGACCTCCACGGTCTGACCATGGCTGATAATCTCAAGAAAAAAACAGAGCTTCTGAAGGTAATAATAAGAATCGGGGTCTCAGTTGAGCGCTTACTACGCATTAGGCTCTGTACTAGGCGCTGGGGTAGATGCAGGCTGGCCCACGTGGGGCTCACAGTCTTAATCCCCATTTGACAGATGAGGAAACTGAGGCTCAGAGAAGTGAGTTGCCCAGAGTCACACAGAAGACAAGTGGCAGGGCCGGAATTAGAACCCACGATATCTGACTCCCAAGCGCGTGTTTTTTCCACTAAGCCACACTGCTTCTCTGATTATGTGATTATCTTGCCAAATCCACAGGTGCCGACCGTCGAATGGGGAGAGAGGACAGGTATTCATTCATTTATTCATTCAATCGTATTTACTGAGCACTTAATGTGTGCAGAGCACTGTACTAAGCGCTTGGGAAGTGCAAGTCGGCAACATATAGAGACGGTCCCTACCCAACAATGGGCTCACAGTCTAGAAGGGGGAGACAAACGACAAAACAAAACAGGTAGACAGGTGTCAAAATCATCAGAACAAACATAATTAAAGCTATATGCACGGAGTATTGAATCCCCGTTTCTCACATGAGCAAACTGAGACAAAGGGAAGTTAAGTGACTTGCCCAAGGTCTCTTAGCAGGTCAGTGGCAGAGCAGGGATAGGATCCAGGTCTCCTGATTTCCAGGCCCATGCTCTTTCCACTGATCCACACCACTTCTCTGATTAACTGATTATCTTCCCAGATCCACCCGGGCGGACCATCTATCCCATTTTTGCGAAGGTTGCAGTGTTCAGTAGATCAGTCAAGCGCTTAGTACAGTGCTCTGCACATAGTAAGCGCTCAATAAATACGATTGATGATTGATGATCAGTCAATCAATTGCAATTATTGAGCGCTTGCTCTGAGCAGAGCACTGTACTAAGCATTTGGGAGAGTATGATAGAACAATATAATGGTCAGATTTCCTGCCCACAACGAGCTTGCAGTCTAGTATCTTCTCACTTTAATTACTCACCATGAAAAACGCACAACATAATCTATCAATTCCCCATTTTCATTTTGTTCGATAAATTAAATTCTCTATCCTGAACATCTTTGTCCATGAAAACTCATAAAGTATTGAATAGGAAGATTTTGATTTCTGACATTTTTTAAAAAATCAAATGTAAAGGACATGTAAGTGTCTTGAGAAGCAGTGTGGCTTAGTGGAAACAAGTGTGGTCCAAGTGTGGCCTTGGGAGTCAGAGGACGTGGGTTCTGATCCTGACTCCGCCACTCGTCTGCTCCTTGACACTTCACTTCTCTGTGCCTCAGTGACCTCATCTGTAAAATGGGGATGAAGACTGTGAGCCCCACATGGGACAACCTGATTACCTTGTATCTACCCTAGCATTTAGAACAGTGCTTGACACATTATTTCAGAGCTTACAACAGTCCCCAGAGTTGGTTGATATGGTCCCTCCCCAACAGAAGCAGTGTTGCCAGTGATAAGAGCACAGGTTTTTGTGTCAGGAGCCCCGAGTTGATGATGTATGTATGTTTGTACGTATTTATTACTCTATTTATGTATTTATTTTATTTGTACATATTTACTCTATTTTATTTTGTTAATATGTTTTGTTTTGTTCTCTGTCACCCCCTTCTAGACTGTGAGCCCACTGCTGGGTGGGGACCGTCTTTACATGTTGCCAACTTGTACTTCCCAAGCGCTTAGTACAGTGCTCTGCACACAGTAAGCGCTCAATAAATACGATTGAATGAATGAATGAATGAATGATGATGATGATGATGATGATGATGATGATGATGATGATGATGATGGTATTCGTTAAGTGCTTAATCTGTACCAAGCACTGTTCTAAGGTCTGGGGTAAACAAGTTGTCTCATGTGGTGCTCACAGTCTTCATCTCCATTTTACAGATGAGGTAACTGAGGCCCAGAGGAGCTAAGTGACTTGCCCAAGGTCACACATGATTAGAACTCACAACCCTCTGTCTCCCAGGACCATGCTGTATCCTTTACGCCACTCCTGACACTCCCATTAGACTATGAACCACTTATGGGACGGGCACTGTGTCCGACCCGATTATCTTCTGCGTGCCCCAGTGCTAAGTGCAGTGCTTAGCACACAGTAAGTGCTTAAAAAATATGACAATTGTTACAATTATTGTCATTATCATTAGTTTAGGAGCCCGGTGCATTTGTCGAGGTGGGATTTGTTAAATGGTTGGGTCGGCAGAGTGACAGGTTGGATGGAGGGGAGAAGGCGGATTTTAGTGTTGTTTTAAAGGTTGAATCCACAGGATCTGGTGGCAGACTGAATAAGTAGGTTGAATGAGAGTTGAGTTGAGGATAATGCCTAAGTTACGGGGTTGTGAAACATGGTAGCTAGTGGTGTTGATGGGGAAAACAAGGACAGGGTTCGAGTGGAAAGATGAGGCATTCTATTTTGGACATGTTAAGATTGAGGTGTCAGAAGATACAACCATCGTGTACAGAATGACAGTCTGCGATCCCTTAACCTAGAGCGATGGAAGAAGACTTTTGAAGGTTCTAAAACAACGGTCTGTGAGGAAAACCATCAACAAAAACCTCACTCTTCTGACTTGGAGCTCTCTATCTTGCCCTTTTCTTTCCCTCATCTCCCCCCCATCCGCCATAAAACGTCCATCGTTCTTTAAGATGGTGAAAATTATTAGCAGGTCAATTTCCCTCAGATACTCTCCACCATTAATCATCTTTAGATGACTTCTCCAGGAGAAGAAGTGAACATTTTATGTAATAAACAATCTAGGGCGGATGAATGGAATTTTTGCCTGCCTGACCATCCTGTCTGAAAGTATAATCTAATGCGAAAAGGCATTGCATGAGAAAACTGTATTATGAGTTTTAATATCTATTTAGCACTGGTAACTTGTTTGGCATTATTCACTGAATACTTACCTAACTTTATTTGCCCAATATGAGATTTGATCCGGGAAGATTAAATCACAGGAAAGGGAGTTCTGGAAGGGAGATAATTCATCATGTACTTTTTTCTTGCTACGGCCCTTGCCTGAAAGAAAAAAAAAAATTAGCAAGTTATGAAAAAGCAAGCTGGGATTTCCTTCTTTCTCCTCCACAGCATTCATAGGAAAGTCTGTGACAAAATATACCCCAGAAGATAAACATGGGCTTTGTCCTATCGGGACGGAAAATCATATCTTGCCTTCGGTATTAAGCGCATATTTCAGATATTCATTCCTTCTCTTCAGGTATTAAATAATGATTTTTTAGTACTACTACTACTACTAATAATAATGTTGGTATTTAGTTACGTTATGGGTCATGATTCAGGAAAACTATACAACCACAATCAGTCGAACGTTTGGGAGAGAACATTCCAGTTAGTAGGGTTACTAAGTTCTTGGAAGAGTTCAGTAATTAGTAGACAAGTTCCCTGCCCTCAATGAGTCTTAAACCTACTATAAATTAGAATCTTCTTCTGAACTAGATGCTGAGTTGATTTCCACTTCATGTGGGAAGCAGCCTGGTGTCATGGATAGAGCAAGGCCTGGGACTCAGAAGGTCGTGGGTTCTAATTTCGGCTCTCCCACTTGTTTCCCATGTGACCTTAGGCAAGTCACTTCACTTCACTGTGCCTCAGCTACCTCGCCTGTAAAATGGGGATTGAGACTGTGAGCCCCATGTGGGACAGGGACTTTGTCCGACTCGATGAAGAAATAACATTTAAAATAAGAGAAAAAAGTGATAATCTTGCTTTTATTTCATGCCTGCTGTCAGTCCAAATGGTATTGTGAGTCCTCTCTAGACTGTAGCTCACTGTGGGCAGGGAATGTGACTGCTTATTGTTGTATGATATTCATTCGTTCATTCATTCAATCATATTTATTGAGTGCTTACTGTGTGCAGAGCACTGTACTAAGCGCTTGGGAAGTACTCTCCCAAGCTTTGGAAGTACTCTCCAAAGAGCTTAGTTTAATTTTTTTTATGGCATTCATTAAATGCTTACTATGCGCAAAGCACTGTTCTAAGTGCTGGGGAGGTTACAAGGTGATCAGGTTGTCCCACGTGGGGCTCACATTCTTAATCTCCATTTTTTACAGATGAGGGAACTAAGGCACAGAGAAGTTAAGTGACTTGCCCTCAGTCACACAGCTGACAATTGGCGGAGCCAGAATTTGAACCCCTGACCTCTGACTCCAAAGCCTGGACTCTTTCCACTGAGCCACGCTGCTTCCCTTAAGTGCTTACTATGTGCCAGGCACTATACTAAGTCCTGGGGTAAATACAAGCTAATCAGGTTGGATACAGTCCAAGTCCCACATGGGGCTCACTGTCTTAGTCCCCACTAAACAGATGAGGTAACTAGGTCTCAGAGAAGTGAAGTGACTTGTCCAAGGTCACACAGCAGACAAGTGCTTAGAGCCCAGAAAAATAATAATACTAATAATAATAATAATAATGGCATTTGTTAAGTACTTACTATGTGCAAAACACTGTTCTAAGAGCTGGGGGAATAGAGGGTGATCGGGCTGTCCCATGTGGGGCTCACAATGTCAATCCCCATTTTACAGATGAGGTACCTGAGGCTCAGAGAAGTTAAGTGAGTTGCCCAAGGTCACACAGCAGACATGTGGCAGAGCAGGGATTCGAACCCATGACCTCTGACTCCCAAGCCCAGGCTCTTTCCACTGAGTCATGCTGCTTCTCTGTAATAATAATTACACACTCCTTCTCAATTAGTAATAATTGTGGTGTTTGTTAGGCATTTACAATGTGCCAGGCACTGTACTGAGCGCTGGGGGAGATGCGAGGTCATTGTGTTGGACACAATCCCTGTCCCACATGGGGCTCACAGTCTTCATCAATCATATTTATTGAGCGCTTACTATGTGCAGAGCACTGTACTAATCGCTTGGGAAGTACAAATTGGCAACATTTTCCAGGTGAAGTAGCTGAGGCCTGGAGAAGTGAAGCGATTTGCCCAAGGTCACAAGTGGTTGAGCCGGATGAGCCCACTGTTGGGTAGGGACCGTCTCTATATGTTCCCAACTTGTACTTCCCAAGCGCTTAGTACAGCGCTCTGCACACAGTAAGCGCTCAATAAGTACGATTGAATGAATGAATGAATTAGAACCCAGTTCCTTCTGACTCCCAACCCCGTGTTCTAGGCATTAGGACATAATAATGATGATGGCATTTATTAAGCGCTTACTATGTGCAAAGCACTGTTCTAAGCGCTAGGGAGGTTACAAGGTGATCAGGTTGTAACATGGCGGGGATGCTCACAGTCTTCATCTACTTATCATCCTCTTCTTCCCAGGCCTTTGCTCTATCCTGATTGCTGAGAGAGCCCTAGAGATCAGGAAATTCAGAGGGGCGCGGATAGAATGCTTTTTCTCATGTTATTTTTCAAAGCTCACAGTCTGTTTAATTTGGGATTACTTCAAACTGTGAAGAGACGCTCAGGATCATTTTGTATTTTATCCACACCACATCCTCCATTCCCCTCAGGGGGCTGCCACGAATTTGGTAAGAACGTGCCCGTATTCAGCCATAAAAACAGTTCTCTTGTAATTAGTCTCACAAGGTACACGGACCACGCTAGGATTGTATCTGACTTGATTTGCCCGCATCCACCCTAGCCAGGCACTTAGTACAGCGCCTGCTACATGAAAAGTACTTTTTATGGTATTTGTTAAACACTTACTAGCAGCGTGGCTCAGTGGAAAGAGCCCGGGCTTTGGAGTCAGAGGTCATGGGTTCAAATCCCGGCTCCACCACTTGTCAGCTGTGTGACTTTGGGCAAGTCACTTTACTTCTCTGGGCCTCAGTTCCCTCATCTGTAAAATGGGGATGAAGCCTGTGAGCCCCCCATGGGACAAGCTGATCACCTTAGTAACCTCCCCAGCGCTTAGAACAGTGCTTTGCCCATAGTAAGCACTTAATAAATGCTATCATTATTATTCATTCACTCAATCGTATTTATTGAGCACTTACTGTGTGCAGAGCACTGTACTAAGCGCTTGGGAAGTCCAAGTTGGCAACATAGAGAGACGGTCCCTACCCAACAGCGGGCTCACAGTCTAGAAGGGGGAGACAGACAACGAAACAAAGCATGTGGACTGGTGTCAAGTCATCAGAATGAATAGAAATAAAGCCAGATGCATATTATTAACAAAATAAATAGAATAGTAAATATGTACAAGTAAAATGGAGTAATAAATCTGAAAAATATGGAACGGTTCACGAATATGCGTGTCCCCAAGTGTCTGCTGGGTGATCTTGGGCAAGTCACTTAACTTCTCTGAGCTTCAGTTACCTCATCTGTAAAATGGGGATTAAGACTGTGAGCCCCATATGGGACAACGTGATCACCTTGTATCCCCCCGGTCTTAGAACAGTGCTTTGCACATAATAATAATAATAATAATAATAATAATAATAATAGCATTTATTAAGCACTTACTATGTGCAAAGCACTGTTCTAAGTACTGGAGAGGTTACAAGGTGATTGGGCTGTCCCACGGGGGGCTCACAGTCTTAATCCCCATTTTACAGATGAGGTAACTGAGGCCCAGTGACTTGCCCAAAGTCACACAGCTGACAATTGGCAGAGCCGGGATTTGAACCCATGACCTCTGACTCCAAAGCCCGGGCTCTTTCCACTGAGCCATGCTCATCGTTATGATTATTATTACCAGGCACTGCTCTGAGTGCTGGGGCAGTTACAGGCAAATAGGGTCAGACACAGTCCCTGTCCCATTTGTGGCTCACAGTCTTCATCTCCATTTTACAGATGAGATAACTGAGTTACAGAGAAGGTAAGGAATTTTCCCAAGGACACACAGCAAGTCCGTGGTGGAGCCAGGATTAGAACCCACGTCCTTCTGACTCCCAAGCCTGATGCAATTTCAATAGGCTTGTATTGCATTCATTCATTCAATCGTATTTATTGAGCGCTTACTGTGTGCAGAGCACTGTACTAAGCGCTTGGGAAGTACAAGTTGGCAACATATAGAGACGGTCCCTACCCAACAGTGGGCTCACAGTCTAGAAGGGATTTGTATTTACTTTGGGACTTAGCAAATAATAAGAACGTATTAGAGAAGCAGCATGGCTCAGTGGAAAGAGCCCGGACTTTGGAGTCAGAGGTCACGGGTTCAAATCCCAGCTCCTCCAGTTGTCAGCTGTGTGGCTTTAGGACTTCTTTGGGCCTCAGTTACCTCATCTGTAAAATGGGGATTAAGACTATGAGCCCCTTGTGGGACAACCTGATCACCTTGTAACCTCCCCAGCGCTTAGAACAGTGCTTTGCACATAGAGAGTGCTTAATAGATGCCATTATTATTATCATTATTGTTAAATGATGTTACTGTTATTAGTACAATGAAGAAAATTAGTTCTACTTCTAAAGCCACTGTTACTACTACAACTAATACTATTGTACTGAGACCCAGAGTGTATCGAACACTATAATAGGTGCCTACTGAGAATTAAGCATTGTATTAGCCACCTGGGAGCATTCAACCATAGCTAGATGAGACCCCCAAGGAACTAATAGTAATTTTAATAACAACTAATAAAGAAATAATAATTATTATAAATATAATATATTATATTATAATATAATATCATCATCATAGTGTAATATATATGTATATATATGGTGAGTGCTTAATAGATGCCATTATTATTATCATTATTGTTAAATGATGTTACTGTTATTAGTACAATGAAGAAAATTAGTTCTACTACTAAAGCCACTGTTACTACTACAACTACTACTATTGTACTGAGACCCACAGTGTATTGAACACTATAGTATGTGCCTAGTGAGGATTAAACATTGTATTAGCCACCTGGGAGCATTCAATCCCAGCTAGATGGGACCCCCAAGGAACTAATAGTAATTTTAATAATAACTAATAAAGAAATAATTTTTTTATAAATGTAATATATTATATTATAATATAATATCATCATCATAATGTAATATATATGTATATATATAGTGAGTGCTTAATAGATGCCATTATTATTATTATTATTATTGTTAAATGATGTTACTGTTATTAGTGCAATGAAGAAAATTAGTTCTACTTCTAAAGCCACTGTTACTACTACAACTAATACTATTGTACTGAGACCCAGAGTGTATCGAACACTATAGTAGGTGCCTACTGAGAATTAAGCATTGTATTAGCCACCTGGGAGCATTCAACCAAAGCTAGATGGGACCCCCAAGGAACTGATAGTAATTTTAATAATAACTAATAAAGAAATAATAATTATTATAAATATAATATATTATATTATAATATAATATCATCATAATGCAATATATATATGTATATGTATGCATATATATACATTAATTAAATAATATAATGTATATAATTATTATAAATGAATAATTAAGCACTTACTATGTGCTAGGCACTGTACTAAGCGCCAGAGTAAATACAAGATAATCAGTTTGGACACAGTCCCTGTCCCATACAGGGCTCACAGTCTTCATCCCCGGTTTTCCAATGAGGTAACTGAGGCACAGTGAAGTTGAGTGACTTGCCCAAGGTTACACAGCAGAGTGGAAGAGTCAGGATTAGAACCCAGGGCCTTCTGACACCCAGGCCCGTGTCGAATCCACTAGGCAACACTGCTTCTCATGATTTAATGTAGTAAGCAAATGTATAAATTTTATTCCCAGATCATGAAAGCCAGAGGAAGAACAAAGATAAAGTGGGAAGTTGGACAATCACTTAAGACTGAGCAACTAAACAAGTTTCTCAACTACAATTAAAGAGTAAAATTTGTCGAATTTAGATTGATATTCTCAAATTATTATTCATTCATTCATTCAATCATATTTATTGAGTGCTTACTGTGTGCAGAGCACTGTACTAAGCGCTTGGGAAATACAAGTTGGCAACATATGGAGACAGTCCCTGCAGAACAGTGGGCTCACAGTCTCGAAGGGGGAGAAAGAGAACAAAACAAAACATATTAACAAAATATCCACCCCCAGTGCTTAGAACAGTGTGTGGCACATAGTAAGTGCTTAACAAATATGATAATAATAAATATTATTATTATTTGTGCACCTGAAAACTGCAGCAGCTGAGTCAGGGAAGCTGATCTTCCTGGCTATGGCCACCTAGCTTAGTGGATAGAGCACAGGCAGGGGAATCAGAGATTCATGGGTTCTAATTCTGCCCCAGCCACATGTTTGTTAATAATGTGCATAGACCTATAATTCTATTTATTCTGATGATTTTGACACCTGTCCTCATGTTTTGTTTTGTTGTCTGTCTCCCCCTTCTAGACTGTGAGTCCGTTGTTGGGTAGGGGCCGTCTCTATATGTCGCTGACTTGTACTTCCCAAGTGCTTAGTACAGTGCTCTGCACACAGTAAGCACTCAATAAATACGATTGAATGAATGAATGAATGACCTTGGGCAAGTCACTTCACTTCTCTGGGCGTCATTTACCTCATCTGTCAAATGGACTGTGGACAGGGACTGTGTCCAAACTGAGTTCCTTGTATCTACAGCATGGCTCAGTGGAAAGAGCCCAGGCTTTGGAGTCAGAGGTCATGGGTTCAAATCCCAGCTCCACCAATTGTCAGTTGTGTGACTTTGGCAAGTCGCTTAACTTCTCTGGGTCTAAATTCCCTCATCTGTAAAGTGGGGATTAAGACTGTGAACGCCCCATGGGACAACCTGATCACCTTGTAACCTCCCCAGCGCTTAGAATGGTGCTTTGCACATAGTAAACTCTTAATAAATGCCATCATTATTATTAGTACCTCAGCACTTAGAACAGTGCCTGACACATAGTAAGCACTTCACATAATAATAATAATAATAATAATGATAGCATTTATTAAGCACTTACTATGTGCAAAGCACTGTTCTAAGCCCTGGGAAGGTTCCAAGGTGATCAGGTTGTCCCTCGTGGGGCTCACAGTTTTAATCCTCATTTTCCAGATGAGGTAACTGAGGCACAGAGAAATGAAGTGACTTGCCCAAAGTCACACAGCTGACAATTGGCGGAGCCGGGATTTGAACCCAGGACCTCTGACTCCAAAGCCAATGCTCTTTCCTACTGAGCCACACTGCTTCTAATTATGTCCCATCATCAGTATTATTATTATTATTCCATTCTTAACATATCCCATCATTATTATTATTAATCCATCGCTAACTTTTCTCCTTCTCAAGTCCCTCAATCAACAGTACTCACCGAGAGTTTCCTGGGTACAGAACACCCCTTCACTGAGGGCTTGGGAGAATACATTGCAATTCATTCATTCATTCAATTGTATTTATTGAGCGCTTACCCATGTGCAGAACACTGTACTAAGCGCTTGGGAAGTCCAAGTTGGCAACATATAGAGACGGTCCCTACCCAACAGTGGGCTCACAGTCTAGAAGGGGGAAATAGATAACCAAACAAAACATATTGACAAAATAAAATAATTAGAATAAACATGTACAAATACAATAAATAAATAAATAGAGTAATAGTTGGTAATCACGATCCATCCCTTTCCCTAGTCGATGAGGCAGATACATTTCAGAGTAGAACCCCAGAGCTTGGATCTGGAGAGGGTTGGGAATCCCTCCTGTCCTAAAAGAAAGACAGACAGACACCCCCAGTCAAGCCCACGCAGACTTTCGAATGAAAAATTCAAAACCACTTCTTCACTGCAGCCTGAGGAGTCCGAAAAGGAGAAGAAGCGAACGCATTCTCTCTGAATCCGTGAGATCCTCTGAGAAGCGCCACCGACTCTATTACTCATAGGGTTGCACCCGTGTTCACCTGCACGCTGGGAGCTGGATTGCAAAATGATTTGCGATAATGGCCGGGCGGGATAAGGTTATTTGACTTCAGGAGGCCCGGCTGCAAGTTGGGAATGATATATGAAATGGAAACCCCATGACCGTCACATAGTCAATACACGAGGCACAACGGAGTGTGTTCCGTTTGCCTTGCTGAGCTCCGCCGCTTTCAGACCCCCTCCGTCGGCATGATCCGTCACCCATGGAAGGGTCTGGAAAAACCACTTGGGTGGGCGATGGGAAATATCACACTTCTCTGCCTCTGGGACTGTGTCTTTAGCCAAATATCTTGTATATACCTCCACGCTTAGCACTGTGCCTGGCGTGTAGTGACCGTAAAACAAAAACTATTATTATTATTATTATTATTATTATTATTATTATTATTATTATCATCATCATCATCATCATCATCATCATCATCATCATCATCATCATAATTGCTCCTTCATATTGCTCCTTCATTCATCATCATCATCATCATCATCATCATCATCATCAATCATATTTATTGAGTGCTTACTGTGTGCAGAGCACTGTACTAAGCACTTGGGAAGTACAAATTGGCAACATATAGAGACAGTCCCTACCCAACAGTGGGCTTCATCTTCCCTCCCTTCTCCATTCATTTATTCAACCGTATTTATTGAGCGCGTACTGTGTGCAGAGCACTTTTCATTCATTCATTCATTCAATCATATTTATTGAGCGCTTACTGTGTGCAGAGCACTGTACTAAGCTCTTGGGAAGTTTCTAGACTGTGAGCCCACTGTTGGGTAGGGACTGTCTCTATATGTTGCCAACTTGTACTTCCCAAGCGCTTAGTACAGTGCTCTGCACACAGTAAGCACTCAATAAATACTGATTGATTGATTGGAAGTACAAGTCGGCAACATATAGAGACGGTCCCTACCCAACAGTGGGCTCACAGTCTAGAAAGGGGAGACAGACAACAAAACAAAACATATTAACAACATAAAATAAATAGAATAAATATGTACAAGTAAAATAAATAAACAGAGTAACATGTACAAGCATAGATACATATATACAGGTGCTGTGGGGAGAGGAAGGAGGGGGCTCAGTCTGGGAAGTACAAGTTGGCAACGTATAGAGACGGTCCTACCTAACAGCGGGCTCACAGTCTAGAAGGGAGAGACGGACAACAAAACAAAACGTATTAAAAAAATAAAATAAATAGAATAAATATGTACAAGTAAAATTAATAAATAAATAGAGTAATATGTGCAAACATATATACATATATACAGGTGCTGTGGGGAGAGGAAGGAGGGGGCTCAGTCTGGGAAGTACAAGTTGGCAACATATAGAGACGGTCCCTACCCAACAGCAGCCTCACAGTCTAGAAGGGGGAGACAGACAACGAAACAAAACATATTAACAAAATAAAATAAATAGAATAAATATGTACAACTAAAATAAACAGAGTAATAAATATGTACAAACGTATGTACATATATACAGAGCAGCACAGCACACGTATATATTTGTAATTTATCTATTTGTTGATCTATTTATTGATTGATTTCTATTAATGTCTGTCTCCTCCTCTAGAATGGGAGATCTCTGTGGGCAGGGAACGTGTCTGATGTTATATTGTGCTCTCCCAAGGGCTTAGGACAGTGCTTTGTGTACAGTAAGCACTCATTCATTCATTCAATCATAGTTATTGAATGCTTACTGTGTGCAGAGCACTGCACTAAGCGCTTGGGAAGTACAAGTTGGCAACATATAGAGATGGTCCCTACCCAACAACGGGCTCACAGTCTAGAAGGGGGAGACAGACAACAAAAAAAAACATAGTAACAAAATAAAATAAATAGAATAGTAAATCTGTACAAGTAGTAAATATGTACAAGTACATGTACAACTCACTGAATACAATTAATAATAATACTAATTTGTTTTCATTATCATTCCATTTACCTTCAGAAAAATCAGGAAATCCTTGCCAAGTTGAGTTGTGACTTTTGGAAGCATAACTGGATGGGAGGAATACGTTATTGAAAGCCCATCTCCTCCCAGAAGCCTTCCCTGACTAAACCCTCCTGTCCTCTTCTCCCACTCCTGCCTGCTTTCCCTGACTTTCTCCCTTCATTAATAATAATAATGGCATTAATTAAGTGCTTACTATGTGCAAAGCACTGTTCTAAGCGCTAGGGTGGTTACAAGGTGATCGGGTTGTTCCACGGGGGGCTCACAGTCTTCATCCCCATTTTACAGATGAGGGAACTGAGGCCCAGAGAAGTGAAGTGACTTGCCCCAAGTCACACAGCTGACAATTGGCAGAGCTGGGATTTCATCCATTCATTCATTCATTCATTCATTCATTCATTCAATCGTATTTATTGAGAGCTTACTGTACTAAGCGCTTGGGAAGTACAAGTTAGCAACATATAGAGACGGTCCCTACCCAACAGTGGGCTCACAGTCTAGAAGGGGGAGACAGACAACAAAACCAAACATATTAACAAAATAAAATAAATAGAATAAATATGTACAAATAAAATAAATATATAGAGTAATAAATACTTACAAACATACTTACATATATACAGGTGCTGTGGGGAGGGGAAGGAGGTAAGGCAGCGGGATGGGGAGGGGGAGGAGGGGGATTTGAACCCATGACCTCTGATTCCAAAGCCCGGGCTCTTTCCACTGAGCCACGCTGCTTCCCTCCCCACGTCATTGATGCATATATCTACTACTCATTTATTTATTTATTCCTTTATTTATGTATACTAATGTCTGTCTCCATCTCTAGACTGTGAGCTCATTTTGGGCAGGGAGAGCGTCTATTCATTGTTTTAGGCTTAGTGACAGAGCACAGTAGTGGGAGTAAGAAGTTCATGGGTTCTAATCCCTGCTCAACCGCTTGTCCGCTATGTGACTTTGGGCAAGTCACTTAATATATATAATGGTATTTATTAAGCATTTATATATTATTTATTTTTTTATTTATTAAGCGTTATGCACTTACTGTGTGCATAACACTGTTCTAAGTGCTGGGGAGGGTACAAGGTAAACAGGTTGTCCCACGGGGGGCTCACAGTCTTCATCCCCATTTTACAGATAAAGGAACTGAGGCCCAGAGAAGTTAAGTGGCTTGCCCAAAGTCACACAGCTGACAATTGGCAGAGTCGGGATTTGAACCCATGACCTCTGGCTCCAAAGCCCGTGCTCTTTAACTTCTCTGTGCCTCAGTTCCCCCATCTGTAAAATGGCGATGAAGACTGTGAGCCCCACGTGGGACAATCTGATTAACCTGTATCTACCCCAGTGCTTAAAACAGTGCTTGGCACATAGTAAGTGCTTAATGAATACCATTATTAATCCCGGCTCTGCCGCTTGTCTGCTGTGTCACCTTGGGCAAGTCACTTCTCTGGGCCTCAGTGACCTCACCTGTAAAATGGGGATAGAGACCGTGAGCCCCATATGGGACAGGGATTGTACCCAACCCAATTTGCCTGTATCCACCCCAGCGCTTAGGACAGTTCGTAGCAATTAGTAAGTCCTTTATTGATACCATTATTGTATTCTCCCAAGTGCTTAGTACAGTGCTTTGACCACTACAAGCGTTCAATAAATAGGAATGAATTGCAGAATGCTGGACACAAACAGAACCGAGATCGCTGGTGCAGAGAGAAGAGGAAAAATTGTTTATTTTGACGGAATTTGCCGGTCTCAAGCCGGCCAAAGCCCCTTGGATATTTCATCGGACACCTGCCTGATTCTCAGCAGGGCCATTCCAAGTTTCTTGCCTGAAAATAATCCAACGAAAATCCCAAGCCGGCACGGGGGTGTTCTTCTTCAAGTTGGAGTCCGCCGCACTCTCTGCATAATCGATCATAGTGATTTAAAACCTCCAAATGGTGTCAAATAATTAGCAGATGAAACTCACGGATTCTCCCTCTATGGCTCTGTGATTAAATTAGATCATTTATGATTTCACGAAGAAAGGAGCCTAAAGTGTTTTATAGTGTAGTTAAAAAAAATCATTGAATGATTCCCTCATGTTGAACATAGCCTAATGTCAGGAGCAGGGTGGATGACACAGAAATCATAAATCCAATTGATAAGTGTTAAAAATCACTTCAGTTTCCCATCTTACTAGAAATTCAATAAAACAGAATGGAATAATTTTGTAAAAAGGTGTATATAGGTATATCGATCTCTGGATATGTTCATACAACATAATCCAATAAGTACAAATTGCAATATTCATCGTTTGTTAAATTTTTGCTAATGTCTCGCCTGGTCTTTGAATGAGCTATTTATGTGAAATACCTCATAAAATTCATCTTCATATATCTCTAGAAGGAAGAAGAATGCAAGTATAAAGCACATTTTTTGTTATAAAGTAGAGGGTTAGCAGTATTTTTTGAGTGTAGTGCACTACATAAATAAGTTCATTTACGGGCTGGTCCGCTAATTCTGTCATATCGTTCTCTGCCAGGCACTTAATGCAGTGCTCTCCACATGATAGGTGCTCAATAAATAATACCAATTGATTAATAAGGTCTTCGGAACAAATATTTTGTTTTATTTATTTAGAAATAAATAACATTTGATCTGGATCCCGACTGACATGGGACTCCAAGGTGGTTGTCATGTTTCTGTTCAGAAAGGCAATCGCTAAGTCCATATTTTCAAAATTCTCAGTGCAAAACATAATAGGAAAAGCACATGAGAGTGTTGTATTACCTGCTTCATGGGAGAAAGTGTCCGTTTGGGAGCAAAAATGCAAGATTTCTCCCAGAAGCTTGTCAGCTTTCCTGAAGTGGCTCCCAAATCACTCCCGATGGCCTAGTGGAAAGAGCCCAAGTCTGGGAGTCATTCATTCATTCAGTCGTATTTATTGAGCGCTTACTGTGTGTGGAGTACTGTACTAAGTGCTTGGGAGAGTACAGTACTTAGCTGTGTGACTTTGGGCAAGTCACTTCTCTGTGCCTCAGTAAAATGGGGATGAAGACTGTGAGCCCCCCGTGGGACAACCTGATCACCTTGTAACCTCCTCAGTGCTTAGAACAGTGCTTTGCACATAGTAAGCGCTTAATAAATGCCATTATTATTATCATTTACAGTCCAACAATAAACAGACACATTCCTGGCCTGCAATGGGCTGACAGTCTAGAGGGAGGAGCTTACAGTCTAGAGGGAGTCAGGAAACCTAGACTTTAATCCCAGCTCTGCCCACTGGCCTGCTGGGTGACCTTGGTCAAGTCACTGAACCTCTCTGGGCCCCCTTTTCTTCATCTGTAAAATGGGGATTACTTACCTGCTTTCGACTCAGATCGCGAGCCCTGGGTGGGACAGGGATTGAATCTGATCTCATTATCTTGCATCAAATATTGGGCTCTCCCAAGCGCTTAGTACAGTGCTCTGCACACAGTCAGTGCTCAGTGAATACCACTGTTTCATTGAGTGATTGATCAGCCCTAACAATCAGCACTGTAACTGCTACATAAATAGCAGAACAATGATATTGAGAGGCAGTGCGACCTGGAGAAGCAGCGTGGCTCAATGGAAAGAGCCTGGGCTTGGGAGTCAGAGGTCATGGGTTCAAATTCCGGATCCGCCAATTGTCAGCTGTGTGACTTTGGGCAAGTCACTTCTCTTCTCTGTGCCTCAGTTACCTCATCTGTAAAATAGGGGTGAAGACTGTGAGCCCCACGTGGGACAATCTGATCACCTTGTATCCTCTCCAGCACTTAGAACAGTGTTTTGCACATACTAAGCACTTAAATGCCATTATATTTGTGCATATACGTATACAGTATATATATATATATATATATATATATATATATATATATATATATATATATATATATATATATATATATATATATACTGTATATATATACAGTATACACATATACACATATATAGTGGAAAGAGCATGGCCTTGGGAGTCAGAAAGACCTGGGTTCCAATTCCGGCTCCGCTACTCATCTGCTGTGTGACCTTGGGCAAATCACTTCACTTCACTTTGTCTCAATCACCTCCTCCATAAAATGGGGATTTATACTGTGAGCTCCTTGCGGAATAATGGACTGTTTCCAATCTGATTAGCTGGGAGCGATTAGTTCAGAGCCGGGCACATAGTAAGAATTTAAAAATAACATTAAAAATATTAAGATTTTTGTTCATTAAGTCTTCTCGGGATTAAATGATGACCAACACTATGCTGCCTTATAAATATTAAAGATTAGTAAATAAAATACTGATAAATCATAGATGAATTCAGTCATTCATTCGTATTTATTGAGTGCTTACTGTGTGCAGAGCACTGTACTAAGCACTTGGGAAGTACAAATCAGCAACATATAGAGAGGGTCCCGACCCAACAACGGGCTCACAGTCTAGAAAGGGGAGACAGATGACAAAACAAAACATGTAGACGGGTGTCAAAATTGTCAGAACAAACAGAATGAAATAGCTGAAATAATATTCTAAAAGCTACTTCTATACTTGGAGCTGAGTTTTTTTCCTGCATTCACAGACGTCGCCCTGGTCCTTCTCTCTCTAATAAAAACCATAGCTTGTCCTTCTGAATTGACATGGGTCCCATGAAGGTAAGACACATGGATTCCATGTGTATTTAAAACCCCACCCGTGAGTTCCCATGTGGGGAGTACACATGTATCGTCCATGTACTTAAACACAAACAGACTTCAGAGTCCTCGCACGGTGGCAAGAGGAAAATATCGCCCATCTTCAGTGCTGTGGATTCGCCTCTACCTCTCCGTCCCGTTGAACGATCGTGGAATACAGGACCGTCGCGTCCGTCACCCTGCGGACCCACAAACTCCTCTCTCCCCTCCTCCTCCGACTCCTAATTCTGCTTCAGACTTCGTGGATGTAGCCGACTGTGCCTGGAGACAAACCAACCAGAAAAGGAAGCCCAGCGCCTTCAGTTTACACACAGAAATCAGCTTCTTTTCCCTCACATTCTCCATTATCGCTAACCCAAGCCAGAGGTTAAAAAAAAAAAGAAAAGCAAAAAGCATTTCAATGTAAATTCCAAACAGCTGGGAGCCCTGGTTTGGCTTGAGGAAATCACACTATTATTTAAGACGTCTAGCACTGGGAATCTCAAATAGCAGCACAATTTCCTTTCTTGCTTACTAAAAAGCTCCTATTTTGGCTTTTGGGTCACACCTAAGCATATTGTTTCGCTGAGCTCATTCTCGGAGAGTTCTATTCCCCTGATCCGTGAGCACACTCTGATCTCCAAGGAAAGGCTCTGACCCCTTCAGTAAGATGAGAGGCCGTCCACCAGGCCGCCTCTCCCGGGCGCAAATGATGCCGAGACCGACAGAGCCCGAGAACCTCGGAACGGAACGGCATCCGGGCGGGTGAAAATGAATCAGATATGAAAATGTCTGAAACCCTAAATTATCACACGGCAGGAGGGGTGATGGCTTAATACTTCCGTGTCCCAACGCTACCTGACACCCATTTGGGTTAGGGGAAATGGTAGGCCTCAATGGTACCTGAGTGAAAATGATCATTCCCAAGCGATCTGAGGCACGGCAATCGGCGTGTGATGCGATCCTGCTAAGGTTACCTGCCGGGGATTTCGTGGACTTCGGACGTGGGGAATGGGATCACCGGTCAATACCCTCTTCCGTTACGTCGGATTTGATTTTACTAAATGGAAGAAAAGGATGCCTACCTAGAAGCTCCCGGTTATTTTGATTAAACCGACGAGCGCGTTTATTAACATAAATCACCTTGTCTGGTCCTCCCTCTAGATTTCTGCTTAAATGCAATCAACAGAGAAGAGAGACGAAAACAGTTCACGAGTCCTGTCCCAACGACTCCTCCGGCAAGTGCTTGAGATTTTCGTTTAGATTTCACTCGGTTAATGAAAGGTTCAAAACGGATTATTTGACGTCGCCGACCTATCGACGATAATGCCCTTTGCCTTGTTTAAGAGGGACGAGAAAAAAACAACACACACACACACAAAAAAAAAAACCCAAACAGGCCTTCTCTTCCAATAGCTGCTGGTAATATTATTTATCTCGTTGCTATTTCTTTGTGGAATAGTTCATGTTTAGAGAGTCCTCTGAGAGGCTTCTGAATGTAAGGTGGTAAAGTGCATAGTAGGCTATTTATTACGATTATTTTATGGAGAATTTCCCTACCTCGGATGAGAGTTTTGCCCCCGTTGTTATTCAGTGCAAAGTGTAAAATGGGAAAAAAAAAAAAATCTTCTGTTTAAGAGGAAATGTTGGGCGGACTCTCAAGACTCTTCATTTTCACCGTCTGGATATCAAAGCCTGCCTTCTTCTCTAGCAAACAGGAGCTGGGTTCTTTGAATATTTTCAAATCTGAATTGCAAAGACTAGGGGTGCTTATTGACTTCCCAGAGAAATGATTGTCTCCTGCCTCTCTCTTCCTTTAAGCTCATGATTCTTATAGCTCCATAAACATATTTATATCAAGTACAGGACTTCCGAGAAGATTGATAGATTAATCGGAATCACCCGGTGCTAATAATTCAGGTCACTTCTCCTTTTAACCTCCCAAACAAAATCATTTCCTGGGGTCTCATCCTTTCTACTTGGGCATTTTCCTGTCTGCCCGTTCTTCCTTGGAAGAATTAGAAAGACTCTCTAACCTTCCTTTTTTCCCAAATAATAAAAAGGGCATTGCGGCAATTATGAGTCATCGGGTTCATAGTCAGATAATTAAAGCCAGACCCACAGATAGACAACAATTTTGCATTTATCCTTTGGAGACCAGAATTTTAACACAACTGAATCTATGCAAATTGGGTTTCCTTGGCAGTAGATTTCAGCCTGCCTATTCACATCCTCCTCGCTAAACTCACCATAGGCTGGGAGAACTCAGAGCAATTCTCAAAATATAAAATGGTACATTTTGATTTGGAGGCTTAAATGCTTCACTCTGATGGTGCATACCAAATTATCGGATCCATAAGTGATAGCCTGACTGAATCTTAATTGGCTGTCGAAAACCAAATTTGCCAAAGAAAAAAGAAAACAGCATCCCACAATCTCAAATGATCTGCAAAAATATGAAAATGCCCCTAACACCAAAGAGAAAGATCAACTACCATACATTCTGAGGAATGAGGGTTCTGATATTCTCAGCAGCACCCCCATGCTCATTTTCTTTCTTCTCCTGAGCTCTATTTTTCAAAGCAGGAAATTCTGAATTCACAAAAGTTTCAGAATAATTGAATCTGTAGGAACTGGGGCTACTAAAATGTTAATAATGAGGTTAATAACGGTACAAAATAAAATAATAACTACTCCAATAAATATGTGCTTATTGACCGTAATTAGCAGACACTATTATCACAATCATACTGACAATACCGTTAATATTTGAATTTATCCGAAAAGCACCTGGCATGCTGTGTGACCTTGGATGAAGCACTTATTTTCTCTATTTTGTCGTTTCCTCATCAGTTAAAAAAGGGACAAAATTTCTGGACCCCATGTGTAGGACGTGTTTGACTTGATGATCATGTGTCTGCCTTAGCACTTAACCCATTGATGATCATGTGTCACTTAACCCTTGATTTGCCACATCCTAAGGGCTTGACAATTACCATCATTACCGACTCCGCCACTTGCCTCCTGTGTAACCTTGGGCAAGTCACTTCACTTCTCTGTGAAGTGAAGCCAACTGTAAAACAGGGACTAAAACTGTGAGCCCCATGTGGGATAGGGATTGTGTCCAACCTGATCTGCTTATATTCATCTCAGCGCTTAGTACAGTGCCTGGCACTTAGTTAAGAGTTTAACAAATACCATTATTATTATTATTATTATTATTATTATTATTATTATTATTATACAAGATAATCAGATAGGAGACAGCCTCTGTCAAATGCAGAGGTCAGTCTGAGAGGTAAGAAGAGCAGGCACCATCTTTGCATTTTACAGATGGGATAAACAAGGCACAGAGTGGTTACCTGATTTGCCCAAGATCACGCAGGAGCACTGCGATTAGAACCCAGGCCTCCTGGCTCACAATCCCTTTCATTTTAGAAAATCTCTGAACATTTTGTAACCCAAAAGCCACCTGTTAATCATTGCCGACTGCAACCTGGCTGGGACAGACCGAGAGGGGATGATTTGCTTCCCTGGAGCTCCACTGGAGGATGCTTGGGTGAAGGTCTTTGTTCACTTCTGCTTCTTAAACATTTCTTCTTTCTGTTCTCAAGATCTTTTACTTTCAAAAAGCCAGTCTTTACATCACAGGTCTCCATTCCAATAATAATAATAATAATAATAATAATAATAATAATAATAATAGCATTTGTTAAGCACTTACTATATTCCAAGAGCTGTTCTAAGCATTGGGATAGATACAAGGTGATCAGATTGTCCCATTTGGAGCTCACAGTCTTAATCCCCATTTTACAGATGAGGTAACCAAGGCACAGAGGAGGTAAGTGACTTGCCCAAAGTCATACGGCTGATAAGTGGTGGGGTGGGATTAGAACCCACGACCTCTGATTCCTTTGATTCCCAAACCCATCATTTCTGGCAAGATAGGAAAGCAGCCTGGCCTAATGGAAAGAGGCCGGGCCAGAGAGCCAGAGGACCTGGGTTCTAATCCCAACTCTGCCATTAACCTGTTGTGTGACCTTGGGCAAGTCACTTAACTTCTCTATGCCTCAGTTACCTCTTCAGTGGAATGGGGATTAAAGCCATCAGCCCCACGCGGGACATGGATTGTGTCCAATCTGATGATCTTTTATCTACCCCAGTGCTTAATACAATCAATCAATCAATCAATCAATGTCATATTTTTTGAGTGCTTACTGTGTGCAGAGTGCTGTACTAAGCATGTTCCCTCCTCATAATGAGGTTACAGCCTCCAGCACAGTGCCTGGAACATAGTAAGTGCTTAACAGATGCCATTAAAAAAAAATTGCTCCAGTAGTCAGCTCTCTCCCACTTCTGGAGAGCTGTTAAAATACAGCTCATGTCTCTCGTTTAGA
Source organism: Tachyglossus aculeatus (assembly GCF_015852505.1). Classification (NCBI taxonomy): domain Eukaryota; kingdom Metazoa; phylum Chordata; class Mammalia; order Monotremata; family Tachyglossidae; genus Tachyglossus; species Tachyglossus aculeatus. Next base: position 4,240,222 of record NC_052068.1, read on the forward strand.
CTCCTAAATTTCATTCCTTCTGGACCATCTGTCTTATCGCAGTGGATTCAGGTGTCTTAGTTTGGACAAATCATTTAACCACTCTGGACCTCAGCTTCCTCCACTAAAAAATGGGGATTAGATATCCACTTTCCCTTTCTCCTGGATTGCAATGTCTATGTGGGACACTGTGTCCAATCTGATGGTCTTGTATCTGCCCACAGTGTTCAGCTCAGCATCAGCCCTTAATAGATGTCTTCATTATGATCAGAATCATATTTTCTATTTTCCCCCCGCTATTCTCTTCAACCTTATCTTCTAGGCCTCTTTTCTAGCTCCCGCAAACTCCTATTCTCCTCAATTTCATGAACTGTGCGGTCGTGATGAAAATTTTCCATAGTTTTGATCGTGATGAAAATTTTCAATAGTTTCGACAGCGGTTCGAATGCTGCAATGCCCTCAAACTTTAGTTAACTGTATTTAAATGACAGTTTGGACTCTGAAAATGTAGAGTCAATTTGAATACCCTGATTTTCAAGAGTTGATCTCTATTTCTCTTGCAATTGTGTAACCGTCACAGAGTAAGTTCACCAACTCTTAGGTTTGAAACTAGCTATTCTCAACTTGCTGTTTTTCCATGAGAAAGGAGGAAAAATCTATTTTTGGAGAAAATGCCCAAGCCGTAGGAACTAAAATGGGCCACTTAAATGAACTGATAAAAGATCCCACCTGGGTAATCTAACCCAGTGCTTGGTACAATCCTTCGCACATGTTAAGTGCTTAATGAATGTTATTACTCCTGTTACTACTGTATATTAGGTCTAATACCTCCCTTCACCTAGGATGAAAATCTCCACTGACATCATAGTGAAAATAAAATCTAATTTCTGAAACATTTTAGCAATGTAGTCACACCTTCTTCTCTGTGCATAAATGCAATGGATTGATTGTGAAAAACTGAAAGTCCTTTTGTCATTTTCGCACAAAAGCGTGCTCTATTTGTAATAAAATAGCCCCTTTCTCTTACTCTGTGTGATGCTTTTTTCTATCCCCGCCTTTCTTCTTACAGGTGTTCCCTCTGCAATAAAATTCCTGCTCAGTAGTGAAAAATATACTAATGACTCCGATCACAATGTCCCTCATGCCGAATGCTACACCGACAATTAATTAGGTTCTGGTTGTATAAATACTCCATGCCCCCAACTTCTTCCCAGGTGACAATGGGAGCAAGCTGAAGATTTGAAGACCTCTCCTGTATTATTAGCAAAATAATAATAAGTATCATTTCTCTTTAGAAAAAAAAGCGGGAGGGGGAAGGTGGCTTATTTTTGTTTAATACCTCCCCAAACCGTCAGTCAAGTGTCGAAGAATATGATCAGAGCTCACAAGAAGATGTGTCATTGTTATAACTAAGCAGGACACATCTCATCTTCAGAGTCCATCCAACTTTGATTTCATCTCCAGGAGATTTTTCTCCCAGAAATTACTGGCTCCTTCCAGAATTCTCTGGTGGGGAGGGGAAGGTGGGGGCTTCTAACAATAAGAAGTTGGTCAACTAAATGTTCGCACGGAATAAAGTACCCGGCGCGGTTCCCGAGCAGCACAAATATTACAGCACCCCTTATAGCGTGCTGGCTTTCGAAATTTCCTTTACACTTTGTTTACTATATATTCCAATAGTGTAATATTAAACAAAAACAGTGTGTCCTGTGCCAGGATGATTGATTACAACACCAGCCCAAGGTCACCTCCTAGGCATAGGCTGGTTGCAGCAGAGACTGTCTGATTCATACAGTTAACACTATATCCGCATTGTATGAATGTCACAAGCAATCCAGTGATTTATTGCTTGCAAGGCTGTGTTCAATTTTTCTGCCTGACCAAATTGCACATTTTCTAGAAAAAGAAGCAAAAATATTTCAGCCCATGGATTTCTGGGAGCTTTTGGTGGTCCCCCCCTCCCGCCGCTACCCCCCCTTTCCACTTTTATAGATGCTGATCATCAGAAGCTTGTATTTTCACTTTCTTTTTCTCCCCCTCTGCCTGATATTTGGCCAAAATGATTATTACGCCAATGAAAAGGTGCACCAGGAGCTTAAAGGCTTTTTAATCAGATTTTGGTAACATCTGCGGGGAAGGAGTTGGGGGAGCTGAATTCTCTGTTTCTCAATTTTAGCTAGATTTACTTTGGATATAAAAATGTTAGCCTCGGGGAAAATTTAACCAGAAAGAGAGAGAGAGAGAGAGAGAGGGAGAGAGAGTCTCACAGAAAACTGCATAACCAAAACTGTTTGAAAACACAAGACTGGAGATAAACCTCTCTTGCTCTAGGGATTTTATTCTGAAAAAGATCTAATTGGAGACTAAGAAACGTTTTTAACAAGAAACGGTAGAGCACATCTCTACATAAATATCTTCAAGAGATAAAACCCGCACATTTGGCTCTCATCAGCATCAGACACTATGGTGGATATTCTTGCTGTGGAAAAAGACTCTAACAGTTTACCCTCCCCTGCTATTTTTCTTTCTTTTTTTGGGGGGTGGAGGGGGAAGATGGAGAGAATCACTTCTTTACTGCACGTTCTGTCTTTATGCACTGCAGTTTTCTGACCCTCCAAATCTACAGAACAAATGTATGGTAATTTGACAGATAATTCCAAATCCCACTGAAAATTGTAGCCCGTCACTGTTGGAGAATATATATTGCCTCCTCATTTCCTACAGGTTTTTATTTTGGGTTTTTTTTTTCGGGGGTGGGGGGGAGTCATTTTATTTTTGTCTGAATGGTTCACAGACCAGAGAGAGAAGAATTGGGTTTGAAAGGTAGTAGGGTGAAGAGAAATTATGTAAATGAAGGAGGCTTCGTTAGAGTTTCTCCAAATATGACATATAAGGAATCTGGTTGAGAGTTCTATTTCAGTTTCCTCCTCTCTGGAACTTTCCTCACCTGATAAATCAAAGGAAAAAAACTCCAGTCTCAAACACTTTGGGTTCTGGCATGAATATTTAGCTCTCAAATAAAACAAATATTTTGTACCTGAGTGCATCGGCTGTTGTCTGTGACACAACAGCAGAAGTTCTGCTAGGAGAGATTAGGCGGAGCTGAGAGCGAAAGATTCTGGAAAGGCAGGGAGACGGGAAAAATGTAATGATCTCTTATCTGATCGGTCTCCCATCAGCAAATCTCATTTAGGAGGCAGTTCTCAAATCTGTCAATAGAGTTGGACAAAAATATTCCGATTAGTCCCGGATCTGAAAAATAATGAGCAGACTCGGTGCCCCGCTTAACTCGGAAGACACAATCTGAACTGTCAGACCAGTGAATGCTGCTGCTTTGTGGGAGGAAGAGACATTGTAAGTCTTGACTGAGCAGGGGATAAACCCAACAGTCCTTTGAGAAAATAAATCCTGAATCCACAGGGTGCCGAACAGCAAAAAGGGTTTCCGGTCCATTCATAAGGTCAAGGGGGCTTGAAACTCTTGCTTTTGAGTTGTTGATTTCATGGTTTAATTCCCAAGGGGTTGTTATTAAATGCCTATCATCTATCGAATACTGGGCTAAGCGCTGGGGTAGATGCCAGATTTATAGTTACTTTCCTTCATGGGGTTCCCCTGAGCTGTAATTCCAAGATCTGGAAAACTCTCTTCATATTATGATAAAATTTTCTAAGCCCTTACTGCACATTAAGCACTGTCCTAAGTGATGAGGTAGAAAGAAGACACAGTCCCTGTCCCACATGGGGCTCGCAGTCTAAGTAGACTGAGAGCTCACCTCCTCCAAGAGGCCTTCCCAGATTGAGCCCCCTTTTTCCTCTCCTCCTCCCCATCCCCCCCCGCCCTACTTCCTTCCCCTCCCCACAGCACCTGTATATATGTTTGTACAGATTTATCCCTCCATTTATTTTACTTGTACATACTTACTACTCTATTTATTTTGTTAATGATGTGCATATCGCTTTAATTCTATTTGTTCTGACGATTTTGACACCCGTCTACATGTTTTGTTTTGTTGTCTGTCTCTCCCTTCTAGACTGTGAGCCCATTGCTGGGTAGGAACCGTCTCTAAATGTGGCCAACTTGTAATTCCCAAGCGCTTAGTACAGTGCTCTACACACAGTAAGTGCTCAATAAATACGATTGAATGACTGAATGAATGAAGTAGGAGGGAGAACAGGTATTGACTCATTTTCCTTTTCCTCTGCTCCTCTTCCCTTTCCCATCATCCCACAGCACTTGTGTATATTTGTACCTATTGATTTTTCTATTCATTTTATTAATCATGTGTACATATCTATAATTCTATCTATTTGGAAGGTATTGACACCTGTCTAGTGTTTTGTTCTGTTGTCTGCCTCCCCCTTATAGACTGTGAGCCCGTTGTTGGGTACGGAGTGTCTCTATTTGTTGCCAACTTGTATTTCCCAAGTGCTTAGTATATTGCTCCACACACAGTAAGTGCTCTATAAATAGGATTGAATGAATGAAATTTTACAGTTAAGGAAACTGAGGCATGGAGAATAATAATGATGATGGTATTTGTTAAGTGCTTACTATGTGCAAAGCATGTTCTAAGCACTGGAAAGGTTACAAAGTGATCAGGTTGTCCCATGGGGGGCTCACGGTTTCAATCCTCATTTTCCGGATGAGGTAACTGAGGCACAGAGAAGTTAAGTGACTTGCCCAAAGTCACACAGATGACAAGTGGTAGAGCTGGAATTTGAACCCAGGACCTCTGGCTCTTGTGATGGTGCTTTTTTCACTAGGCCTCGCTTTATCCTACGTGTGCTTTGATCCACCGCTTGTGTGTGAATCAAGCACGTGTAGAGCTCTGCACACAAGAAGTGCTCCATACATATAAAATATTTCTTTTATTAATGATGTGTATATAGCTAAAATTTCATTTATTCTGATGGTAATTACACCTGTCTACTTGTTTGGTTTTGTTGTCTGTCTCCCCCTTCTAGAATGTGAGCCCGTTGTAGGGTAGGGACCATCTCTAGATGTTATCAAATTGTAATTTCCAAGTGCTTAGTACAGTGCTCTGCACACAGTAAGTGCTCAATAAATACGATTGATTGAATGAATGTATGAAATCACTTCTCCCAACAGCGCGTGCCATTCCGACCAACACCTGGCATCAAAGGAGCTCCTCTCAATCCTTTCACTGTTCCCCAGCCTAATCCCAACGGGAAAACACACTCCATGAAAGACACACAGGAGGATGCAGGTTATTTAGGAGGCCTAGTGGAAAGAGCTCAGGCCTGGGAGCTGCTACTCAAAGCCCTACTGAGGGCTCACCTCCTCCAGGAGGCCTTCCCAGACTGAGCCCCACTTTTCCTCTCCTCCTTCCCATCCCAAGCTTGTACTTCCTAAGCACTTAGTACAGTGCTCTGCACACAATAAGTGCTCAATAAATACGATTGAATGAATCCCCCCGCCCTACCTCCTTCCCCTCCCCATAGCACCTGTATATATGTTTGTACAGATTTATTACTCTATTTTACTTGTACATATTTATTATTCTATTTATTTTTTTAATGATGTGCATTTAGCTTTAATTCTATTTATTCTGATGATTTGACACCTATCCACATGTTTTGTTTTGTTGTCTGTCTCCCCCTTCTAGACTGTGAGCCTGCTGTTGGGTAGGGACTGTCTCTATATGGTGCCAACTTGTACTTCCCAAGTATTTAGTAGAGTGCTCTGCATACAATAAGCGCTCAATAAATGTGATTGAATGAATGAATGCCACTTTCCTACCACGTGATCTTGCATAAGCCACCGATTTTTTTTAATTATTTTTTAGTGGTATTTATTAAGCACTTACTATGGGCCAGGCACTGTACTGAGCCCTGGGTAGATACATGCTAATCTGGTTAGACACAGTCCAAGTCCCACATGGAGCTCACAGTCTTGTTCCCCATTTTCCAGATGAGGTAACTGAGGCCCAGAGAAGTCAAGTGATTTGCCCAAGCTCACACAGCAGACAAGTGGCAGTACTGGGATTAATTCAATTCGATTCAATTCAATCGTATTTATTGAGCGCTTACTGTGTGCAGAGCACTGCACTGAGCCCTTAGGAGAGTAAAGCATAAAAAAACAGGCATATTCCCTTCCCACAACGAGCTCACAGTCTAGGAGGGGGATTAGATCCCAGCTCCTCCTGACTCCCAAAAACAAGCACTATCCAGAGAAGCAACGTGGCTCAGTGGAAAGAGCCTGGGCTTTGGAGTCAGAGGTTATGGGTTCAAACCCTAGCTCCAACAATTGTCAACTGTGTGATTTTGGGCAATTCACTTCACTTCTCTGCGCCTCAGTTCCCTCATCTGTAAAATGGAGATTGACTGTGAGCCCCCTGAGAGACAACCTGATCACCTCCCCAGCACTTAGAACAGTGCTATGCACATAGTAAGCACTTAATAAATGCCATTATTAATATTATTATCCACTAGGCCAAGCTGCTTCTCTGGATAACAGTTTCCTCTTCTATAAAATGGGAATAAATGATGATAATAATAATAATGATGACATTTGTTGAGCACTTACTATGTGCAAAGCACTGTTTTAAACACTGGGGAGGATACAAGATGATCGGGTTGTCCCACATGGGGCTCACAGTCTTCATCCCCATTTTATAGATGAGGGAACTGAGTCCCAGAGAAGTGAAGTGGCTTGCCCAAAGTCACACAGCTGACAAGTGGCAGAGCTGGGATTAGAACCCATGACCTCTGACTCTCAAGCCCGGGCTCTCTCCACTGAGCCACGCTGCTTCTCTAAAATAAAATACATGTTTTCCCTCCCCTTTAGACTGTGAGTCCACTATTCACTAGCTGTCTATTCTTATTGTACCATATCTGCTCCAATGCTTAATAGAGGACTTGGAATGCAGTAACTGTTTAACAAAGACTGTAATTTATACTATTAATAATAATAATGACATTTATTAAGCGCTTACTGTGTGCAAAGCACGGTTCTAAGTGCTGCGGAGGTTACAAAGTGATCATGTTGTCCCACGGGGTCTCACAGCCTTCATCCCCATTTTACAGATCATCATCATTGTCATCACCATCAGTCATATTTATTGAGCACTTACTGTGTGCAGAGCACTGTACTAAGCGCTTGGGAAGTACAAATTGGCAACATCTAGAGACAGTCCCTACCCAACAGTGGGCTCACAGTCTAAAAGGGGGAGACAGAGAACAAAACCAAACATACTAACAAAATAAAATAAATAGATGAGCTCACAGTCCAGAATGAGCTCAGTCTCGTCTCATTTTTGAACAAGGGCTTCGGGGTGAGATGACCGAAGGGTGACATGACAGTCATCCACAGTCTTCCCAAGCTTTTAGTCCAGTGCTCTGCACACAGTAAGCGCTCAATAAATACGATTGAGATGAGGGACAGATGAGGTATACAGATGAGGTAACAGGCCCAGAGAAGTGAAGTGACTTCCCCAAAGCCACACAGCTGACAGGTGGCAGAGCCGGGACTTGAACCCGTGACCTCTGACTCCAAAGCCCGGGCTCTTTCCACTGAGCCACGCTGCTTCTCTAATCAAACTGGTATCTAATCAAATGTGACTCGAAAGCATAAGGCATGACAAGTAGCACCGGCTTGCTGGACGACCTTGGGCAAATCAATCAATCAATCAATCAATCGTATTTATTGAGCGCAATTAACTTCTCTGTGCCTTAGATTCCCCATCTGCAAAATGGAGGAATTCAATACACGTTCTCCTTCCCCGCCGGGAGTCCTCTATGGGACAGGGATTGTCCTGTATCTACCCCAGAGCATAGTAGAGGGTTGGCACGTAGCAAGGCCAACATTACTTTTATAATCATCGTCGGCATCATTATTAGTTCAAGGAAGACACCCAGTTCAATGCCCTTGAGTTGACAGTCTGTTCCTTCTCGGAGTCCGACCGTGCCGTCTTGCAGTGAGATTATCAGTATCTGCAGGGACCCTTCCCTGCTGAGCGGATGGCACAGGTATCTCCGCTTTCATCCCACCCTCGTTTGAACGCGGACACGACACTGCATTTCTTTTCCCAGGCTTCCCAGGAGTCGGATACCCTTCCCCATCGCAGCGGATGAGAGCGGGCTTCGGATTGGTCGTTGCCGGGACACCATTCCTCGAAGTACCACGCAGTACGTCTAAGAATAATGTCAGTACATTGCAAACCCTACAGGTGCCCACGGGCAAGATAGGTATTTTGGGAGTCCCGATGGCCTGTGGATAATTCGGAGCCCTTTACGTTGCCATCGACAAGGCACGGTGAGACTGCATCGCTCTCCGCTTTCAGGGCTATCTGTCAGAGCATCTCACTGCTAATGAGATTAGCGTGATAGCAATATAGACCCCGTGATACATGCGACCCTCGTGAAAGAATCAGAAGAAGCTAAAATACTCTAATTAAAACAATGAAATGCTTTGGAAGAATGCGCATATCGCTCAATAGTGCTTTCCGTCTCCCTCATTTGTTCTGTTCTGATGAGTTTTTACTCTTCCCATTTTGTCCATTTTCTTCCTCTGGCTTCTGGCGGGTTTTTAATAAAATGTTAATTTTGGTATTTGTTTAGTGGTTACTATGAGCCAAGCACTGTATTAAGCACTGGGGTAAATATAAGACAATCAGATTGGACCCTATCCCTGTAAGAAGGGAGACGTGTTCCCCGCCCTCAAGCAACTTACAACCTTCCATTTAATAATAAAAAATAATCATTGTGATGTTTGTTAAGCACTTACTATGTGCCAGGCACTGAACTAAGCGATGGGGTGGATAGGAGCAAATTGGGTCAGATACAATCCTCAACTCACGCGGGGCTCACGGTCTTCATCCCCATTTTACAGGTGAAGTAACCGAAAAGCAGGGAAGTGAAGTGGCTTTCGCAAGGTCACACAGCAGACAAGTGGCAGAGCTGGGATTAAAACCTATGACCTTCCGACTCTATCCATTACTCCATGCGATTTCCAAACAAAAAATCCTCTATAGCCCCCGCCCCCCAACACCATTTAATCGGTGCAAAGGAGAAATGAGGTTAGTTGTCATTAGACAAAATGAAGGTCATTAGAAAGCATGGTAAAAGGTATCCTGCGATTCTTTCAAAATATTTTCTGATGTGACACATTGATTTTTGCTGGAATGATCCGAACACTGTGAAAAGTCACACAGTGTTAATTATCAGGTTTGTAGCAGTAGGGGAAATTTTAATGTAATGAAACATTAGAGTGGACCTTGTGCTCAGTGTAAAATAAAATTATTCAATGAATATTAGGCTTCCTGGCCACCTACTGTTTTTTTTCTTTTTTTTTTACTAATGGTTGAACTATCACGGGGTTACCGAACTTAACATGTAAATTGCAGTCGAATTTATCATTTCTGTATCAAATCCCCAAAGACTGTCATTTAAGTCAAATATATGAGTGGATTTTTGCTTCTTTGCCACTGTAATGCAGTGAAATGGCCAGAATCTGAACATCTTCGAAGTAATAATTAACCCAATAATAATATCTCTTAGTTATTTAATCAAAAGACTCGAAATTATTAATTCCGAGTTTCTCTTAGAAAAAGGAAGTTTGAGACACCAGCATTTAATTCTGCGGGTGACACTGTTAGATTGAGTGCATTAATGAGGCATCTTGCACATCCAGGGACTCTAAGTGGTATGGAAAGATGGCACGGCTGTTAATAATTTAGATCATTACTCTAAAATCGTGGAGCCCAGCTTTAAAAATCCACTTCTTTTCAAAAATGGGTCGGGGCTAATATTAACCTTAAATTTCTCCGTTAAACTCCGCTTGATTTATGGATAATCGACAAACTCGAATTAACGGAGGGTGACCTTCCCTTTTCCCACAATCTAAACCCCCAGTCTAAAGACTGTAAACTCGCTGTGGGCAGGGAATGTGTCTGTTTAATGTTGTAGTGTCCTCTCCTGAGTGCTTACTACTGCATACAGAAGCAGCGTGGCTCAGTGGAAAGAGCACCGGCTCTGGAGTCAGAGGTCATGGGTTCAAATCCTGGCTCCACCACTTGTCAGCTGCGTGACTTTGGGCAAGTCACAACTTCTCTGTGCCTCTGTTACCTCATCTGTAAAATGGGGATTAAGACTGTGAGCCCCATGTGGGACAACCTGATCACCTTGTAACCTCTCTAGTGCTTAGAACAGTGCTTTGTACATAGTAAGCGCTTAATAAATGCTATTACTATTATTATTATTAAAGCGCTCAATAAATACGATTGAATGAATGAATCGAATGAATAAGCCTCCGGAGTTCATCCTCCCCAAATATTTTTTAGCACATCTCCTCTTTCCTCAGAAATCTCAACTCGCTTCCTGTCTCCTTCCACGCAAAGAAAAATCTCCTTCCCGATTTGGCTTTAAATTCCCCCAGCTGGTTTCCCCACCTGACATTTTGGTTCCCTTCATTCATTCATTCAATCACACTTATTGAGCGCTTACTGCTCTCTTCATTCCTCCTAAAACTCATTTGTCGCCTCTGTTTAATAATAGTGATAATTGTGGTATTTGCTAAGCACTTACTATGTGCCTAGCATTGTTCTAAACGCTGAGGGAATTAGAAGATAATCAGATATCACATTCATTCAGTTCATTCAATCGTATTTATTGAGCGCTTACTGTGTGCAGAGCACTGTACTAAGTGCTTGGGAAGTACAAGTTGGCAGCATCACACACTGGGCTCACAGTCTAAGGGAGAGGAAGAACAGGTATTGAATCCCCATCTTTCAGAGGAGGGAAATGAAGCACGAAGAAATGATGTGACTTGCCCAAAGTCACACAGCAGGCAGTTGGCGGAGCTGAAATTCGAACCCAGATCCTCAGATTCCCAGGCCTGTGCTCTCTCCACTGGGACGTGCTGCTTCTCTTGCCCCCGTCTTCCCTCTGGTCTGGAATTCCCTCCCCACTCATATCTAACAAACCATCCCTCTCCCCCTTTCAAAGCCTTATTCAAATTGCATCTCCTCTCAGAAGCCTTCCTGGACTCAGCCTTCACTTTCCTATATAATAATAATGATAACAACAACAAACAACAACAACAACAATAATAATAATAATAATATTTATTAAGTGCTTGCTATGTGCAAATCACTGTTCTAAGCACTGGGATAGATACAAAGTAAGCAGGTTGTCTTCCGGGGGTTCACAGTCTTAATCCCCATTTTACAGATGAGGTAACTGAGGCACAGAGAAGTCAAGTGACTTGCCCAAAGTCACACAGCTGACAGTTGCTGTAGCTGGGATTTGAACCCATGACCTCTGACTCCAAAGCCCATGCTCTTTCGAGACTGTGAGCCCGTTGCTGGGTAAGGACCATCTCTATATGTTGCCAACTTGTACTTCCCAAGCACTTAGTACGGTGCTCTGCCCACAGTAAGTGCTCAATAAATCTGATAGAATGAATGAATGAATGAATGAATGTTTTTTCCAGTGAGTCGCGCTGCTTCTCTATATAAATCCTTCCTCTGCATCACCAATCAATCAATCAATCAATCATATTTATTGAGCGCTTACTTTGTGCAGAGCACTGTACTAAGCGCTTGGGAAGTACAAGTTGGCAACATAAGGCTCACAGATCGCTCACTTCTGAAAACTTTGAAATTTACCCCTGCTCTAGCTCCATTGCACTTATCTACTTACCCGTTTTAATGTCAGTCTTCTCCCATAGTTGGTAAACTCCTTGTGGTTAGGGACTGTTTTCACTTTACTGCATTGTTCTATCTACTTCTGGACTGTACTGTATTTTTCTTTCTAGTATTGTTCGGTGCTTACTGTATGTTCAACTCTGTACTAAGCGCTGGGGTAGACACAATTAAATCAGATTGGACACAGTCCCTGTCCCATATGAGGTTTACATTCTAAGTCAGAGGGAATAGGATTTAATCCCCATTGCTAAATCCCTGAATACCGTACTCTTTCATTCAATCGTATTTATTGAGCGCTTCCTGTGTGCAGAGCACTGTACTAAGCACTTGGGAAGTACAAGTTTGCAGCATATAGAGAGGGTCCCTACCGAACTGTGGGCTCACAGTCTAGAAGGGGGAGAGGGGGACTAAAGTTCCACTCTGCCCACTTGTCTTCTGGTCATCCTGGCCTGGAATTCCCTCCTTCAGATCCATTTACCAAGCACTTTGCATGGAACACCATACTAAGAGTTTGGAAGAGTCCAATACAGTTGGTAATGATAATAATTATGGCATTTCTTAAGTGCTTACTATGTGCCAGGTGCTGTACTAAGTGCTGAGATAGATATAAGCAAATCGGGTTGGACACAGGGACTGTCCCACATGGGGCTCATGGTCTCAATCCCCATTTTGCCCAGCAAAATGAGAAGCAGCGTGGCTCAGTGGAAAGAGCACGAGCTTTGGAGTCAGAGGTCACGGGTTCAAATCTCAGCTCCGCCAATTGTCAGCTGTGTGACTATGGGCAAGTCACTTCACTTCTCTGTCCCTTAGTTCCTTCATCTGTAAAATGGGGATTAAGACTGTGAGCCCCCCGTGGGACAATCTGATCACCTTGCAACCTCCCCAGTGCCTAGAACAGTGCTTGGCAAATAGCAAGCACTTAACAAATACCATCATTTTATAGATGAGGGAACTGAGGCCCAGAGAAGTGAAGTGACTTGCCCAAGGTCACACTGCAGACACGTGGCAGTGGTGGGATTAGAACCCATAGCCTCTGACCCTCAGGCCCAGGCTCAATCCACTGTGGAGGAGCCCAGCTCTCAAGGAGCTTGCAGTCTAATGGTGGAGCTAGACATTAAACGAAATGACAAGTAAAGGAAGCTATCATTCTTACTGTGGGCAGAGCACTGTACTAAGCACTTGGGAGAGTGTAATACAACAGAGTTAGTCAACATATTCCCTGCTCACTGCATGCATACCGTCTAGAAGGGGAAAGAGACAAATTACACTACAAATATGTACATAAGTGCCAAATATAGTGATATATAATAATACTAATAACAATAGGAATAATAGCGGTATTTGTTAAGTGCTTTCTTCAGGCTGGACCAGAGTGGCTCAGTGGAAAGACCCCGGGTTTGGGAGCCACAGGTCATAGGTACTAATCCTGATTCCTTCACTTGTCAGCTGTGTGACTTTGGGCAAGTCACTTCACTTCTCTGGGCCTCAGTTACCTCATCTGTATAATAGGGATGAAGACGGTGAGCCCCATGTGGGACAATCTGATCACCTTGTATCCTCCCCAGTGCTTAGAACAGTGCTTTGCACATAGTAAGTGCTTAACAAATGCCATTATTATTATTATTATTATTATTATTATTATTATTATCATTATTTGCTAGGCATGGTACTTTAGAGAAGCAGCATGGCTCAGTGGAAAGAGCCCGGGCTTTGGAGTCAGAGGTCATGGGTTCAAATCCCAGCTCCACCAATTGTCAGCTGTGTGACCTTGGGCTCATCACTTAACTTCTCTGTGCCTCAGTTCCCTCATCTGTAAAATGGGGGTTAAGACTATGAGCCCCCAGTGGGGCAACCTGATCACCTTGTAACCTCCCCAGTGCTTAGAACAGTGCTTTGCACATAGTAAGTGCTTAAGAAATGCCATTCTTATTGTTATTATTATTATTACATTATTATTAAAAGCTGAGGAGGATACAAGCAAATCAGGTTAAACACAGTCCCTGTGCCACATGGGGCTCATACTCTTAATCCCCATTTTACAGATGAGAGAACTGAAGCACAGAGTTCAGTGACTTGCCCAAGGTCTATCAGTAGAGAAGAGGCAGAGGCAGGATTAGAACCCAGGTCCTTCTGCCCCAGTCCTGGACTTTATCAACTAGGCCACGATAAATTCTCAGGGTTTAGCATAGTACTTGACATATAGTAAGTAATTACTTGTGTATATCAGCACTTGTGTATATTTGTACATATTTATTATTCTATTTATTTTATTAATGATTTGTATATATCTATTCTTCTAGACTGTGAGCCCACTGTTGGGTAGGGACTGTCTCTATATGTTGCCGGCTTGTACTTCCCAAGCGCTTAGTACAGTGCTCTGCACAAAGTAAGCGCTCAATAAATACGATTGATTGATTGATATCTATAATTCTATATATCTATTTTGATGCTACTGATGCCCGTCTACTTGTTTTGTTTTGTTGTCTGTCTCCCCCTTCTAGACAGTGAGCCCGTCGTTGGGTAGGAATTGTCTCTGTTGCTGAATTGTACTTTCCAAGTGCTTAGGACAGTGCTCTGCACACAGTAAGCGCTCAGTAAATACAACTGAATGAATGTATGAATGATTAATGAATATTATCATTGTTATAATCCATATAGAACTGACCGTCCTTTTAAAGGATGAAGTGACTCATCGTAAGACCCTATGTCGAAAAGACAACCACGGGCTTGACTCCTCGGTGACAAGAACTTAGTACAGTGCTCTGCACACAGTAAGTGCTCAATAAACACGATTGATTGATTGATTGATTGCACGGGCAAAGACAATCACTGTGTCATTGTTTTTACACCTGCCTCTTGGCAACTCAGTCTTCTGTACTTCCCAAGCGCTTAGTACAGAGCTCTGCACACGGTAAACGCTTAATAAATATGATTGAATGAATGAAAGGGTCACAGTGCTTCTCTCAAGAGCCTAGCAGACCACCCCAAATTTCCATTTTGGGTAGCAGGAGTTTTTTGGTTGCTGGAAACAGTCACATAATATTTTTTTCTCTGAATAGGTTTTGATTGTCAATGCCCCGTAATACAGGAACCATTTGAGAGTGATAAATCACAATTGGAACCAATGATGCCCTGGGAATAATAGCAATTGTGGTATTTGTTAAGCGCTTATTATGCACCAGTCACTGTATTAAGCACTGGAGTGGATGCAAGTCAATGGGATTGGTCCCTGTCCCATGGGGGGCTTTGTGGTCTCAACTCATATTTTATAGAAGAGGGAACTGAGACCTAGAGAAGTGAAGTGACTTGACCAAGGTCACACAGCAGACAAGCGATGGAGCTGGAATTAGAACCCATTCATTCATTCATTCATTCATTCATTCATTCAATCGTATTTATTGAGCGCTTACTGTGTGCAGAGCACTGTACTAAATCCACGCTGCTTCTCTCTGGAACTGGGGCCAGGCAGATGAATGACAAGGTTTCATAGATATTCCTGTATCTTTCTCCTGCTCAACACTAGTAGAATCCTTTACCCCCATGATGCTCAATCAATCAGCTCTATTTACTGAGCACTTATTATACTAAGCACTTGGGAGAATCCAACAGAGTCGGCAGACACATTCCCTGCCCACAAGGAACTTACAATCAAAAGGGGGAGATGGGCTGATGCAAATAAATAAATTAAGGCTATGTAAAGTGCTTCATTTACAGTAAATAAATAGTATTGCTTATCTATTGATTGGTGCCAAATCCAAATGTATAAGGAGAACATACCTTGTAGAAGAACTGGATTTTAAAATTCACTGCCCTACTTAAATCCACCAATCAGTAAATCATCTGGACGTCAAATTGGTGTGAGCTAAAACCTCATTTAATTGAAAGAGGAAAATAGCACTACAATCAATCAATTGTACTTACTGAACACTTACTGCACGCAGAGCTCTGTACTAAGCATTTGGGAAAGTACAATGCAGCCAAGTTAGTAATGATAATGATGGCATTTATTAAGGGCTTACTATGTGCAAAGCACCGTTCTAAGCACTGGAGAGGTTACAAGGTGATCAAGTTGTCCCACGAGGGGCTCACAGTCTTAATTCCCCATTTTACAGATGAGGTAACTGAGGCACAGAGAGAAGTTAAGTGACTTGCCCAAAGTCACACAGCTGACAAGTGGTGGAGCCGGGATTTGAACCCATGACCTCTGACTCTGAAGTCCGGGCTCTTTCCACTGAGCCACACTGCTTCTCACATAATCCCTGCCCACAAGGAGCTTACAGTCTAAGGAGGAGGAAACGTACATTAAAATGGATTACAGATAGGGGAAATGGTAAGAGAAGCAGCATGGCTCAGTGGAAAGAGGACGGGCTTTGGAGCCAGAGGTCACAGGTTCAAATTCCGGCTCCACCAACTGTCAGCTGTGTGACTTTGGGCAAGTCACTTAACGTCTCTCTGTGTCCCAGTTACCTCATCTGTAAAATGGGGATTAAGACTGTGAGCCCCCCGAGGGACAACCTGATCACCTTGTAACTCCCCAGCATTTAGAACAGTGCTTTGCGCATAGTAAACACTTAATAAATGCCATCATTATTATCATTGTTATTATTAGAGTATAAGAGGAGCATCATGGCCTGGTGGAAACTGCCCCGGCCTGGGGGTCAGAAGATCTGGGTTCTAATCCTGCCTCTGCCACTTGCTTGCTGTGTGACCTTGGGCAAGTGTGCTTTCCAAGCACTTACTACAGTGCTCTGCACACAGTAAGCGCTCAATGAATACGATTGAATGAATGAATGAATGAATGAATGAATGAATGATGAACTCATATCTCCCCCCAGTGTTAAGTAAGCATTTAAGAATCGGTCAATCAGTCTTTCAATCGTATTTATTGAGCCCTAAAACTCTGTGGATCCACTACCAGAAGGATTGCAGATGGAGAGTGGGACCTTCTGGGGGAGATGTGTCCGTGGTGTCGCCATGGGTCGGACACGACTCGACAGCGAGATATGTCAAGCCTGTGTGCAGAATGCTGTGAAAGCTCTGGAGAAAGTACAATACACCTATGAAGAGACACATTCCCTTCCCACGAGAAGCTATGTCATAATAATGAGAATAATACTAATTAAGTATAAGAATATTTATATAAATTCCGTGGGACTCACACCATTTCAGTCGAGCTTACGTCTCCAATGAGGGACAGGGTTTGACAACTCGGAAGAACCGTTCCGTAGGAAGAACAGTCTCTTAGCCTGCCGTCGTGATATTCATTCATTCAATCACGTTTATTGAGTGCTTACAGTGTGCAGAGCACTGTACTACTACTACTAATAATGGCATTTGTTAAGTGCTTACTATGTGCCAAGCACTGTTCCAAGTGTACTAAGCACTTGGGAGAGTATAATACAACAATAAACAGACACATGCCCTGCCCAAGTCGAGCTAATCTTGCCATGAAAACATCTCTGAACGGCCTTCCCAGACTGAGCCCCTTCCTTCCTCTCCCCCTCGTCCCCCTCTTCATCCCCCCATCTTACCTCCTTCCCTGCCCCACAGCACCTGTATATATGTATATATGTCTGTACATATTTATTACTCTATTTATTTATTTATTTATTTATTCATTCATTCATTTATTTATTTATTTATTTGCTTATTTATTTATTTATTTATTTATTTTACTTGTACATATCTATTCTATTTATTTTATTTTGTTAGTATGTATGGTTTTGTTCTCCGTCTCCCCCTTTTAGATTGTGAGCCCACTGTTGGGTAGGGACTGTCTCTATGTTGCCATCTTGTACTTGAAACAGGCAGGCGTGGAAGCCACAAAACACCTCACTCCAGTTGTTGAGTTCACCCACCTAAACTCCCAATATCAATAGCATTCCCCATTTCTCCTTCACTGTTACTTTCATATTTCACCAAAGAATCCAAAGTGACTGAGAGTAAATGAAATAGCTCCAGTATCAGAGCTGTCTCCCTCCCTTCCTGCCCCCGTGTGATTCTTCAGTGGGCTTGAATCTCTCTCCCCTGTCACTCCTCTTTCATCATTAACTAAGGGGACCGGTCAGTTCTACGCCATCGCCCGTCTTTTCGATCTCACGCCAACTCTACTCCAAAAAATTGTCAGTCTTGAGCTCATCCCATTTATAGTGCGTCTCATTAATGCTTCTCTCTCCCCTGGCTATATGCCATTCCAGTTTAAGAAGGCCGTTGTTACCAAACACAAAAAAAAAACCATGTTAAGATAATGTTACAGACCTGACTTAAACTCATCAAATCCAAGCAATTCTCTGTTAAATAACTCATGGCAGGCTTCTCGGCGATATTCTCAACTCAGAGCCTGTGTTTTCTTATCAGATATCAGAGATCCGGGCTAGAAGTCCGGATCTAGTCATCGAATAATATGAGTTGCATCCCATGTTTATTTTCAATAACAAGCAGGCCCCAGATGTTGAATTCTTTACATTTCCTACAAGGAACAGAATCGCAACCTTGTTTTTCCATCAGTCATTTCCCTTTTCCGCAGAAGTCCTCCCTCTTGTTACAAAAGAAGTTTCTAAAATGTAATTACACTCAATCTTCAAAAGGTTTAAAAACCTGCCACCTCATGAGCTCTGCCACCAATGGCTACGGCTCCTTGAAAACCATGTTGATAATAATAGCAATAATAATTAATATCTGTTAAGCTCTTACTGTGTGCTAAACCCTGGGGTAGATGATATAATCAATCGTATTTATTGAGCGCTTACTATGTGCAGAGCACTGTACTAAGCGCTTGGGAAGTACAAATTGGCAACACATAGAGACAGTCCCTACCCAACAGTGGGCTCACAGTCTAAAAGACTGTGTTTTATATATATATATATAAAATATATAATATATATATTTATATATATATATGTATATATTTATATATATATATATATATATATATGTGTGTTTATATATAAGTGTTAGGAGAAGCAGTGTGACTCAGTGGAAAGAGCATGGGCTTTGGAGTCAGAGGCCATGGGTTCAAATCCCAGCTCCGGATTTGGGCAAGTCACTTAACTTCTCTGGGCCTCAGTTACCTCATCTGTGAAATGGGGATTAAAACTGTGAGCCCCCCCAGGGACAACCTGATCACCTTGTAACCTAACCTCCTCAGCGCTTAGAACAGTGCTTTGCACATAGTAAGCGCTTAACAAATACCATCATTATTATTATTATTATTATTATAAGCAAATTGGACCCATTCCCTTCCCCACCAGTGGCTCACAGTCTAAGGGAGATGGAGAACAGACATAGTATCCCCATGTTGCAGATAAGGAAACTGAGCACTCAGAAATTGAATGACTTGCCCAAGATCACACAGCGGGCAAGAACCGGGACTAGAAGCCAGGTTTCCTGACTTTCCAGGCTGTGTTCTGTCCACCAAGCCCTACTATATCAAAAGTTGGCATCCATTCATTCATTCTTTCAATCGTATTTATTGAGCGCTTACTGTGTGCAGAGCACTGTACTAAGCGCTTTGGAAGTACAAGTTGGAAACATATAGAGACAATCCCTACCCAACAGCGGGCTCACAGTCTAGAAGGGGGGAGAAAGACAACAAAACAAAACACAGTAACAATATCAATTAAATAGAATACATATGTACAAGTAAAATAGAGTTATAAATACGTACAAATATATATATATATATGTATATATATATATATATACATATACATATATAAAGGTGCTGTGGGGAGGGGAAAGAGGTAAGGTGAGGGGGATGGCAACGGGGAGGAGGGGGAGAGGAATTAGAGGGCTCAGTCTGGGAAGGCCTCCTGGAGGAGGTGAGCTCTCCGTAGGGCTTTGAAGGGAGGAAAAAAATCAAGAAATCCAGAAATCAAGGCTAGCACGCTCTTCCCGAAAAAGTACTGAAACCTGTTTGATGCCCTCCGTTACATCCCAGTAGCTTTTGCTGTGAGTACTCATGATGATGATGATGGCATTTGTTAAGTGCTTACTATGTGAAAAGCACTGTTCTAAGTGCTGGGGAGGATACATGGTGATCAGGTTGTCCCACGTGGGGCTCACAGTCATCATCCCCATTTTACAGATGAGGTAACTGAGACTCTGAGAAGTTAAGTGACTTGCCCAAGATCACACAGCAGACATGTGGCGGAGTCAGAATTCGAACCAATGACCTCTGATTTCAAAGCCTGTGCTCTTTCCATTGAGCCATGCTGCTTCTCGATGTTGACTCATGTCAACATCAAATGGGTGCTTCCCAAGTGCTTAGTACAGTGCTCTGCACACAGTAAGCACTCAATAAATATGATTGATGATAATGATGGGTGATTCTCTGAAAAGTGGTTATTAGGAAACAAGCACAGTGGTGATGTAGCCAGGAGACAATATGAAGATTGATTCTACCCCTTTGGTTTAAGATTAAAAACAAGGTGGTAACCTGCAAAAAGGATGGCCCAGTGGAAAGATCCCGGGCCTGGGAGTGAGAGGACCTGGGTTCTAATCTCCGCTCTGCCAACTGCCTGCTGGGTGACCCTAGGCAAGTCACTTCACTTCTCTGGGTCTCGGTTTCCTCAACTGCAAAATGGGAATTAAATACCTGCTCTCCCTGCTTCTTCAACTCTGAGTCCGATGTGGGACAGAGGCTGTGTCCAACCTGATTAGCTTTTATCTAACACAGCGCTTAGAACAGTACTTCTAAGCAGAAGTATGTGAAGTATGAGAAGCAGCGTGGCTCAGTGGAAAAAGCACGGGCTTTGGAGTCAGATGTCATGGGTTCAAATCCCGGATCTGCCAATTGTCAGCTGTGTGACTCTGGGCAAGTCACTTAACTTCTCTGGGCCTCAGCTCCCTCATCTGTAAAATGGAGATTAAGGCTGCGAGCACCCCCTGGGACACCCGGATCACCTTGTAACCTCCCCGGTGCTTAGAATAATGCTTTCCTCATAGTAAGTGCTTAATAAATGCCATTATTATTATTATTATTACTTGACTTATAGTAACTCCTGACAAACATGATAATATTAATGACCATACTATAAGTATACCACTAGACCAGGAGAATTCTGACCAAAATCTTAGTGAAAGTGATAATTGGAGTGACAGTATCGAGGTCAGAGAATGCGTCTGTTTATTGCTATTTTGTATTCTCCCCCATGCTTAGTACAGTTCTCTGCACACAGCAAGTGCTCAATAAATAATAATAATAATAATAATAATAATAATTAATAATAGCATTTGTTAAGTACTTACCATGTGCCGAGCACTATTCTAAGCACTGGGATAGATACAAGGTGATCAAGTTGTCCCATGTGGGGCTCACAATTTTAATCCCCATTTTGCAGATGAGGGAAGGGAGGCCCAGAGAAGTGAAGTGACTTGCCCAAAGTCACACAGCTGACCAGTGGCAGAACCGGGATTAGAACCCGTGACCTCTGACTCCCAAGCCCGGGCTCTTTCCACTAAACCACGCTGCTTCTCAAGTGATTTACCCAAGGTCACAAAACAGACATGCGGCAAATTGAATCAGAACCCATGACCCGTAATCCCAGTAGTAGTGCACCTCACATTTTGAATAGAGCATGGATGGTCTGGGGAGTCAGGGGGACCTGGGTTCTAATCCCAGCTTCACCACTGTCTGCTGTGTGACCTTGGGCAAGTCGCTTCACTTCTCTGGACTTCAGTTGGCTCATTTGTAAAATGGGGATTTAAACCTGTTCTCCCTCCCCCATAGACTGTAAACCCCATGTGAGACAGGGATTGATTCTGACCTGATTATCCTGTATCAACCCCAGTGCTTAGCACATAGGTATAGTGCTTGGGAGTCAGAAGTTCCTGGGTTCTAATCCTGCCTCTGCCATTTGTCTGCTGGGTGACCTTGGGCAAGTCACCTCACTTCTCTGGGCCTCAGTTACCTCATCTGTAAAATGGGGTTTGAGACTGTGAGCCCCACTTGGGACAAGGGACTGATTGGACACAATACTTGTATCCACCCCAGTGCTGAGTACAGTGCCTAGCATATAGTAAGCTCTTAACAAATACCATTATTATTATTATTATGTGCTTAAAAATACCACAAACACTATTATTATTAATCATTATTGTCATTATCTACCCCAAATTCCAACAAGCATGCCAGGGAGGAAAATTTCACAAGACAGGACTCCATACGCTGAAGCTATTTTTAAGTTCGAGATCACAAAACGTAAGAACATTTCACTCCACTCTTCTTGAAGTTTGGAAAAGCGGACTAACTCTGGGGAACTTATACTGCGAATCCTTTCACGTCGAGGTGGACTTTCAGCGTGCCGCCACTCAATCCAAAATGATTTCTTTCTAGCCAACTTATACAGTCCTAGAATATTTCTGCATAATTGAAACGTTTTTATAAATGCCTGTGTGAATGGCACTGCTATAATAAGCAGCTTTTCTAGGCTAGATTATACCATCCTTCTAAGTCACAGTCCTAATTACTAAGCTTTCCCAGGAACAGCTAACTGAGTGCACTTTAGCTAAAATGCATTTGATTTGGTTTTATATAGCACCTTTCATAGGTGGTACTGTGCTACTGAGTGCCATAATGAGTAATAACTTGGGTGCGAGGAGAGGGAAGATGACAGACAAACGGACGAAATTCTCTATTCGACAAAGAAAATCAGTATTTGCTGAACTAAGAGGAAGGAAACCCAAATGGGATCCAATTTTCCTCCCCTTGTCTAGGATCCAATCACCTTTGGCATGTCTCGCCGTTATTCTTCCCATCTTAACAGCCCTTGTGAAATCCCATCTCCTCCAGGAGGCCTTCCAGATCAATCAATCAATCAATCAATCAATCGTATTTATTGAGCACTTACTGTGTGCAGAGCACTGTACTAAGCGCTTGGGAAGTACAAGTTGGCAACAGATAGAGACGGTCCCTACCCAACAGTGGGCTCGCAGTCTAGAAGGGGGAGAGATTGTAATTTTAATAATTTAATAATAATAGTTTACGGTTTCTGAGTTTAAGGTCTACGGTCTATTACTCTATTTATTTATTTGTTTTACTTGTACATATCTATTCTATTTATTTTATTTTGTTAATATGTTTGGTTTTGTTCTCTGTCTCCCCCTTCTAGGCTGTGAGCCCACTGTTGGGTAGGGACCGTCTCTATATGTTGCCCACTTGTACTTCCCAAGAGCTTAGTACAGTGTTCTGCACACAGTAAGCGCTCAATAAATATGATTGATTGATTGATTAATGATTTTACTATTATTTGAATATTCCAGATGAATCTTTTGATAATAATTATGGCATTTGTTAAGTGCTGAACAGGAGAGAGGGAGCGTGCTAAGCCGCAGTGTGGAAAAATTGAACCAGATCAGATGTAATCCCCGTCCAACATGCGGCACACACTTAAAAGGGTAAAGTCAGTAGTTAAATGGAGGCACAGAGAAGGTAGAAGGCATGCCCAAGGGCACACAGCAGACGAGCGACATAAGTGGGATTAAAACCCAGTTTCACTGACTCTTAGATATGTTCTTTTTCCACTAGGCCACACCGTTTGTCTCTTTTCTCCAGGTTGCATGTGTCTTGGACAGCTACCTCAAAACTTTTGCTCCCTAATAATGGTATTTGTTAATATTGGTGTTTGTTAAGCGCTTACTACGTGCCAAGCACTGTTCTAAGTGCTGGGGGAGATACAAGGTAATCAGGTTGTTCCACGCAGGGCCCACCATCTTAATCCCCATTTTAGAGATGAGGAAACTGAGGCACAGAAGAAGTGAAGTGACTTGCCCTAGGTCCTAGGGCAGACAAGTGGCAGAATCACAAGCCCCTCTACATAATAATAATAATAATAATAACAACAATAATAATAATTAATAAGTCTAACCATTATAACAATAAATTATTGCATATAAATTATAATAATTATCAATTATTAATTATTATTATAATAATAAATTATTATATAGGTTATTATAATAATTAATAAGTATTATTATTATTATGTGCTTATTGTGTGTCAAGCACTGTTCTAAGCTCTGGGGTAATAATAATAATAATAACGATGGCATTTGTTAAGTGTTTACTATGTGCAAAGCACTGTTCTAAGCACTGGGGGGATACCTGGTGATCAGGTTGTCCCACGGGGGCTCACAGTTGTAATCCCCATTTTACAGATGAGGTAACTGAAGCTCAGACAAGTTAAGTGACTTGCCCAAGGTCACACAGCAGACAGGTGGCAAAGCCGGGATTTGAACCCGTGATCTCTGAATTCCTCAGAACCAGAAATTCAAGCCCTTCTGAATGAGAGGCAGCGTGGCTCAGTGGAAAGAGCCCGGGCTTTGGAGTCAGAGGTCGTGGGTTTGAATCCCAGCTCCGCCACACGTCTGCTGTGTGACCTTGGATAAGTCACTTCACTTCTCGGAGCCTCAGTTCCTTCATCTGTAAAATGGGGATGATGACTGTGAGCCCCACGTGGGACACCCTGATCACCTTGTAACCCCCCAGCGCTTAGAACAGTGCTTTGCACATAGTAAGCGCTTAACAAATACCACCATTATTATTATTATTCTGAATCCCAGGCCTGTGAGCTTCTCCTTTTCAATTAAAGATACGTATCGAGCACTTTCTGTATGCAGAACACTGTACTAACCGCTTGGGAGAGTACAATACGACAGAGTTAGCGGACATGTTCCTCTTCCCACAGAGACCTTCTAGACTGTGAGCCCGCTGTTGGGTAGGGACCTTCTCTATACGTTGCCAACTTGTACTTCCCAAGCGCTTAGTACAGTGCTCTGCACACTGTAAGCGCTCAATAAATACGATTGAATGAATAAATGAATGACATACTTCCTCAGGCAGGTCACTTCTTTCTGTTGTACTTGCCATCAGAACTATAAACTCATTGTGGGCAGGGAATGTGTCTATTGTTATACTGAAGAAGCAGCGTGGCTCAGTGGAAAGAGCCCGGGCTTTGGAGTCAGAGGTCATGGGTTCAAATCCCAGCTCTGCCACTTGTCAGCTGTGTGACTTTGGGCAAGTCACTTGACTTCTCTGTGCCTCAGTTACCTCATCTGTAAAATGGGGATGAAGACTGTGAGCCCCCCGTGGGACAATCTGATCACCTTGTAATCTCCCCAGTGCTTAGAACAATGCTTTGCACATAGTAAGCGCTTAATAAATGCCATCATTATTATTATTATTCCCTGGGTCTCAGTTACCTCATCTGCAAAATGGGGATTTAGACTGTGAGCCCCACGTGGGACAACCTGCTTACCATACAGTGCTCTGCACACAGTAAGCATTCAATAAATACAACTGAATGAATGAATGAATAAGATAAATGATATCTATCTATCTATCTATAAAACATTTATCTTTCTCAATATATACTCTATCTATACAGCAAGCACACTCATATATGCATAACCACATGTGATGCATCATGGTCTAGGGAAAAGAGCCCGGGCTTGGGAGTCAGGAAGATCTGGATTCTAATCCCGACTACACCGTATTGATTCATTCATTCAATCATATTTATTGAGTGCTTACTGTGTGCAGAGCACTGTACTAAGCGCTTGGGAAGTACAAACTGGCAACAGATAGAGACGGTACCTACCCAACAACGGGCTCACAGTCTAGAAGGGGGAGACAGACAACAAAACAAAACATGTGGACAGGTGTCAAGTCATCAGAATAAATAGAAGTAAAGCTAGATGCACATCATTAACAAAATAGATAGAATAGTAAATATGTACAAGTAAAATAAATAGAGTAATGAATCTGTACAAACATATATACAGGTGTTGTGGGGAGGGGAAGGAGGTAGGGTGGGGGAGATGGGGAGGAGGAGAGGAAAAAGGGGGCTCAGTCTGGGAAGGCCTCCTGGAGGAGGTGAGCTCTCTGCTGGGTGATCTTGGGCAAGTCACCTGACTTCTCTGGGCTTCAGTTCCCTCATCTGCAAAGTGGGGGTTCAATACCTGTTCTCCCTCCTACTGAGACTCTGAGCCCCTAATAATAATAAGAATGATAATGATAATAATAATTGGGGTATTACTTCAGTGTTTACAATGCACCAACTACTGTACTAAGCGCTGGGGTGGATACATGCAAATCGAGTTGGACACAGTCTCTGTCCCATGTGGGGCTCAATAATAATAATGATGGCATTTGTTTAGCGCTTACTATGTGCGAAGCACTGTTCTAAGCGCTGAGGGGGGGGATACAAGGTGATCAGGTCATCCCACGTGGGGCTCACAGTCTTAATCCCCACTTTCCAGATGAGGTCACTGAGGCCCAGAGAAGTGAAGTGACTTGCCCAAAGTCCCACAGCTGACAAGTGGCGGAGACGGGATTAGAACCCAGGACCTCTCGGCTCCCAAGCCCGGGCTCTTTCCACTGAGCCACGCTGTGGCTCAAAGCCTTCATCCCCATTCTACAGATGAGGTAACTGAGGCACAGAGGAGCGAAGTGACCTGAGCAAAGTCACACAGCTAATAATAATAATAATGATAATAATAATAATAATAATAATAATAGCATTTGTTAAGCGCTTACTATGTGCAAAGCACTCTTCTAAGCGCTGGGGGGATACAAGGTGATCAGTTTGTCCCACGTGGGGCTCACAGTCTTAATCCTCATTTTACAGATGAGGTAACTGAGGCTCAGAGAAGTTAAGTGACTTGCCCAAGGTCACAGAGCAGACATGTGGGGGAGCTGGGATACGAACCCGTAACCTCTGACTCCCAAGCCCGGGCTCTTTCCACTGAGCCACGCTGCGGCTCAAAGCCGTCATCCCCATTCTACAGATGAGGTAACTTAGGCACAGAGGAGTGAAGTGACCTGAGCGAAGTCACACAGCTGATAAATGGTGGGGCCAGGATTAGAACCCATAGTCTCTGACTCCCAAACCCGGGCTCTTTCCACTAAGCCACGCTGCTTCTCTAGTGCTTCCTAGAGTGCTTGGCACGCAGTGAGGGCTTAACAAATCCTACGATAATAATAATAATAATAATAATAATAATAATTATTATTATTATTATTATTATTATTATTATTATTATTATTATTATGGAATTTATTAAACGCTTACTATGTGCAAAGCACTGTTCTGAGTGCTGGGGGAATACAAGGTGATCACTTCCCTGTGCCTCAGCTCCCTCATTGTAAAATGGGGATTAAGCCTGTGACCCCCTGTGGGACAACCTGATCACCTTGTAACCTCCCCAGCACTTAGAACAGTGCTTTGCACATAGTAAGCACTTAATAAATGTCATTATTATTATTATTATTATTATTATTATTATTATTATTAATAATAATAATAATAATAATAACAATCATCATCATCATCATCATCATAGGAAATGCACAGTAATTTCTCAGATGGCTTCTCAGGGTGGCACCTGGAGTGTTTCCAGTCTTCTCCCAGTCCCAACTATGGGAGGGAGAGTGAAACAAGAGGCCCGTCCATCCCATTCCTAGCTTGGCCAGTGGCTAGCAAGTGGCCGGCCATCGGCTACAAGCCAAAACTCCCCCGTGATGGCCAACAGTCGCACGGGAGACAGTCGAGTGCGGAGACTCAGGTTTACTGCGAGAAAGGAGGCAACGGTAAACCGCTTCCGGATTTTTCCCAAGAAAACTCCGCGGATCCACGACCAGAACGATTGCAGATGGAGGTGAGGCCTTCTGGGTGGGATGTGTCCATGGTTTCACTATAATAATGATAATAATGGCATTTATTAAGCACTTACCGTGTGCAAAGCACTGTACTAAGCATTGAGAAGCAGCGTGGCTCAGTGGAAAGAGCACAGGCTTTGGAGTCAGAGGTCATGGGTTTAAATCCCGGCTCCACCACATGTCTGCTGTGTGACCTTGGGCAAGTCACTTAACTTCTCTGAACCTCAGTTACCTCATCTGTGAAAGGAGGATTAAGACTGTGAGCCCCACGTGGGACAACCTGATGATAATAATAATAATAATAATAATAATAATAATAATAATAATGGCATTTATTAAGTTCTTACTGTGTGCAAAGCACTGTTCTAAGTGCTGGGGTGGTTACAAAGTGATCAGGTTGTCCCACGGGGGGTCACAGGCTTAATCCCCATTTTACAATGAGGGAGCTGAGGCACAGAGAAGTGATCACCTTGTATCCCCCCAGCGCTTAGAACAGTGCTTTGCACATAGTAAGCGCTTAACAAATGCTATTATTATTATTATTATTGCTATTATTATTATTGCTGTTGTTGTTGTTATTGTTGTTATTGTTATTATCATGGGGAGGTGACAAGGTGATCAGGTTGTCCCACGGGGGGCTCACAGTCTTAATCCCCATTTGACAGATGAGGTAACTGAGGCCCAGAGAAGTGAAGTGACTTGCCCGAAGTCACCCAGCTGACAAGTGGCGGAGCAGGTTTTGAACCCATGACCTCTGACTCCAAAGCCCGGGCTCTTTCCACCGAGCCACGCTGCTTCTCTTATGCTATGGGTCGGGTGCAAATCGACAGCACAAGTCAACAACAAATAGTATGCTTTCAGTCTAAGTATAATTTGATCTGTTCTCTGAATCTGCATGGTATTAAAACCAATGAATGTCACGTCTGCAGGGGTTCTCAGAGTGTGACGGATCTCTCCGTTTGATTCCTCCTGCCATAGACACCCTTCCCTCACGAAGTCGCCCGGAATGATTTCTGATCCCGAGGTTGGCTTTCGACGGGATCGATCCCACAGTCTCCTTCCGTAACCTGGAACCCGGGACTGTCTCCTGCTTTTTTCAATATTACGATATTTCCCAGAGAAAGTCGCCACCAAAAAAAACGAGGAGGGAGCCATGCCAGAGGACGAGGAAATGCTGGAGAGTGAATTAAATCGGGTCGCTCTATTGCTTGTCTTTTTAAGGCAAATGATGAAAAATGCTCAGCGGCCCTGTCTCGCGCATAAAGCATCTTTGTTTTATAACCGGGCTTAAAATATCTCCATGGTCCTGGCTGGTTGAATCCTTGGCGTGTTGATATGATGGCCCGATATTTATAGGCAGGAGGGAGAGTGGGTTGGTGATTGATGGCTTCCAAACAACTCAGTAATAAGTTTGCCACCCTCTATCCCTTCGAAGCGATGGCCTAGTGGATAAGAGCCCGGGCCTGGGAATCGGAAGGACCTGGGTTCTAATTCCGCTCCACCTGGGGTCTGCTGGGTGACTGTGGGCAAGTCACTTCACTTCTCTGGGCCTCAGTTCCCTCATCTGTATAAAGGGGATTTAAGATGGTCAGCCCCATGGGTGTTAGGGACTATATAATTAGTATAATTATAATAATGATATATAATATTATATATAATAATAATATTATATAATAATAATAACATTTATTAAGCACTTATTATGTGCAAAGCACTGTTCTAAGCGCTGGGGAGGTCACAAGGTGATCAGGTTGTCCCACGGAGGGCTCACAGTCTTCATCCCCATTTTCCAGTTGAGGTAACTGAGGCCCAGAGAAGTTAAGTGATTTGCCCAAAGTCACACGGCTGACAATTGGCAGAGCCGGGATTTGAACCCATGACCTCTGACTCCAAAGCCTGGGCTCTTTCCACTGTGCCACACTGCTTCTCAATATATGCAATCTGATTAGCTTGTATCTTTTTCAGTGCTCAGTACAGTGCCTGGCACATAATAAGGGCTTAACAAATACCATTACAAAATATCCCATGGAAGAAAAAAAGTGCTTCCAAGCTACTGCTGGGATGTTGGGATCAGCGTCTGGAAGGGGAATAGTTGAAGGTTGGTTTTCTCCCAGATCCTGGTTCTGGCAACCCCACCGAAAGATCGACCCTCTCGGGGAAGATCCCAGTGTCTCTCATCAACCAGTCAATCAGTGATAATGCATAATAATGCATAATAATAATGCATAATAATAATAATAATAATAATAATAATTGTCATACTAGTTAAATGCTTACTATGTGCCAAGCCCTGTTCTAAGCGCTCAGGGAGATACAAGTTCATTAGGTTGGACAGAGTCCACATCCCACATGGGGCTGACACTCTTAATCCCCATTTTTCACAGGCGAGGTAACTGAGGCCCAGAGAAGTGCAGTGACTTGCCCAAGGTCACACAGCACACAAGTGGTGGAGATGGAATTAGAACTCAGGACCTTCTGATTCCCAGGCCTGTGCTTTAACCACTACACTATGCTGCTTCCCAGGACAGAGCTCTGCTCAAAGTAAGCGCTCATTAAATGCTATTGATTAATGGAGTGCTTTCTGGCTGCCTCCTGGTCACTTAGAGAGGCAGCATGGTTCAGTGGAAAGATCACGGGCTTTGGAGTCAGAGGTCATGGGTTCAAATGCCGGCTCCGCCAATTGTCGGCTGTGTTATTCTCTGTGCATCAGTTACTTTTGTAAAAGGGGGATTAAAACCCCAAGTGGGACATGGATTGTGCCCCACCTGATTAACTTGTATCTATTCCAGCACTTAATACAGTGTCTGGCACATAGTGAGTAATTAACAGATACATTTTTTCTAAAAAAAAAAGGATGATGCAGGCAGCAGCATCAGGAATCAGCGGACCGATCAGGAAGCTGATGACATAATCTCGCTACCATTGGCCTGATTCTTGAGCTCCAGCTTGAATCTGGTGCTCCCCAAATCTGCAGTGCTATTTATTGAGCATTTATTGCACGCAGAGCACTGTTCTAAGCACTTATAATAATAATAATGATGGTATTTATTAAGCACTAACTATGTTCAAAGCACTGCTTGAAGCACTGGGGAGGTTACAAGGGGATCAGGTTGTCCCACGGGGGACTCATAGTCTTAATCCCCACTTTACAGATGAGGGAACTGAGGCCCAGAGAAGTGAAGTGACTTGCCCAAAGTCACCCAGCTGACAAGCGGGGAGGTGGGATTTGAACCCATGACCTCTGACTCCAAAGCCTGTGATGTTTCCACTGAGCCACACTGTTTCTCTACATATCTGATGGAAGATGACTCTCCCTCCCTTCGAAGCCTTATTGAAAGCCCGTCTCCTCCAAGAAGTCTTCCCTGACCAAGCCCCCCTTCTCGCTTCTCTATGATTCATTCATTCATTTAATCCTATTTATTGAGCACTTACTGTGTGCAGGGCACTGTACTAAGCGCTTGGGAAGTACAAGTTAGCAACATAAAGAGAGACAATGTAGGAAGAGGGCAGGGGGCTTGTGCATGGAGGGAAGAAAGTTTCAGGGGGGTGGGCCAGGGTAGGAGAGCATGAAGGAGGACATTAAAGAAATTAGAAAAGTTAATCTTTTTCCATTGCTTCTATAGTCCACAACAGAAAAACTGTAGAAAAGCAGCACGATGTAGTGGGTGGAGCCCGGGCTTGGGAGTCTGATGTCATGGGTTCTAATCCCGGCTCTGCCACTTGTCTGCTGGGTGACCTTGGCCAAGTTACTTCACTTCTCTGGGCCTCAATTCCCTCATCTGTAAAATGGGGATTGGTGTGGGACAGGAACTGTGTTCAACCCAGATTTGCCAAAATCCCGCCCCTCAAGGAGTTTAAGATCCAGATGGGGAAAACGATGTTAAAAGAAATTACGGACGGACAAATGAGACAGAATAAAGATGTATACTAGTACCCGGCGCACAGTAAGGGCTTAACAGATATTCATTCAATGATATTTATTGAGCGCTTACTGTGTGCAGAGCACTGTACTAAGCACTTGGGAAGTACACGTTGGCAACAGAGACGGTCCCTTACCCAACAACGGGCTCACAGTCTAGAAGGGGGAGACAGACTACAAAGCAAAACATAAGGACAGGTGTCAAGTCGTGAGAATAGATAGACTTAAAGCAAAATGCACATCATTAACAAAATAAATAGAATAGTAAATACATACAAGTAAAATAAATAGAGTAATAAATAGAGTAATAAATCTGTACAAACATCTATGCAGGTGCTGTGGGGAGGGGAAAGAGGCAGGGTCGGGGGGTTGGGGAGGAGGAGAGGAAAAAGGGGGGTCAGTGTGGGAAGGCCTCCTGGAGGAGGTGAGCTCTCCGTAGGGCTTTGAAGGAAGGAAGAGAGCTAGCTTGGCGGATGGGCGGAGGGAGGGCATTCCAGGCCTAATAATAATAATGTTGGTATTTCTTAAGTGCTTACTATGTGCCAGGCACTGTTCTAAGCACTGGGGAGAATACAAGGTGATCAGGTTGTCCCATGTGGGGCTCACAGTCTTCATCCCCATTTTACATATGAGGTAACTGAGGCACAGAGAAGTTAAGTGACCTGCCCAAAGTCACACAGCTGACAATTGGCAGAGCAGGGATAATAATAATAATAATAATAATAATAATAATAATAACATTTATTAAGCGCTTACTATGTGCAAAGCCCTGTTCTAATCGCTGGGGAGGTTACAAGGTGGTCAGGTTGTCCCACAGGGGGCTCAAAGTCTTAATCCTCATTTTACAGATGAGGTAACTGAGGCACAGAGAAGTGAAGTGACTTGTCCAAAGTCCCACAGCTAAGTGGTAGAGCCAGGATTTGAACCCATGACCTCTGACTCCCAAGCCTGTGCTCTTTCTACTGAGCCACACTGTTTCTCTACTGAACGACCTAACCAGCTAACTTTATAAGCTCCCTCTAAGACTGTAAACTCAGGGTGTCTACCAACTTGTTATATTGTACTCCCCAAAGCGCTTAGTACAGTGCACTGCACACAGCAAATAAATGCTCAGTGAACATGGCTGATTGGTCAAGCCAGTGACTGTGTTAGAATTTTTGTGAATTTCTCGGGCTTCCAGTGCTTAGTAATAATAATAATAATAACAGTAATAATAATGATATTATTATTGTTGTAATAATAATACTTGTATTCTTGCTGTTATTGTATTATTGCTGACTTGTACTTCTCAAGTGCTTAGTACAATGCTGTGCACACAGCAAGCACTCAATGAATGCAATGGAATGAATGAATGAGTAATAATGATAATAATGATAATAACAATAACAATAACAACAACAACAACAACAACAACAACAACAATAATAATAATAATAATAATAATAATAATAATAATAGTATTTGTTAAGCACTTACTATGTGCCAAACACTGTTCTAAGTGCTTGGGGAGATACAAGGTTATCAGGCTGTCCCAGGTGGAGCACCCAATCTTAATCCCCATTTTACAGATGAGGTAACTGAGGCCCAGAGAAGTGAAGCAGCGTGGCTCAGTGGAAAGAGCCCAGGCTTTGGAGTCAGAGGTCATGGGTTCAAATCCTGGCTCCGCCACTTGTCAGCTGTGTGACTCTGGGCAAGTCACTTCACTTTTCTGTGCCTCAGGTACCTCATCTGTAAAATGGGGTTGAAGACTGTGAGCCCCCTGTGGGACAACCTGATGATGATGATGATAATAATAATAATAATAATAATAATTATTATTATTATTATTATTATTGTTATTATTATTAAGTGCTTACTATGTGCAAGGCACTGTTCTAAGCGCTAGGGAGGTTACAAGATGATCAGGTTGTCCCATGGGGGGGCTCACAGTCTTGATCACCTTGTAACCTCCCCAGCGCTTAGAACAGTGCTTTGCACATAGTAAGCGCTTAATAAATGCCATTATTATTATTATTATTATTATTATTATTATTATTAAGTGATTTGCCCAAAGTCACACAGCTAAGTGGCAGAGCCGGGAACATAGTAAGCGCTTAACAAATGCCATAATTGTTATCAGATGCCTGTTTCTCACTAAATGCTCACTATCTGTAGCTGAGAAGATGGGCTCATTTAGTGGTACCGGCCCTAATCCATCGCGATTTTGTCAGTTCTTCTGCAGAACCTTTAAAAAATGCCTACGAGTCACCGGCCCGACAGCTAGCTGGGTATTATTCAGGTGTCAGCTCAGATATTTTCTCCACCACGGCCGGTGTGTAATTTTACCCGGTTTAAGAGCCGAAGAGGGGGAATATCGTGGTGATTGGGCGAATAATTTATCTCGGGCTGCAGTTCAAGATTGTTATGAGAAGAGAGATATCTCATCGTTATACTGTAGTTCATCTTGAAGCTGACAAGCGAGTGGCTGGCATTTCGAGTT
This sequence comes from Tachyglossus aculeatus, assembly GCF_015852505.1. Classification (NCBI taxonomy): domain Eukaryota; kingdom Metazoa; phylum Chordata; class Mammalia; order Monotremata; family Tachyglossidae; genus Tachyglossus; species Tachyglossus aculeatus. The sequence continues at coordinate 4,273,922 of NC_052068.1, forward strand.
GAAGCCTGATAAAATATTTTAAAATCAGACGTCGAGGAAGAATGGGAAAAAGAAAGTCTCTTTCAAAGTCATTTCTGCCCCGAACTATTTCTCTTCGTGAAACGCCCTATTAACGGCGCCCATGAAATGGATTCCAAACCCTCTCTACTAAAAACCTTTCCGATTCTCGCAGTGGTTAGAAAAGGCGAGGCCCACGTCGCGGAGCAAACGGCAGGAAACAAATGTTGCGAGATTTGCTTCATTATGTGGCACCTTGTACTTTTATGCATGTACGCTGGGTGAACAAGAGGGTTAATAGTTAAACAGTAGCCTCGGGCTAACGCATGGAGCGGTGGAACAGGTACAAAATGGACTTTTGTTGTTTCCTCACTATTACTGGATGTCTTTAGCAGAAACTAACCTAACGGCACCTCGGTGGAAAAATGTATTTCTTTCAGGTTCTAGGTATTACGGAATGGGGGCTTATTTTAGCGGCTGAAATACTCATCTGACCTTTAATCCGAAGTCGTAAATTTGTCAGTGCCTGAAATTGCCGTAGATCACACGGCTAATTTTTCGGACTTTGGCTTTTAAGGGTATGTATTTCCCAGACGGGGCAAGGTGACTTAAATGTGTCAGATTTCAGGAAATCTTTGATGGGTAAAGCGACCACCCCGATTAAGGGCGCTGGTGAGAGGGCAGACAAGTCTCGTCAGATGATAGATAACCCCGAGTCGTGTTCATGTCTAATGAATTTCCATCCTTCCCCCGTTTACCTTGGTAACATTTGAGAGGGGTTGTATTTTACTCCTAAATACCAATTACGCCAACATCCCTGGCATTTACCTGGACCATGATGATACATGGCAAAGCCATTCTTGAGGCATAATTCACCGCTCAGGAGTGTTTGTGAAGTCACGCCGGGCTCTGCACGCGGGGAACGACTTGGATAGCGCCATTAAATTTCAAAGATGAAAGTTTGGGCCACCTCGGATGTCTCGAACCAGTTTCCGAGTCTCTTATTAATCCTGTAAGAGAGGGGATTCAGCTTTTGAAATGTCAACAGAGATGTCACGCGCCCGAGAGTCGCCTATGGTAAAACCAGGTTCCAAAGTACCCGCGACGGCCCCCTCTTCGTTTTCAATGGCTGCCTCCCCCCCGATTTTGTAATATGGGAAGATTTTAGGGGGACTTCAGTACCCCCTGACTCTTCCTCTCACCCCTCCACCATCCCATCGGGACACCTAATGATGGATCAGTTTGAAAGCCAGGCCCTGGAAAAGCCAGGGTCTATCCGTCAGAGGACCTTCTTACTGAGTGACCTTGGGCCAGTCACTTCACTTCTCTGTGCTTCGTCTCCCTCTTACTTTGATGGGTTCCCCATGTAAAAGTAATAAATGTGGTATTTGTTAAGCACTTACTATGTGCCCAGGCACTGCACTAAGCACTGAGGTGGAAACAAGTAAATTGGGTTGGACACGGTCCCCATCCTACATGAGGCTCACAGTCTCAATCCCCATTTTACAGAAGAGGTAACTGAGGTCCAGAGAAGTGAAGTGACTGGCCCAAGGTCACACAGCGGACAAGTGGCAGAGCTGGGATTAGAACCCATGACCTCCTGACTCCCAGAAAGTGGATTGTGTCTGACCTGATACGTTTGACAGAAGAGTGCTTGACATCTACTAGGAACTTTTGAAATTCTACTATTACTATTACTACTACTACTACAAATAATAATAAATATGCAGTTCCACCCTAGTTCTTAAAACCTCTGAAAACACTCTCAAGCCCCAGTGTACCATCATCCGGTTTAATTTTAGCTAGAGACAGCAAGCCTAAAGAACATTTTTCATACGCTCAGAGGCCACTGCATTTAAATCAAAGCCACCCCTAGAAAGCCCATTAATAAAAGCGCCACGCAGAGAGAAATGTCATACGAATGGTTAAAATGCATGGAATTCAGATTTCACTGTCCGACGGCTCAATTAGACCAGTCAAATTTTTGAGCAACGGAGGGGAATCGAATCGAATCAGAAATAGAGTGGAATCCAAAATGCGGACATTTCTGAGTTTTCCTTATCAGTTGCTGCCTGGCCAGTTCCATGGGATGGGTAGAGCTGCAGTGCAATGGGAGAAAAGCTTTCGCCATTGAAACGGAGTCTTGGGAATCCAATAAATCACCTGTCACTTCATCACAGCCCTGTAGATAATGAGCAATAAAGTTTTCACACTCAGGAAACGAGGAGGCTGACATACACATACACATACACACACAAAAAAAAAGAGGAAGAAAATGTCTTCCTTTGCTTTAGATGCAAGGTGTTTTGTATAATAAATGATCCCCCCCAATTGCTGGAAAGGTATCAGTAAAATAAACAATCTGCTGTATTAAAAAATATCTAATTGTGCATTCATTTTATTGGCCAAAATCATATCCTTGACACATTTATGGACCTCAAACTCCTGTGGGCATGTGGACACACACACAAACACACACACACACAATATGGCAGTAGGATTCCAAGGAGAGTAAATCCTCCCCCCCACAAAAACCCGACTGTGGTTAGTAGCCGATTGTCCACGGAGGGCATTATTCCCGTCGTAATAAATAGCAGCATTTTAAGAAATTACCTCTCTGCATTATCTCCCATTTGCTATTCATATCACCGAGATGCCAAAAGTGCCTTGGAAGAAAAGGTAGTCCTGAGAATGATGGGAACAGTAAGATTTGGGTCATTAATTCTAAAACTCGATTTGCCATAATCGACCGCTAATTTGTTCCCACAGGTCACGGACACAGGGCGATTTTTCTGTCCCCAGTCCAACCAGATGGCTGTTCCTAGGACCTTGGCTTTGTGATAATTTTGTTGATTTGTGAGTCTGTTTCCTTAGTCGGAAAAGACCTCCTGTTGGAGACGTGTCTACTTGGGCACAGGAGCCGCACGTGAAGATTCGGGATGGAGATCGGAGCTTTGGGGGTCAGAGGTCGTGGGTTCTAATCCCGGCTCTGCCGCTTTTCAGTTGTGTGATCTCGGGCAAGTCACTTAACTTCTCTGGGCCTCAGTTACCTCATCTGTAAAATGGGGACTAAGTCTGTGAGCCCCACGTGGGACAACCTGATTATCTACTCCAGCGCTTAAAACAGTGCTTGGCACATAGTAAGCGCTGAGCAAATACCATCAGTATTATTATTATTTCCCAAATGTCAGGAGGGGATTTCTTATAGAGGTTGCTCTCGGACTGATTTCAACACTAACCACTGGCTCTTCAGCCTAGATCCAATCATATCCATATGTATATATGTTTGTTATATGTATATATGTTTGTACATATTTATTACTCTATTTATTTACTTGCTTATTTTACTTGTACATAGCTATTCTATTTATTTTATTTTGTTAGTATGTTTGGTTTTGTCTCCCCCTTTTAGACTGTGAGCCCACTGTTGGGTAGGGACTGTCTCTATATGTTGCCAACTTGTACTTCCCAAGTGCTTAGTACAGTGCTCTGCACACAGTAAGCGCTCAATAAATACGATTGATGATGATGATGATGATGATCCAATCAGTCAATCGATCGATGGTATCTGAGCATTAACTGTGAGGGCAGAACACTGCACAAAGCACTCAGGAGAGTACAAAACAACTAGTAGACATCATCCCTGCCTTCGAGGACCTTATGGTCTTGTGGAGAAGCTCTCAGTCTTCCTGCCAGGAGGATGGATGTATTAACTTGCTGAAATCTCTTCCCTACTTTATCGTTCTAAAAATCTTATCATTCCACAGCTCTTCCAAACAGTTCCAAAATTGATTTTAAAACAGAGTTCCCTCGCCACAAACAAAGGTTGAGCTAATTTGTCTCTTTAATCCCATTCTTATTTAAAAGTTAGTCAGAAATTTAGGAAGAAATTAGAGAAAAATGGGCTATGAAGGACTGAATGCGGCAGTGTTGATCTACTCAACTACCTGGTTAAAAAAACCCCCAGAAAACAGTGGTACTTGTTAAGTGCTTACTATGTGCCAAGCACAGTACTAAGCACTGGGGTAGATACAATTAATCAGGTTGGATGCAGTCCATGTAAAAATAATAATAATAATAATAATAATAATAATAATAATAATAATAATAATAATGGCATTTATTAAGCACTTATTATGTGCAAAGCACTGTTTTAAGCACTGGGGAGGTTACAAGGTGATCAAGTTGTCCCACGGGGGGCTCACAGTCTTCATCCCCATTTTACAGATGAGGAATCTGAGGCCCAGAGAAGTTAAGTGACTTGCCCAAAGTCACACAGCTGACAATTGGTGGAGCCTGGATTTGAACCCCTGACCTCTGACTCCGAAGCTTCCCCAACAAAACAACTAGTAGACATCATCCCTGCTTTCAAGGACCTTATAGTCTTGTGGAGAAGCTCTCAGTCTTCCTGCCAGGAGGATGGATCTTTTAACTTGCTGAAATCTCTTCCCTACTTTATTCGTTCTAAAAATCTTATCATTCCACAGCTCTTCCGAACAGTTCCAAAATTGATTTTAATCATTCAATCGTATTTATTGAGCGCTTACTGTGTGCAGAGCACTGTACTAAGTGCTTGGGAAGTACAAGTGGGCAACATATAGAGATGGTCCCTACCCAACAACGGGCTCACAGTCTAGAAGGGGGAGACAGACAACAAAACAAAACATATGGACAGTTGCCAGGTCAGCAGAATAAATAAAAATAAAGCTAGATGCACATTATTAACAAAATAAATAGAATTGTAAATAGGTACTATTTTCAAACAGACTTCCCTCGCCACAAACAAAGGTTGAGCTAATTTGTCCCTTTAACCCCATTCTTAATTAATAGTTTATCAGAAATTTGGGAAGAAATGAGAGAAAAGTGGGCTACAAAGTACTGAATGCAGCAGTGTTGATCTACTCAACTACCTGGTTAAAAAAAAAAACAGAAAACAGTGCTTACTATGTGCCAAGCACTGTACTAAGCGCTGGGGTAGATACAAGTTAATCAGGTTGGATGCAATCCATGTACCACATGGGACTCACACTATTAATCCCCGTTTAACAGAGAAGGGAATTGAGGCCCATTGTAGTGAAACGACTTGCCCAAGGTCACACAGCTGACAAGAGGCAGAGGTAGGATTAGAACCCAGATCCTTCTGACTCTCGGGCCCGTGCTCTATCCAGTAATCTATGCTGCTTCTCAGTACCTGTTCTCATATAGCAAAGACAACCTACATTTTCTCCCTCCTCCAGGAAGTCGAGCTTGTTAACTGCAGTGGATCAATAGAAGGGATACCACAACTGACAAGTTACAGAAGGTAACTGCTAATAATCAATCCATCGATCTGTGGTATTTATTAAGCTCTTACTGTATGCAGAGTACTTAACTAAGCGCTTAGGAATGCCCACAAGGAGCTTCTATTGTTACAAGATGGAAGAGAGATTGAACACTGGTCATAACATAGGATTTTTTTATCATATTTATAATAATAATAATGAAGGCATTTGTTAAGCGCTTACTATGTGCCAAGCACTGTTCTAAGCACTGGGGGAGTACAAGATAGTCAGGTTGTCCCACGTGGGGCTCACACTTTTAATCCCCATTTTACAGATGAGGGAACTGAGGCCCAGAGAAGTTAAGTGACTTACCTCAAGTCACACAGCTGACAAGTGGCAGAGCCGGGATTAGAACCCATGACCTCTCACTCCAAAGCCCGGGCTCTTCTCACTGAGCCACGCTGCTTCTTAAGCGCTTACTACATGCCAGGCACTGTACTAAGCCCTGGTGTTTATACAAACTAACCAGAATGGACCCGATCCATGACCCACATGGGATTCATAGTCTTTATCCTGATTTTCCAGATGAGGTAACTAAGGCTCAGAGAATTCAAGTGACTTGCCCGGGATCGCACGGAGGACAAGTGACGGAGCAGGAGATTAAGTAAATGCCATCAGTGCTCGATAGGAAATTTTAGCCACTGCTAAGTCAATCAATCAGTCAAATGCATTTATTGAGTGGCTACTATGTGCTGAGCACTTGGGAGAGCTGGAAGACACGTTCCCTGCCCACAAGCAGCTTACAGTCTTAGACCTCTCTCCCATATCCTGTCTGGAAGGTCTGGAACTCCCTTCCTCTTCATATCCCCCTGACAATTCCTCTCTCCATCTCCTCCAAGAGGCCTTCCCTGACTAAGCCCTCTTTTCCTAATCTCTCACTCCCTTCTGTGTCGCCTTGATTTGCTCCCTTTATTCTCCCCCCTCCCAGCCCCTCACCACATATGTCCATTTCTGTCATTTATTAATTTCTATTCCTGTCTGTCTCCCCATCTAGACTGTAAACTCATTGTGGGTAGAGAATGTGTCTGTTTCTTCTTACAGCGTATTCTCCCAAGTGCTTAGTACAGTGCTCTGCACACAGTAAGCACTCAATAAATACGACTGACTGACGACACTTCTAGGCTGTGAGCCTGCTGTTGGGTATTTATTATTTATTTTACTTGTACATATTTATTCTATTTATTTTATTTTGTTAATTTGTTTTGTTCTCTGTCTCCCCCTTCTAGACTGTGAGCCCACTGTTGGGTAGGGACCGTCTCTATATGTTGCCAACTTGTACTTCCCAAGCGCTTAGTACAGTGCTCTGCACACAGTAAGCGCTCAATAAATACGATTGAGTGAATGAATGAATGACCAGAAAGTGGGAGTGGGGGAAACAGGACTTCATTAGCCGGGACCCCACCCTTTCTGAAAAGCTGAAAAAAATCTATAGGAAACCGCGGCTTAACCCTCAGCCGAGGATCCACTCTTTAAGTCGTCTCCTCTACAAAAAAAAATTGCATTATTCATTCCAACTGCAGCTAGGCCGGAGAAAAGCCGAGTGGAATCGGTTCAGCGACCGGAGTGTAAAAATATTTACTATTGGATCAAGGCCTCGATACTCCTTGTTAAGGCTTGGCGTTTGTAAGCAAATTTATATGGAAAGTATGCAATGTCTAATACTAAACTACTCTAGCCTCAGACTGAAAGGTGATTTCACAAACATCTTGCTGCACTCAATCATTCCTTCATTTTAATGTCTTTATTTTATGATTTTGTTGATGAAATACTACTTACCCAGTGCTCAAAATTCCTTTTAGGCTGCGGGCAGTGGCTAGTTGTCTTGGCAAGCCATATTTTATGGTGATACATTTCAGCTCTCTCTGTCCAACGTGGAGGACACAGTAGCCAAGATGGTTTTTCATAGTAGAAATATATTTTCATATTTATTTATTGATTTGACTAATGTATCTATTTTTCAATTCGCATGCTTATGTTTCAATCCATTAAAGTGATTCATGGTCAAATAATATGTTATTGCAAGTAGAAAGAGGAGATAAAACCACTGTACAGTGGCTATAACGCGGGAATAAAAATAATAAAAACCCGTTGCATGATTAAATATAGTTTTTAATCCTCAAATGATCAGAAGTAAAATGATGTTTTTAATTATTTCAAAAAAGCATAAAATAAAAGTTTTTCCAAGTAAGACCCAATTACCTATGCACTAAAGTTTCCCGGTCATAAATATTCCGTAGATATTTCTTAACAAGATTAAGGTTGCCGGGCAGGTTTACCGTAAGGCATGAAATTAACATCGAAATAAAAACTCGCAGGAATTTCAATTATTTGGTGTAAGGGTTTAGCCACCTAAGCAGAGTCTTGATGAGACCATCCCTCCGCCCACCTTATTAAGACCCCATCTCCACCGAGAGGCCTTCCGGGATTAAGCCATCGGATTTACCGGCCCCTTCTCCCTTCTCCATCACCTGGTCACTTGGATTTTTCCCCTTTGGGCATCCAATAGTTGTCCCGCCTTTGGCTCCACAAAACTTTAGGCCACATCTGTAATTTGTTTATTCATATTAATATCTCTTTCTCTGCCCCTCTAAATTGTCAGCTCCCTGTGTCTACCCATTCTGTTGCATTGTAATAATAATAATATTCTAGACCGTGAGCCCACTGTTGGATAGGGACCGTCTCTATGTGTTGCCAACTTGCACTTCCCAAGCGTTTAGTACAGTGCTCTGCACACAGTAAGCGCTCAATAAATATGATTGAATAAATGAATGAATAATAATAAGAAGAATTATGGTATTTGTTAAGCTTTTACTATGTACCACCACTGTTCTAAGCGCTGGTAGGTACAAGGTAATCAGGCTGTCCCACATGGGGCTCCCAGTTTAATCCTTATTTTGTGAGGTAACTGAGGCATAGAGAAGTTAAGTGACTTGCCCAAGGTCACACAGGAGAAAAGGGGTGGAGCCGGGTTTAGAAGCAGCGTGGCTCAGTGGAAAGAGCCCGGGCTTTGGAGTCAGAGGTCATGGGTTCAAATCCCAGCTCCGCCAACTGTCAGCTGTGTGACTTTGGGCAAGTCACTTCACTTCTCTGGGCCTCAGTTGCCTCATCTGTAAAATGGGGATTAAAATGGTGAGCCCCCCGTGGGACAACCTGATCACCTTGTAACCTCCCCAGCACTTAGAACAGTGCTTTGCACATAGTAAGCGCTTAACAAATATCATTGTTGTTATTATTCTAGCCCCCAAGCCTGTGTTCTTGCCACTAGGCCATGCTGCTTCGCGTTGTACTCTCCCAGGTGCTTAGTACAGTGTTCTGCACACAGTAAGCATGCAATAAATACTAGTGATGGATTGATTGTCTGATGGAGATGGAAACACCTGCAAATCCAGGGTATTCAGGTGTAGCTATAAGCCCCCACAACCTAACTCCCCTAGCCATTGAAGAGTGTTTGGGAGGGGATTAACTTTCTAACTCTCTGGTGGGAGGGAAATTGTCTTTTTTATGGTATTTGTTAAGCGCTTACAATGTGTCGGGCACTGTACTAAGCGCTGGGGTCGGTACAAGCTAATCTGGTAGTTTATACCCCTCCTCCCCCTCCCCATCCCCCCCCGCCTTACCTCTTTCCCCTCCCCACAGCACCTGTATATATGTATATATGTTTGTACATATTCATTACTCTATTTATTTATTTATTTTATTTGTATATATTTATTCTATTTATTTTATTTTGTTAATATGTTTTCTTTTGTTGTCTGTCTCCCCCTTCTAGACTGTGAGCCCACTGTTGGGTAGGGACTGTCTCTATATGTTGCCAACTTGTACTTCCCAAGTGCTCAGTACAGTGTTTTGCACATAGTAAGCCCTTAATAAATGCCATCATTATTATAATTATTCTCTGGGCCTCAGTTACCTCATCTGTAAAATGGGGATTTAGACTGTGAGCCCCATGTGGAACAACCTGCTTACCTTATAACAACCCCGGCCCTTAGAACAGTGCTTGGCACATAGTAAGCCCTTAACAAATGCCATCATGATTATTATCATTATTATTATTATTATTATTATTATTATTAATGTTAAGCACTTAATGTTAAGCAGACCACCGAGGTGAGGTAGGAGGGGGCGAGGTGGTGGACGGCTTTAAAGTCCATGGTGAGGAGTTTTCGTTGGATGCAGAGGTGGATGGGAAAACGCTGGAGGTTCTTGAGGAGCAGGGTAATGTGACCTGAACATTTTTGTAGAAAAATGATCCAGGCAGCAGAGGGAAGTATTATTATTATTATTATTATTATTATTATTATTATTATTATTATTATTATTATTATTATTATTGTCATCATCATTATTATTATCATCATCATCATCTGCCTATCCACCAAGCTAGCTCTCTTCCTCCCTTCAAGGCCCTACTGAGAGCTCACCTCCTCCAGGATGCCTTCCCAGACTGAGCCCCTTCCTTCCTCTCCCCCTCGTCCCCCTCGCCATCCCCCCATCTTACCTCCTTCCCTTCCCCACAGCACCTGTATATATGTATATATGTTTGTACATATTTATTACTCTATTTATTTATTTATTTATTTTACTTGTACATATCTATTCCATTTATTTTATTTTGTTAGTATGTTTGGTTTTGTTCTCTGTCTCCCCCTTTTAGACTGTGAGCCCACTGTTGGTTAGGGACTGTCTCTATACGTTGTCAACTTGTACTTCCCAAACGCTTAGTACAGTGCTCTGCACACAGTAAGCGCTCAATAAATACGATTGATTGATTGATTGTTATTGTATTGTACTATCCAAAGCGCTTAGTGAAGTGCTTTGCACGCAGTGAGTGCTCAATAAATACAACTGAATGAATGAATGAATGAATGAATGATCAAAGCTCTAACTCCATATCCCCAGCACGTAGTACATTATCAATCAATGAATCAATAAGTGGTATTTATTGAGAGTTTACTATGTGCTTAGCACAGTCCTAAACATTTGGGAGACTGCAATACAAAGGGTTGGGAAGCAGCAAGGTCAGAAGGTTGTGGGTTCCAATCCCAGCTCTGCCACTTGCTAGCTGTGTGACTTAGGGCAAGTCACTTCACTTCTCTGTGCATCAATTACCTCATCTGTAAAATGGGGATTAAGACTGAGAGCCCCACAGCAGACAACCTGATTACCTTATATCTACCCCAGGGCTTAGAACAGTGCTTGGCACATAGTAAGCGCTTAACAAATACCATCATCATTATTATTATTATTATCATTATCATATCCTGTGGCGATTGCCAAGTTTCTGGATGAGGAGTGAAATTGGGTGCGCGTGAAACAGGTCGCAAAGAGCGCACACCCGTTTCATAATGCCGTTCTGATGAGAAATTATGAGATGCTATACATGTTTACTTAAAGACAAATTCCTAGCCACATGTACTTATCCACATATACATAGCCTGATCGGAGGTTTTATAATAGGCCTCATCGTTCTTCCAACGACAAAATAAAACAGTGGGAGCTAAAGATTTTATTTTGGTATTAAATCTGACTTTCCTGACTCAGAGCAAGCAGGAAATTTCAACCCAAGGTAAGGGTTTAAGAGTCCCTTTTTTTTCTTCAAATTTTATTTCAAGACCATTTTGACCACTTCACTGTTGGATGCACTCCCCTGCAAATCTGCGGGGGGAGTCATCGTCTGTCGAATTTGAGGAGGAAGGGCGGTCCAGGCCAGAGGCAGGACGTGGGCCGGGGGTCCGGGGGGAGACAGGGGAGAGCTCACCTCCTCCAGGAGGCCTTCCCAGACTGAGCCCCTTCCTTCCTCTCCCCCTCGCCCCCCTCTCCATCCCCCCATCTTACCTCCTTCCCTTCCCCACAGCACTTGTATATATGTGTATATGGTTGTACATATTTATTACTCTATTTACTTATTTATTTATTTATTTTACTTGTACATTTCTATCCCATTTATTTTATTTTGTTGGTATGTTTGGTTCTGTTCTCTGTCTCCCCCTTTTAGACTGTGAGCCCACTGTTGGGTAGGGACTGTTTCTATGTGTTGCCAATTTGTACTTCCCAAGCGCTTAGTACAGTGCTCTGCACATAGTAAGCGCTCAATAAATACGATTGATTGATTGATTGATAGATGGAAGCCCAGTGAGAGGGTTAGCATTGGAGGAACGAAGTCCGCGGGCTGGGTTGGGGACCACCGAGGTGAGGTAGGAGGGGGCGAGGTGGTGGACGGCTTTAAAGTCCATGGTGAGGACTTTTTGTTGGATGCGGAGGTGGATGGGCAAACGCTGGAGGTTCTTGAGGAGCGGGGTGATGTGACCTGAACGTTTTTGTAGAAAAATGATCCGGTCAGCAGAGGGAAGTCATCATCATGATGATGATGAGCGCTTACTGTGTGCAGAGCACTGTACTAAGCGCTTGGGAAGTACAAATTGGCAACATATAGAGACAGTCCCTACCCAACAGTGGGCTCACAGTCTAAAAGTCTGAACCAGAGTGGGGAGAGGCAGGAGGTTGGGAGATCAGCAAGGAGGCTGACACAGTGGGATAGAATGAGTGATTGTATTAATATAATAATAATAATGATGGCATCTGTTGAGCACTTACTAGGTGCGAAGCACTGGTCTAAGCACTGGGGGAGATACAAGGTGATCAGGTTGTCCCACATCGGGCTCACAGTCTTAATCCCCATTTAACAGATGAGGGAACTGAGGCATAGAGAAGTGAATTGACTTGCCCAAAGTCACACAGCTGACAAGGGGTGGAGACTGAGCCCCTTCCTTCTTCTCCCCCTCGTCCCCCTCTCCATCCCCCCCATCTTACCTCCTTCCCTTCTCCACAGCACCTGTATATATGTATATATGTTTGTACATATTTATTACTCTATTTATTTATTTATTTATTTATTTTACTTGTACATATCTATCCCATTTATTTTATTTTGTTAGTATGTTTGGTTTTGTTCTCTGTCTCCCCCTTTTAGACTGTGAGCCCACTGTTGGGTAGGGACTGTATCTATATGTTGCCAATTTGTACTTCCCAAGCGCTTAGTACAGTGCTCTGCACATAGTAAGCGCTCAATAAATGCGATTGATTGATTGACTGATTGATTGAGACAGGATTGGAGCCCATGACCTCTGGCTCCCAAGCCCGGGCTCTTTCCAATGAACTACGCTGCTATCCCTGGAGTGTTCTGTCAGAGGATGATAATATCAGTTAACAGTAATAATACTAATGATAATAGTATTTATTAAGCATACCCCACACCAAGCACGGTGTTAAACACTGTGGACAATAAAAGAGAGTTTCTATTGCCATACCTGCCAAACTCCTTGAGCAAGTTGTTTTCATATTCCGTCTACAGTTTCTTCTCCTCCAAATTCATCCTGTTCCCTCTGCAATCTGGTAATCCAATCAGTTGATCAGTGGCATTAATTGAGCCCTTAGTGTGTGCAGAACACTGTATTAAGTGCTCAGGAGAGTCATCATCATCATCATCAATCGTATTTATTGAGCGTTTACTATGTGCAGAGCACTGTACTAAGCGCTTGGGAAGTACAAATTGGCAACATATAGAGACAGTCCCTACCCAACAGTGGGCTCACAGTCTAAAAGGGGGAGACAGAGAACAAAACCAAACATACTTACAAAATAAAATAAATGGGATAGATATGTACAAGTAAAATAAATAAATAAATAAATAAATAAATAAATAAATAAATAAATAAATAAATAAATAGAGTAATAAATATGTACAAACATATATACATATATACAGGTACAGGAGTCCAGTACAACAGAGTTGGTAGACAGGATCCCTGTCTGCTAGGGGCCAAACAGCGTGGGCTAGTGGAAAGAGCACAAGCCTTGGGGTCGGTTCTAATCCTGTCTCTGCCATGAGCCTGCTGTGTGACCTTGGGCTAGTCACTTCACATATCTGGGCCTCAGTAACCTCTTCTGGGAAATGGGAATTCAATACCTGCCCTCCCTCTGCCTTGGGCTGTGAACCCCAAGCGGGACATGATTATCTGCTATCTACCCCAGTGCTTAGCACAGTGCTTGGCAAATCATATGTGCTTAACAAATACTATTATTATTATTATTATTATTATTATTATTATTATTATTATCATTACTATTATTATTATTATTATTAAGGAGCTTACCTCCCTCCACTTCAATGTAACTCTGTGGTGCCTGTCAGAAATCAAGCCACAAATATAAGCAATCAAACCTAAAATAGAATCCAAAGACAGATTTGCATGCATCCATATCTGTTCTTTGTAAAGATAATGAGATACTACTAATAATAATAATAATAGTAAATAACACTGACATTTATTAAGTGTTTACCATGCGCTAGCTTCTCTAATAGATTAAAGATTATTAGCTGACACACAATCCCTTTCCAACACAGGGCTCACAGTCTGAGAGGGAGAAGGGGTATTTTATGTTATAAATGACTTATAAGAGGAAGCGGTAGAGTATGAAGATAAGGACATACGTGTTACAAGGATCAGGGGTGAGAACCCAAGTTTTCAGAGGACGTGGAAGTGGTGAAGCGGTATTAGGGCATTAAGGAGGAGAAATGGTGGGGAGATGATGACAGATTAATCAGGGAAGTCTTCCTGGAGGAGATGTGACCAGAGAAGAGCCATGAAAAGGAAAACGACAGTAGTATTCCAGATATGAAAGGGGCCGTAATAAGCCAGACTGTCAGCTGTCTGGGGACAGGATCTGGTCTACAAACTCTATTTTACCCTCCTAAGCACTTAGCACAGTGCTCCGCAGAGAGTAAGTGCTCAACAAATACTGTTGCCTGACAGAGCTAAAGGCTGGAAGGAGGGGGTGACCATGAGAAGCAGCATAGCCTAGTGGAAAGAGCCCGGGCTTGGGAATCAGAGGTCATGAGTTTTAATCCTGGCTCTGCCACTTGTCTGCTATGTGACCTTGGGCAAGTCATTTAACTTCCCTGTGCCTCAGTTCCTTTATCTGAAAAATGGGGATTAAGAACGTGAGCCCCACGTGGGACCGGGACTGGGTCCAACCTTATTATATGGCATCTACCACAGTGCTTAGAACAGTGCCTGGCACATAGTAAGTGTTTATCAAATACTACAATTATTATTATTATTATTATTATTATTATTATTATTATTATTAGAGAAGCAGTGTGGCTCAATGGAAAAAGCCCGGGCTTTGGAGTCAGGGGTCATGGGTGCAAATCCAGGCTCCACCAACTGTCAGCTGTGTGACTTTGGGCAAGTCACTTCACTTCTCTGGGCCTCAGTTACCTCAGCTGTAAAATGGGGATTAAGACTGTGAACTCCCCATGGGGCAACCTGAAAATTTGTGTGACCTATTGAAAAGAGCCAGGGCCTCAGAGTCACGAAACTTCGGCTCTAACACCACATCGGCCACATGCATGCTGTGTGACCTTGGACAAGTCACATCACTTCTCTGCTCCTCAGTATCCCTATCAGTAAAATGGGGATAAAATTCCTGTTGTTAATAATAATGATAATAATAATAATGACGGTATTTGTTAAGCACTTACTATGCACCAAGCAGTGGATTAGGTAGAAGGTGAGCAGGTTGTCCCACATGGGGCTCACAGTCTTAATCCCAATTTTACAAGTGAGGTAACTAAGGCACAAAGAAGTGACTTTTTTTGATGGCATTTATTAAGTGCTTACTATGTGCAAAGCACTGTTCTAAGCACTGGAGAGGTTACAAGGTGATCAGGTTGTCCCATATGGGGCTCACAGTCTTAATCCCGATTTTACAAGTGAGGTAACTGAGGCACAAAGAAGTTAAGTGACTTTTTTTGATGGCATTTATTAAGCGCTTACTATGTGCAAAGCATTCATTCATTCAATCATATTTATTGAGTGCTTACTGTGTGCAGAGCACTGTACTAAGCGCTTGGGAAGTACAAGTTGAAAAGCAATGTTCTAAGCGCTGGAGAGGTTACAAGGTGATCAGGTTGTCCCGCATGGGGCTCACAGTCTTAATCCTCATTTGACAGACGAGGTAACTGAGGCCCAGAGAAGTGAAGTGACTTACCTGAAGTCACACAGCTGACAAGTGGCAGAGCCGGGATTTGAACCCATGTCCTCCGACTCCAAAGCCCGGGCTCTTTCTACTGAGCCATGCTGCTTGCCCAGGGTCACGCAACTGGTAAGTGGTGGAGCTCGGATTTGACCCCTCGACGTTTCTTCTGTTCCTTCTTTTGTTCTTTCTTCTGTTCTGTTCTGTTCTTATCTTCCGTTCTTTCCTCTCTTCTTCTGTTCTTTCTTCTATTTAGCCTGTGAGCCTCATGAGGGTCTGGGACTGCGTCTGACCTAATTATCTCATATATAACCAAGCCGACATATGTGGCGATTACAAGCAAATGGGGTTGTTCACAGTCCCCGTCCCACGAGGGGCTCACAGTCTCAATCCCCGTTTTACAGATGGGGGAACTGAGTCCCAGAGAAGTGAAGCGACATGCCCAAGGTCACACAGAAGACATGTGGCAGAGCAGGAATTAGAACCCATGACCTTCTGATTCCCAGCCCTTGCTCAATAAACTCCACCAGACTGCTTCTCAAAAGTGTCACCTGCTCTCCAGCTGGGGCATGGCGTGGACTGAAGCTTCATTTCCCTCTTCCATCCAGGCTTCTTTTTCGCCCAGTTTCAGTTCACCATTTCAGCAGCTATTTGGTGTCCTGTTGGCTCAGTGGAAAGAGCACGGGCTTTCGAGTCAGAGGTCATGGGTTCAAATTCCGGCTCTGCCAATTAGATGTGTGACTTCGGGCAAGTCACTTAACTTCTCTGGGCCTCAGTGACCTCATCTGTAAAACGGGGATTAAAACTGTGAGCCCCCGGTGGGACAGCCTGATCATCTTGTAACCTCCCCAGCGCTTAGAACAGTGCTTTGCACATAGTAAGCACTTAATAAATGCTATCATTATTATTAGTAGTATTATTCTAAGTGCTGGGGAGGTTACAAGGTGATCAGGTTGTCCCATGGGGGGCTCACAGTCTTAATCCCCATTTTACAGATGAGGTCACTGAGGCCCAGAGAAGTTAAATGACTTGCCCAAAGGCACACAGCTGACAAGTGGCAGAGCTGGGATTTGAACCCATGACCTCCGACTCCAAAGCCCGTGCTCTTTCCACTGAGCCACGCTGCTTCAGTGTCTGGCTCAGCAGCCACTTGTCTGCTGTGTGACCTTGGGCAAGTCATTTAAACTTCCCTGTGCCTCAGTTCCTTCATCTGAAAAATGAGGATTAAGACTGTGAGTCTCACGTGGAACGGGGAATGGGTCTAACCTTATTATATTGCATCTACCACAGTGCTTAGAACAGTGCCTGGCACACAGTAAGTGCTTATCAAATACTACAATTATTATTATTATCATTATTAGTAGTACTAGAGAAGCAGCATGGCTCAGTGGAAAAAGCCCGGGCTTGGGAGTCAGAGGTCATGGGTTCAAATCCCAGCTCTGCCAACTGTCAGCTGTGTGACTTTGGGCAAGTCACTTCACTTCTCTGGGCCTCAGTTCCCTCATCTGTAAAATGGGGATTAAGACTGTGAGCCCCCCGTGGGACAACCTGATCACCTTGTAACCTCCCCAGCACTTAGAACAGTGCTTTCCTCATAGTAAGCGCTTAATACATTGTTGCCAACTTGTACTTCCCAAGCGCTTAGTACAGTGCTCTGCACACAGTAAGCGCTCAGTAAATACGATTGATGATGATACATGCCAAAATTATTATTATTATTATAGGAAAGAAAAAAGAGAGAGAGAGAAGCAAGGAGAGAGGGACAGAGAGAAGCTGAAAAAGAGGGAGAAAGAGAGTCCACCTTCGATTCATAATTCAGAATATCCTGGCTTTAATTAGAGGCTCAGAAACCGTTATGGGCTCAGGGTCGGAGAACTGCTTCTAAGCAGGAGGCGGTCATCACGTGGGCCTCGGTTGTGGTTCGGTGGTTCTGCCCTGCTCATCCTAAGCAGCTTCATTCTTGCAAGGCACAAAGAGCCGTCTCCAGGGCCCAAGAGCTGCTGGCAGGGTGGAGGTAGAGGAGATTTAGGGGGCAGGAGGGTCCCCACGGTTCCCATTTACCAGGGAATCAACCTGGCCTCGTCCATTTCTGGGAGTCCCCCGCTCCCGGGCTTCCACCAAGGCTCCCCAGAAGGCAGACCAGGCAAGGCCATTCATTCAATCGTATTTATTGAGCTCTTACTGTGTGCACAGCACTGTACTAAGCGCTTGGGAAGTACAAATCGGCAACATATAGAGATGGTCACGGAGGAGAATGCCTTCAATAAGGCTTTAAACGGGGGGAGAGTCATTGTCCGTTGAAGGCCAGAGCCCCCCAGATGACCCCCGAGCGCTCCGCTCCATATCAAGAACCACCAGAGAGCCCGAAGTCTCCCTCTCCATCACGGCCAACAGTTCTCCAGAGAGGACTAAGGAGGAGCTAATTTGTCCATTTGGAAATTCCGCCTTGCCTTTTGAAAGGATAGTTCATCGCAAGTAATTTGTTTCGAAGGTGAAACGCTTTCTGGTGTGTTGTTTTTTTTTCTAGGCGTTGAATATATCACCCTCGGTTGCCTGAACAATTAGAAATTGTCACCGAAAGAAAAATGTCGCAGTTCATGTAAATAACTATTTACCTAAAGGAAACGGGAATTCACAAGAGTCAGCACATCTTTAATGAGGCGTGACAATAGGAAAAAAAAAAAAAGCAGCCGGAGTGTACGTCGCATCTGCTACAGCTGACATTGCTTCTGGTAGAAATTGGCCAATACAACCGACTATTTGTTTTTTCTTGTCAGAAATAATGTAGCTTGAAAATTTTCAACAGGCAACATGCGTCCAAACCATTTGTTACTTCTAATGGCCTAATTGTTCTCCTGGCAGAAATAAAAAATTAGGGCACATGTCATTTACCTAAATTTCTAATTAATGCAATGGCCATGGAGAAATTGGAGCAGAAGAGAAAAAAAATTGTTGGTTAAAAAATCTCCCGGCGTGCTGTTCCTCCGACGGCTTTTCGTTAACTTTTTCTATGATCTTTTCTCCTGACAGCGGGCACTTTCAGGATTGGAAATAGCTCGTTCTGAATGCTTCATCGGGAAAGTGAAGAGCTTTAGAGATATCTGGGTCAGATGCCCAGAAAAGGATATTTCTGCTATTATAACGGGTGGAGTGGCCGCCGACAGAAGAATCTGGAGAGACTGAGGTGGGAAATGTCTTTCCCTCTTCAAATCTTCTAGATTCAGCACTCTCCATTATCAGAGAACCCCCCTGAGATCACACACTTCCTTTTTTTTTTGTCTAGTATTTGTGAAGCACTTGCTATGTCTCTGACACTGTAGTAAGCTCTGGAAATACGGCAACAGCGGAAAAGCAGTACAGTGCCCTGTACACGGTAAGCGCTCAATAAATACGATTGAATGAAAAGGAGAGTAGAAAGCTCAGCTCCTCCAACAAGGGGTTCCCCACCTCACATCCAGGGTTCCAGGCTGAAATAAATTGGAGACATCATCATCAATTGTATTTATTGAGCGCTTACTATGTGCAGAGCACTGTACTAAGCGCTTGGGAAGTACAAATTGGCAACATATAGAGACAGTCCCTACCCAACAGTGGGCTCACAGTCTAAAAGGGGGAGACAGAGAACAAAACTAAACATACTAACAAAATAAAATAAATAGAATAGATATGTACAAGTAAAATAAATAAATACTGCAGTGGAGGACAGGAAGAATAATGCAAATTCAATCAGTCAATCAATCAATCGTATTTATTGAGCGCTTACTGTGTGCAGAGCACTGTACTAAGTGCTTGGGAAGTACAAGTTGGCAACATATAGAGACAGTCCCTACTGAACAGTGGGCTCACAGTCTAAAAATTCAATCGGTGAAGGCAAAAAAAGAGAAGAAATAGCAGTGAAATGAACTGGTATTGGCCTAATTAAATGCATTCTTATAAATACACTACCGGGTTACTTAGCTTATGAAGGATACCTTTGGATGGAACCCATAGTAGCAGACATAATAATAATAATAATATTAATGACATTTATTAAGCACTTACTAGGTGAAAAGCACTGTTCTAAGCGCCGGGGAGGTTACAAGGTGATCAGCTTGTCCCACTGGGGGGCTCACAGTCTTCATCCCCATTTTACAGATGAGGGAACTGAGGCACAGAGAAGTGAAGTGACTTGCCTAAAGTCACACAGCTGACATTAGGTGGAGCCGGGATTTGAACTCCAAAGCCTGGGCTCTTCCCACTAGGCCACACTACTACTAATAATAACAATAATAATAATAATAATAATAATAATAATAATAATATCACCTGTGAATTGCTTACTCTGAGGCAAGCACTGTAGCATGGCTCAGTGAAAGAGCCCGGGCTTTGGAGTCAGAGGTCATGGGTTCAAATCCCGGCTCCTCCACTTGTCAGCTGTGTGACTGGGCAAGTCACTTCACTTCTCTGTTCCTCAGTTCCCTCTTCTGTAAATGGGGATGAAGACTGTGAGTCCCCCTTGGAACAACCTGATCACCTTGTAACCTCCACAGCGCTTAGAACAGTGCTTTGCACATAGTAAGCGCTTAATAAATGCCATCATCATCATCATCATCATCACTGCACTAAGTGCTGGGGCACATATAGATCAGATAATCAATCATATTTATAGAGCACTCACTATGAACAGAGCATGGTACTAAGTTCTTGGGAGAAAGTCGGACACTTTTCCTATCCCACATGGGGCTCACAGCCTAAGTGGGAGAGAGAACAGGTATTTTATCCCCATTTCACTGATGGCCTAATCAAGGTACAGAGAAGTGAAGTGACTTGTCCAAGGTCACAAAACAGAGATGTGGCAGAGCGGAGACTCCCAGGCCTGGGCTCTATCCACTAGGCCATGCTACTTCTGAGACTGTAGAGGAAAGCATAAAATCTGTATGCATCCTGCACAGAGCCCGGGCTTGGGATGCAGAAGGTCATGGGTTCTAATTCTGACTCTGCCACTTGTCTGCTCTGTGGCCTTGGTCAAGTGGCTGCACTTCTCTGGGCCTCAGATACCTCATCTGTTAAATGAGGATGAAGACCGTGAGCCCCACGCGGGACAACCTGATCACCTTGTATCCTCCCACAGCGCTTAGAACAGTGCTTGGCACATATTAAGTGCTTTACAAATACCATTCATTCACTCAATAGTATTTATTGAGTGCTTACTATGTGCAGACCACTCTACTGCAGTGTGGCTGTAGTAGCACTGTGGCTCAGTGGAAAGAGCCTGGGCTTTGGAGTCAGAGGTCATGGGTTCAAATCCCAGCTCCGCCAATTGTCAGCTGTGTGGTTTGGGGCAAGTCACTTCACTTCTCTGTGCCTCATTTACCTCATCTGTAAAATGGGGATTAAGACTGGGAGCCCCTCGTGGGACAACCTGATCACCTTGTACTTAATAATAATAATAATAATGGCATTTATTAAGCGCATACTATGTGCAAATCACTGTTCTAAGCGCTGGGGGGATACATGTACTTGTAAACTCCCCAGGGCTTAGAACAGTGCTTTGCACAGAGTAAGCACTTAATCAATGTTATTATTATTATTATTATCATTATTATTATTATTATTATTATTATTATATTATCATTATTATTAGGTGATCAGGCTGTCCTATGGGGGGGGGGCTCACGTCTTAATCCCCATTTTACAGACGAGGCAACTGAGGCACAGAGAAGTTAAGTACAATACGTCAATAAAGAGAGAC
Organism: Tachyglossus aculeatus; assembly: GCF_015852505.1. Lineage (NCBI taxonomy): Eukaryota > Metazoa > Chordata > Mammalia > Monotremata > Tachyglossidae > Tachyglossus > Tachyglossus aculeatus. Next base: position 4,295,009 of record NC_052068.1, read on the forward strand.
AATCCCTGCCCACAATGGGATTGTATTATTATTATTATTATTATTATTATTATTATTATTATTATTATTATTATTATTATTATTATTATTATTATCTCCTCAGAGAAGCCACTATGGAAATGATCCCAGGGGATGTGGCAGTGTTTCTGTCTCGGAGGCCCGGGTTCTGCCCCACAGGGGGGTGTCTGTGTGAGAGGAGGTCTGGGGGTGCTAAGATGTGATGGATACGGGAATTGGGGGTGCTAATATATGATTGCGTGGGGGTGGGGTTTGTGGGTATGGGTGTGGTGGGTTTTTGTGTGTGGGACAGGGACTGTGTCCAGTCTTCTAGACTGTGAGCCTGTTATTGGATAGGGACCATCTCTAAATAATAATAATAATAATAATAATAATAATAATAATAATAATAATAATAATAATAATAATGGCATTTCATTCATTCAATCGTATGTACTGAGCACTTACTGTGCGCAGAGCATGGTACTAAGTGCTTGGGAAGTACAAGTGGGCAACATATAGAGATGGGTCCCTACCCAACAGCGGGCTCACAGTCTAGAAGGGGGAGACAGACAACAAAACAAAGCATATTAACAAGAAATAATAATAATAATAATAATAATAATAATAATAATAATAATAATAGCATTTATTAAGTGCTTACTATGTGCAAAGCACTGTTCTAAGCGCTGGGGAGGTGACAAGGTGATCAGGTTGTCCCACGTGGGGCTCACAGTCTTCATCCCCATTTTACAGATGAGGTAACTGAGGCCCAGAGAAGTTAAGTGACTTGCCCAGAGTCACACAGCTGACAGTTGGCGGAGCCAGGATTTGAACCCATGACCTCTGACTCCAAAGCCCGGGCTCTTTCCATTGAGTCACGCTGCTTCTCTGAAGAATAAATATGTACAAATAAAATAAATAGAGTAATAAATACGTACAAACATATATACATATATACAGGTGCTGTGAGGAGGGGAAGGAGGTAAGGCGGGGGGTCACTTACTATGTGCAAAGCACTGTTATAAGCACTGGGGAGGTTATGTGGCTAAGTGGAAAGAGCCCGGGCTTTGGAGTCAGAGGTCATGGATTCAAATCCCAGCTCTGCTAATTGTCAGCTGTGTGATTTGAGACAAGTCACTTAACTTCTCTGGGCCTCAGTGACCACATCTGTTAAATGGGGATTAAGACTGTGAGCCCCCTGTGAGACAACCTGATCACCTTGTAACCTCCCCAGCACTTAGAACAGTGCTTTGCACATACTAAGCACTTAATAAATGCCATTATTATTATTATTATTATTATTATTATTATTATTAGATCATCAGGCTGCCCCATGGGGGGGGGGGCTCACATCTTAGTCCCCATTTTACAGATGAGGCAACTGAGGTCATGGGTTCAAATCCCAGCTCTGCCAATTGGCAGCTGTGTGACTTTGGGCAAGTAATTTCACTTCTCTGTGCCTCAGTTACCTCATCTGTAAAATGGGGATTAAGATGGTGAACCCCCCCGTGGGACAACCTCCTCACCTTGTAACCTCCCCAGCACTTTGAACAGTGTTTGCACATAGTAAGCGCTTAATAAATGCCATCATTATTATTATTGGGGTGAGGAGGACATCGGGACAATTAAAGAGACATCGATATGAATAAATAATATTATTTGTTATTATGGGGTGGGGAGAGGGGGCTTTTGCGGCCAGGGAATGTGTCTACAACATTTGCCACTCCTCTCCCGAACCCTTATTCCAGTGCTCTGCACATGGTTAGCACTCAGTAAATACCACTGATTGATTGATTGATTGAACCATGACCAGGATTAAAAGCCTCATCTTAATGTAAATAATGATGATGATGATAATAACAATAAGAGTTTCAAGACAAAAGAGCAGCATGTCTTGGTGGAAAGAGCACAGGCCTTGGAGTCGGAGGAGCTGGGTTCTAATTCCAGCTCTGTCAATTGCTTGCTGTGTGACTTTGGGTACGTGGCTCCATTTCTCTGTGCCTCAGTTTCCCCACACTGTAAAACCGGAATCCAAAACCAGTTCTCTCTCCTACTTAGGACTGTGAGCACCTTGAGGGACAGGGACTGTGTTCAGACCTAATCTGTACCTAGCTGAACACTTAGAATAGTGTTTGACACATAGTAAACCTTTAACACATACCAACAGAGAAACAGCTAGTCCTTACCTTGATAATAATAATAATAATAATAATAATAATAATAATATTTGCTAAGCGCTTACTATATGCCAGGCACTGTTCTAAGCACTGGGGTAGATACAAGGTTGTCAGGTTGTCCCACGTGGGTCTCACAGTTTTAATCCCCATTTTACAAATGAGGAAACTGAGGCGCAGAGAAGTTAAGTGACTTGCCCAAAGTCATCCTTCTGAGAAGTGGCAGAGGCAGGATTAGAACCCATGACTTGACGAATGGACTCTTGAGGGGAATCAAACATTTTAAGACCACTTCATTCGTATTTTCTTCACATCACCAATAATATTTAGAGGGACAGTAATGCTGACTGCAATGACAATCATAATAATTTCGGAATGATAATAAGCCTATTCATTCATTTAATCATATTCATTGAGCACTTGCTGTGTGCAAAGCACTGGATGAAGTGCTTGGGAGAGTCCAGTACAACAATAAATACTAATATTCCCCTCTACATGTGCAGTTTGACCTGCAGAAAAGCATAAAGGCTTGGAATTCAGAAGACTTTATGTCCTAATTCAATCAATCAATCAATCAATCAACTCTGTAACTGGTCTACTAGGTTACTTTGGACAAATCACTTAATTTCTCTATGCCTCAATTGCATCGCACATTAAATGGTGATTAAATACTGATTCTCCCTCCCACTTAGATGATGATCTCTAGGTGAGACGGGGACTTTGTCTAACCTGATTATATTTCATCTTCCCCAGCGCTTAGAACAGTGCCTGACACATAGCAAGTGTTTAACAAATGCCTGCTTTATTATTATTATTATTATTATTATTATTATTATTATTATTACTTGCTCTTCCTCCTGTTCCCACACTTTGTATGTCACTTTTGTCCACCTCTTTAGCTTGTAAGCTTCTTGAGGATTGAGAGTGCCAGTGCTTAGAACAGTGCTTAGTGTTTAGAACAGTGCTTGGCACATAGTAAGCGCTTAAAAAATCCCATTATTATTATTTTGTTAATGCCGTACTCACCCTAGAGCTTAGTAGAGTGAGATTATACTGGGTGAAGGTGTTCAATAAATACCATCGATTTATCTATTTAATTTCATTTATTCCGATTCATTCATTCATTCAATCGTATTTATTGAGTGCTTATTGTGTGCAGAGCACTGTACTAAGCGTTTGGGAAATATAAGTTGGCAACATATAGAGACGGTCCCTACCCAACAGTGGGCTTTCTGATGGCACTGACACCTGTCTACATGTTCTGTTTTGTTGTCTGTCTCCCCCTTCTAGACTGCGAGCCCATTGTTGGGTAGGGACCATCTCTATATGTTGCCGACTTGTACTTCCCAAGCGCTTAGTACAGTGCTCTGCACACAGTAAGAGCTCAATAAATACAATTGAATGAATGAATGACTCAATGAATCAATGGTATTTTTTGAGTGCTTTTACTGTGTAAAGCACTCTGCTAAACTCTTGGGAGAATACAAGTGCCATTGCTAAGAGCTCATTGCAGGCAGGATTGTGTCTATTGTCATATTGTATTCTCCTAAGTGCTTAGTACAGTGCTTTGCACACAGTAAGCACTCAATAAAAACGATTGAATGAATGAATGAGTGAATGAATGGCACATAGTAATAAGAATAATAATGATGGCATTGGTTAAGCGCTTACTATGTGCAAAGCACTGTTCTAAGCACTGGGGAGGTTGCAAGGTGATCAGGTTGTCCCACGGGGGGCTCCCAGTTTTCATCCCCATTTTACAGATGAGGCCCAGAGAAGTTAAGTGACTTGCCCAAAGTCACACAGCTGACAGTTGGCAGAACTGGGACTTGAACCCATGACCTCTGACTCCAAAGCCTGGGCTCTTTCCACTGAGCCACGCTGCTCCTCAAAGTGACTTTGACTTTTTTTTTAAATGGCATTTGTTAATAATAGTTGCTGCATTTCTGAAATGGTTTACTATGTGCCAATTACAGCGTGGCTCAGTGGAAAGAGGCCGGGCTTGGAAGTCAGAGGTCATGGGTTCTAATCCTGGCTCCACCACTTGTCGCTGTGTGACTGTGCAGACTCACTGCTCTGTGCCTCAGTTACCTCATCTTTGAAATGAGGATTAAAACTGTGAGCACCATGTGGTACAATCTGATTACTTTGTATCCCCCCAATGCTTAGAACAGTACTTGGCACATGGTAAGCATCTAAGAAATGCCATTATTATTATTAGTAGTAGTAGTAGTAGTAGTAGTAGTAATAATAATAATACAGTAATACTACTACTACTACTACTACTACTACTAATAATAATAATAATAATAATAATGATAATACAATAGAGTTGGTAGATATAACCCCTGCCCTCTGTGAGTTTCTGGTCTAAAGGACTGGTTGACAGATCGAATGATTGCTCTCCTTCGAACACTGCTATTTTCTCAACAATCAGCTGCAGGACATACTAAGTCTTTAATAATAATCTTGGTATTTGTTAAGTGCTTACTATGTGCCAAGCACTGTTCTTTAAGGGCTCTAAAGTTTATAATCTGATATTTCCACACTCACTCTGGGTCCATGACTCTCAGAATTCCTATGATCCAGTCTCCCCAATGGTGCTGTCAATCAATTGTTCAGTACAGTGCCTTGCCCACAGTAAGCGCTCAATAAATATGACTGAATGAATGAATTAATTGTATTTACTGGCCCCCTACTGTGTGCAGAGGACTGCACTAAGCAACGGGGAGAGCACACCATAGTCAAGAGACATGTTCTCAGATTTGAAAGAGTTTACAGCGTGGCTCAGTGGAAAGAACCCAGGCTTGGAAGTCAGAAGTCATGGGTTCAAATCCTGGCTATGCCAATTGTCTGCTGTGTGACTTTGGGCATGTAACTTAACTTCTCTGTGCCTCAGTTACCTCATCTGTAAAATGGGGATTAAGACTGTGAGCCCCCCATGGGACAACCTGATCACCTTGTAACCTCCCCCATGCTTAGAACAGTGCTTTGCACATAGTAAGCGCTTAATAAACACTATTATTATTATTATTATTATTATCATTATTATTACTATTATTATTATTATTATTATTATTATTTACACCTGAGGGGAGGCAGACACTCATGGAGATTATAGACAGGAGGAAGAAAAGGAGTGGAGAGAGAGAGAAATGAGTGAGTGCTTAAATAAAGAGGTTTTCAAACATTTTCAAGCATGATCCACATGCTGTTTCTCCCTTCACTGAGACCGAAGGCAGTGTAAACCAGAGTGGCCTATTATTCTATTCATTTTATTAATGATGTGTGGATATCTATAATTCTATTTATCTATTTTGATGGTATTGATGCCTACTTGTTTTGTTTTGTTGTCTGTCTCCCCCTTCTAGACTGTGAGCCCGTTGTTGGGTAGGGATTGTCTCTATCTGTTGCTGAAGTGTACTTTCCAAGGGCTTAGTTCAGTGCTCTGCACACAGTAAGTGCTCAATAAATACGACTGAATGAATGAATGAATGGAAAGAGCACGGGTCTGGGAGCGAGGGGGCCTGGGTTCTAATCTCAGCTCTGCTGTTTTCCAGCTTTCTAACCTTGGTAAATCACTTCACTTCTCTGTGCCTCAGTTTCCTCATCTGCAAAATGAGGCATGAATACCAGTTCTCTCCTCCCCTTAGACTGTGAGCTCCAAGTGGGACAGGGACTGCATCTGACCTGAGTATCTTGTAATAATAATAATAATAATAATAATAATAATAATAATAATAATAATAGTAATAGTAATAGTAATAATAATAATAGCATTTATTAAGAGCTTACTATGTGCAAAGCACTGTTTTAAGTGCTGGGGAGGTTACAAGATAATCAGGTTGTCCCACGGGGGGCTCACAGTCTTAATCCCCATTTTACAGATGAGGGAACTGAGGCCCAGAGAAGTGAAGTGACTTGCCCAAAGTCACACAGCTGACAGTTGGCAGAGCCGGAATTTGAACCCATGACCTCTGACTCCAAAGCCCGGGCTCTTTTCCACTGAGCCACGCTGCTTCTCTTTGTGTTGATCCTAGCGCTTAGTACAGTGCCTGTCACAGTAATTTATTTATTTATTCATCTATTTATCTATGTATTTATCTATTTATTTATCTTAGTGCCCCTATTATTTATCTTAGTCTCCCCCTTTAGACTGTAAGCTCTCCATGGGCAGGGAATTTTTCTGTTTATTGCTATATTGTACTCTCCTAAGTGCTTAGTACAGTGCTTTGCACAGAGTAAGCACACAATAAAAATGATCAGATGAATCCTCCGATCCCCCTCCTCCTCCTCTCCATACCCCCCGCCTGATCTCCTTCCCTTCCCCACAGCACCTGTATATATGTATATATGTTTGTACGGATTTATTACTCTATTTATTTTACTTGTACATATTCATTCTACTTATTTTATTTTGTTAATATGTTTTTTTTTTTGTTCTCTGTCTCTCCCTTCTAGACTGTGAACCCGCTGTTGGGTAGGGGCCGTCCCTATATGTTGCCAACTTGTACTTCCCAAGCGCTTAGTACTATGCTCTAAACACAGTAAGCGCTCAATAAATATGATTGAATGAATGAATGCATGAATGGCACATAGTAAGCACTTAACTAATACCGTGATTAGTGTTGTTACTTGATGGCAGGATGAAGACCTCTTTGTCTTTCCAAACGGTCTTTGAAAATTTTTGAAATTTCTTAGTTATGCTTATTATTATGTTTGTACATATTTCTTACTCTATTTTACTGGTACATATCTATTCTACTTTGATTTTGTGAGTATGTTTGGTTTTGTTCTCTGTCTCTCCCTTTTAGACAGTGAGTCCACTGTTGGGTAGGGACTGTCTCTATATGTTGCCAGCTTGGACTTCCCAAGCGCTTAGTACAGTGCTCTGCACACAGTAAGCGCTCAATAAATACGATTGATTGATTGATTAAGTTCTGTCTCCCCTTAAGCTAGTTATGGGCAGGGAACATATCTGTTAATTAGCTTAGTACAAGCGCTTAGTACAGTGCTCTGCACACAGTAAGCACTCAATAAATACGATTGATTAATTCTGCTGTCCTCTCCCAAGCGCTTAGTAGAGTGCTCTGCACTTAGTAAGCCCTCAATAAATACCATTGATTGATTGGTTGTTAGAAACAGATATGTGGAACTTCCCCTACAAGTGATCATTTACAAAATCTTAACTTTGACGATCCAATATCCCTCAAGCCTCCAGACAAATCCCACAGTCTCTATGTAGTGCATTCATTCATTCAATCGTATTTATTGAGTGCTTACTGTGGCAGAGTACTGTACTAAGCGCTTGGGAGAGTACAGTACAGCAATAAACAGACACATTTCCGGTCCACAACCAGCTTACAATCTAGAGGTGGGGGAGACAGACATCAATACAAATAAATAAAATTACACGTATGTGCATAAGTGCTGTGGGGCTGGGAGGGGGAAAGAAAAAAGTGACCAAGTCAAGCGCTTAGTACTGTGTTCTGCACACAGTTAGCGCTCAGGAGAAGCAGCGTGGCTCAGTGGAAAGAGCCCAGGTTTGGGAGTCAGAGGTCATGGGTTCTAATCCCGGCTCTGCCACTTATCAGCTGTGTGACTTTGGGCAAGTCACTTAACTTCTCTGTGCCTCAGTTACCTCAACTGTAAATGATAATAATAAGAATAATAATAATAATAATAATAATGACATAATTAACCGCTATGTGCAAAGCACTGTTCTAAGTGCTCGGGAGGGTACAAGGTGAGCAGGTTGTCCCATGGGGGGCTCACAGTCTTAATCCCCATTTTATAGATGAGGGAACTGAGGCCCAGAGAAGTGAAGTGACTTGCCCAAAGTCACACAGCTGATAATTGGCGGAGCAGGGATTTGAACCCATGACCACTGACTCTAAAGCCCGGGCTCTTTTCCAATGAGCCACGCTGCTTCTCTAAAAGTAAAATGGGGATTGAGACTGTGAACCCCATGAGGGATAACCTGATTACCTTGTATCCCCCCCGCCGGAGTCTATGCTTTGCACATAGTAAGCTCTTAGCGAAAACCATTATTATTAATAAATATTATTGAATGAATGAAAGAAAGGCAGTGGAAGAAGAGGAAATTGTATGAGCTCACTCATCTATCACAACACCCTGGATGGGTCAGAGACCTTCAGCATTCGAAGACTGCCAGCTATATACTTATAGCTGGGCAAATCTTTGTGCCATGCACTGTGCTAAGCTCTCCGACAAAGGTAACGTAGTTAGATCAGTCACAGTCCGTGAACCTCCATGTAGAGAAGCAGCATGGCTCAGTGGAAAGAGCCCGGGCTTTGGAGTCAGAGGTCATGGGTTCAAATCCCGGCTCCGCCAATTGTCAGCTGGGTGACTTTGGGCAAGTCACTTAACTACTCTGGGCCTCAGTTACCCTTCTAGACTGTGAACCCGCTGTTGGGTAGGGACCGTCTCTATATGTTGCCAATTTGTACTTCCCAAGTGCTTAGTACAGTGCTCTGCACACAGTAAGCGCTCAATAAATAATAATAATGGCATTTCTTAAGCGCTTACTATGTGCAGAGCACTGTTCTAATAGGCTTGAATGAATGAATGAATAAAATGGGGATTAAGACTGTGAGCCTCCTGTGGGACAACCTGATCACCTTGTAACCTCCCCAGCGCTTATAACAGTGCTTTGCACATAGTAAGCGCTTAATAAATGCCATTATTATTATTACCTCAAGGGGAAATCATCTAAGAAGCAGCGAAGCAGCGTGGTTCAGTGGAAAGAGCAGGGACTTTGGAGTCAGGGGTCATGGGTTTGAATCCCGGGTCTGCCAATTGTCAGCTGTGTGACTTTGGGCAAGTCACTTAAACTTCTCAGGGCCTCAGTTCCCTCATCCGTAAAATGGGGATTAAGACTGTGAGCCCCCCTTGGGACAACCTGATCTCCTTGTAATCTCCCCAGTGCTTAGAACAGTGCCTTGCACATAGTAAGCATTTAATAAATGCCATCATTATTAGTATTATTAAGCAGGAGAGATGGCAGATATCTCATTCAATAGCAGATTTCTAGGAAAGGTGAATGTTGAGCACTGTTCTCTGTGTGACCTTGGGTAAATCACTTCACCTCTCTAGGCCTCAGCCACCTCATCTGTAACACGGGGATTGCTCATATCCACCCCAGTGCTAAATACAGTGGTTATCACAAAATAAGCACTTAACGCTCTGCACGTAGTAAGCTTTCAATAAATACGATTGAATGAATGAATAAAAAATTCCACAATTACTGTTATTATGTGTCTGGAAGAGCAAAGAAAGCGTTAGAAGATATGATCTCTGACTTCCAGGATTTTACAGTCTACTGGGAGAGACAAACCCTTACATTGTAGATAGTGGGGAGTATTAGCTCATAATAATAATAATAATAATGATGGCATTTATTAAGCACTTACTATGTGCAAAGCACTGTTCTAAGCACTGGGGAGGTTACAAGGTGATCAGGTTGTCCCACAGGGGGCTCACAGTCATAATCCTCATTTTAGAGATGAGGTAACTGAGGCACAGAGAAATTAAGTGACTTGCCCAAATAATAATAATAATAATAATAACAACAACAACAATAATAATAATAATAATAGCATTTATTAAGCGCTTACTATGTGCAAAGCAATGTTCTAAGCGCTGGGGACATTACAAGGTGATCAGGTTGTCCCGTGGGGGGCTCACACTCTTAATCCCCATTTTACAGATGAGGTAACAGAGGCCCAGAGAAGTTAAGTGACTTGCCCAAAGTCACACAGCTGACAAGTGGCAGAGCCAGAATTTGAACCCATGACTTCTGACTCCAAACTTCGAGTCCCCCCCAAGTTCAGATGGGTACTGGCCTTAAAAATCCGCTGCGTGACCTTGAGTTAGTCACTTCACTTCTCTGTGCCTCAGTTACCTCTGTGTAAAATGAGATTGAGACTGCGAGCCCCATATGGGACAGCCCGTTGTTGGGTAGGAACCGTCTCTATATGTTGCCAACTTGTACTTCCCAAGCGCTTAGTACAGTGCTCTGCACACAGTAAGTGCTCAATAAATACGATTGAATGAATGAATGAATGAATGAATGAATGAATGACAGGGACTTTTTCCAGCCTGATTTGCTTGTGTCCACCTCAGTGAGTAGACTAAGAGAAGCAGAGTAGCTCAGTGGAAAGATCATGGGCTTGGGAGTCAGAGGTCATGAGTTCTAATCTCGGCTCTGCCACTTGTCAGCTGTGTGACTTTGGGCAAGTCACTTCAATTCTTTGGGCCTCAGTTACCTCCTCTGTAAAATGGGGACTAAGGCTGTGAGCCCCATGTGGGACAACCTGATCACCTTGTATTCCCCCAGCGCTTAGAACAGTGCTTGGCACATAGTAAGCGCTTAACAAATACCATCACCATTATTATTACAGTGGCTGGCACAGAGTAAGCATTTAACAAATAGCAGAATTATTATAAAATCTTTAGTCTGGATCGCCAGCATTTCTAGCATTCATTCATTCATTCAATTGTATTTATTGAGCACTTACTGTGTGCAGAGCACTGTACTAAGCGCTTGGGAAGTACAAGTTGGCAACATATAGAGACCTTCCCTACCCAACAGTGGGCTCACAGTCTAGAAGATTCAATAACAAGATGCCACTAATACGTTGCTATTATTAGCGGCATTATTACTATTAGCATTCTTAGTAGTGATAAGAATAATTATGGTATTTGTTAAGTGCTTACTATGTGCCAAGCACTGTTCTAAGCATTCGAGTAGATAGAAGGTAATCAGGTTGTCCCATGTGGGGTTCACAGTTTTAGTCCCTGTTTTCCAGATGGGGCAACTGAGGCCTAGAGAAGTGAAATGAGTTGCCCATCATTATTATTAGAAGTATCGTTATTATCATTCATTCAGTCATATTTATTGAGCGCTTACTGTGTGCAGAGCAATCAATCAATCAATCATATTTATTGAGCGCTTACTGTGTGCAGAGCACTGTACTAAGTGCTTGGGAAGTCCAAGTTGGCAACATATAGAGACGGTCCCTACCCAACAGCGGGCTCACAGTCTAGAAGGGGGAGACAGAGAACAAAACCAAACATCTTAACAAAATAAAATAAATACAATAGATATGTACAAGTAAAATAAATAAGTAGAATAATAAACAGAGCACCGTATTAAGTGCTTGGGAGGTACAAGTCGGCAACGTATAGAGACGGTCCCTACCCAACAGTGGGCTCACAGTCTAGAAGGGGGAGACAGAGAACAAAACCAAACATCTTAACAAAATAAAATAAATAGAATAGATAGGTACAAGTACAATAAATAAGTAGAATAATAAACAGAGCACTGTATTAAGTGTTTGGGAAGTACAAGTCGGCAACATATAGAGACGGTCCCTACCCAACAGTGGGCTCGCAGTCTAGAAGGGGGAGACAGAGAACAAAACCAAACATCTTAACAAAATAAAATAAATGCAATAGATACGTACAAGTAAAATAAATAAGTAGAATAATAAACAGAGCACTGTATTAAGTGTTTGGGAAGTACAAGTCGGCGACATATAGAGACGGTCCCTACCCAACAGTGGGCTCGCAGTCTAGAAGGGGGAGACAGAGAACAAAACCAAACATCTTAACAAAATAAAATAAATACAATAGATACGTACAAGTAAAATAAATAAGTAGAATAATAAACAGAACACTGTATTAAGTGTTTGGGAAGTACAAGTCGGCGACATATAGAGACGGTCCCTACCCAACAGTGGGCTCACAGTCTAGAAGGGGGAGACAGAGAACAAAACCAAACATCCTAACAAAATAAAATAAATACAATAGATATGTACAAGTAAAATTAATAAGTAGAATAATAAACAGAGCACTGTATTAAGTGCTTGGGAAGTACAAGTTGGCGACATATAGAGACGGTCCCTACCCAACAGTGGGCTCACAGTCTAGAAGGGGGAGACAGAGAACAAAACCAAACATCTTAACAAAATAAAATAAATGCAATAGATACGTACAAGTAAAATAAATAAGTAGAATAATAAACAGAGCACTGTATTAAGTGCTTGGGAAGTACAAGTCGGCAACATATAGAGACGGTCCCTACCCAACAAGAAGTCTAGCAAGCCAGCCCTCCCCGGCTCTGGGGCAGGGAGGCTGGAGGCTACCTCCAGACAGTACTTAGCGAGATTGTTGGCAGCCAGAGAGCCTTTTCTTCGGAGCAACAGATGGACAATTGCATATTTCATTGCGACTGGCATCTGGCCTCTCCTTCCCGAGCATTCGGCGGCCCTGCCAAAGGGGGACTCAGACAGTCCCAGCTGGTATCCTGTTAACCAGGGCGGGCACCGCTCCAATTCACAAATGCTGGAATGTGCTTTATCCCCAGGCCTTTACCTTGGTCTTCGCCCCCCAACCCCCAGGCACCGGGGGGCGGGAAGGTGCCCGGATCTCCTGGATTGGGATGTCCATCTCCCTCTTAACGGAGGTTTCCTCGGTAGGGTGGGATGGGGGTCCGTGATTTTTATCCTCCCCACTCCTTGACTCGTAGCAACCTCTTAATAACCACAGTACAGAGAGGAACTACCAATTCAATAACAAGATGCCGCTAATACCGTCTCTATATGTTGCCAACTTGTCCTCCCAAGCGCTTAGTATTGTGCTCTGCACACAGTAAGCGCTCAATAAATACGATTGAATGAGTGAATTAGCGGCATTATTAATATTATAATGATGGCATTTGTTAAGCGCTATGTGCAAAGCAGCGGCATTATTACTATTAGTATTCTTAGTAAGTGGTAAGAATAATTATGGTATTAAGCGCTTACTATGTTCCAATTCTATCTAGCTTTAATTCTATATGTTCAGATGACCTGACTCCTGTCCACGTGTTTTGCTTTGTCGTCTGTCTCATTCATTCATTCATTCAATCGTATTTATTGAGCGCTTACTGTGTGCAGAGCACTGTACTAAGCGCTTGGGAAGTCCGAGTTGGCAACATATAGAGACGGTCCCTACCCAACAGTGGGCTCACAGTCTAGAAGGGGGAGACAGAGAACAAAACCAAACATATTAACAAAATAAAATAAATAGAATAGATATGTACCATATTAACAGAATAAAATAAATAGAATAAATATGTACAAGTAAAATAAATAAATAGGGTAATAAATCAGTACAAACATATCTACATATATACAGGTGTTGTGGGGAAGTGAAGGAGGTAAGGCGGGGGGGATGTTGTCAATATGTTGCCAATTTGTACTTCCCAAGCACTTAGTACAGTGCTCTGCACACAGTAAGCGCTCAATAAATACGATTGATGATGATGATGATGATGGAGAAGGGGAGGAGGGGGAGAGGAAGGAGGGGGCTCAGCCTGGGAAGGCCTCCTAGACTGTGAGCCCGTTGTTGGGTGGGGACCGTCTCTATATGTTGCCAATTTGTACTTTCCAAGCACTTAGTACAGTGCTCTGCACACAGTAAGTGCTCAATAAATATGATTTAACGACTGAATGAAAGAATGAATGCCAAGCACTGTTCTAAGCATTCGGGTAGATAGAAGGTAATCAGGTTGTCCCATGTGGGGCTCACAGTTTTAGTCCCTGTTTTCCAGATGAGGTAACTGAGGCCTAGAGAAGTGAAGTGAGTTGCCCACTAGAAGTATCATTATCATTCATTCATTCATTCAATCGTATTTATTGAGCGTTTACTGTGTGCAGAGCACTGTACTAAGTGCTTGGGAAGTACAAGTCGGCAACATCTACCCAACAACAGGTTCACAGTCTAGAAGGGGGAGACAGACAACAAAACCAAACATGTGGACAGGTGTCAAGTCGTCAGAACAAATAGAATTAAAGCTACTATTATCATTAGTAGTAGTAATAACAATGATAATAATGGCATTTGTTAAGCGCTTACTATGTGCAAAGCACTGTTCTAAGCACTGGGGAGGATACAAGTTGTTCAGGTTGTCCCATGTGGGGCTCACAGTCTTAATCCCCTTTTTACAGATGAGGTAACTGAGGCCCAGAGAAGTTAAGTGACTTGCCCAAAGTCACACAGCGGACAATTGGCTGAGCTGGGATTTGAACCCATGATCTCTGACTCCAAAGCCCGGGCTCTTTCCATTGAGCCACGCTGCTTCTCAGTAGCAGTATAGGAGCATGGCATAGTGGATAGAGCATCATCCTGGGAATCAGAACGTCATGGGTTCTAATTTCGGCTCTGCCACTTCCTTGCTGGGTGACCTCGGGCAAGTCACTTCACTTCTCTGGGCCTCAGCAATCTCATCTGGAAAATGGGGATGAAGACTGTGAGCCCCGTGTGGGACAGGGACTGTGTCCAACCTGATTAGCTTGTATCTCCCCCAGCACTTAGAACAGTGCTTGACACATAGGTACCATAGATACCATAGATTAACAGATACCATTATTATTAGTAGTATTATTATTATTAGGGCAGGGATTCTGCTCCATTTTACAGATGAGGGAACTGAGGCCCAGAGAAGTCCTGGGACTTGCCCAGGGTCACACAGCAGACAAGGGGCAGAGCCAGGATTAGAACCCATGACCTTCTGACTCCGAGGCCTGGGCTCTGTCCACTAAGAGAAGCAGAGTGGCTCAGTGGAAAGAGCCAGGGCTTTGGAGTCAGAGGTCATGGGTTCAAATCCTGGCTCTGCCCTTTGTCAGCTGTGTGACATTGGGCAAGTCACTTCACTTCTGTGGTCCTCAGTTTCCTCATTGGTAAAATGAGGATGAAGACTGTGTGCCCCCCGTGGGACAACCTGATCACCTTGTAACCTCCCCAGCTCTTAGAACAGCGCTTTGCACATAGTAAGCATTTAATAAATGCCATTATTATTATTATTATTATTAAAAGTAAGGGTATGTGTGGGGCTAGAGGTGGGCTGAATATCCAGTGCTTAAGGGACACACAGTCAAGTGTCTCGGTGATGCAGAGCGGAGAGCAGGGAAGGGATGTGAGAAATGAGTCAGGGAAGGCCTCCTGGAGGAGATGTGATTTTAGAGGGTCACATGAAAACCCGATGGGAAACAGCGAGAGCTGGCTTCCTGCTTTAGAAATGAATGAGTTTAGTCAATGTCAGAAGGCGTAATGGATAGAGTCCCAAGTGGGACAGGGATTGTGGTCCAACTAAATTTGCCTGTACCTATCCCAGCACTTAGAACAGTGCCTGGCACATAGTAAGAGCTTACAAATACCATTATTATTATTATTATTATTATTATTATTATTATTATTATTATTATTATTATCAAGTGATGTCTGGAGGAAGGAATGATCCACTGATATTGGCCATGCTCCTCACTGCCTTCACACAACTGGCTGGACTCCACAGAGAGGCCAGGGAACAAGTTCTGGTTCTCTCATTCCTCCCATCTTTCTCCTGCCCCGTCTCCCAGGATTCCTCCCAACTTCTCACAGCCTGTCTCCCGAGTTCCTCCTGCCTACCTCGTGGTCCGTCTTCCAAGATTCCTCCCATCTTCCTCACGACCCGACTCCCCATGTTCCTTCTGCCTTCCTCACCGCCCATGTCCCAAGTTTCCTCCTGATTTTCTCATGGCCCACCTCCCAAGATTCCTCCCATCTTTTTCAGGCCCGCCTCCCAAGATTCCTCCTGTCTAGTACACAACCCATCTCCCAATATTCCTCCCATCTTCCTCACAGCCTGACTCACAATATTCCTGCCATCTACTTCATGACCTATCTCCCAATATTCCTCCCATCGTCCTCATGGCCCATTTCCCAAGATTCCTCCCTACTTCCTTGTAACCTTTAAGCTCATTGTGGCCAGGGAATTTGTCTGTTATATTGCCGTGTTGTACTCTTCCAAAGGTTCAGTACAGTGTCTTGCACGCTGTAAGCACTCAACAAATACTTTTAGACTGTGAGCCCACTCTTTTAGACTGTGAGCCCACTGTTGGGTAGGGACTGTCTCTATATGTTGCCAACTTGTACTTCCCAAGCACTTAGTACAGTGCTCTGCACCCAGTAAGTGCTCAATAAATACAATTGATTGATTGAACTGATTGACTTCCCTCAGTGTAACTGGAGGTCTACTCGAGGTCTTCCCAGACTGAGCCCCCTCCTTCCTCTCCCCCTCCTCATCCCCCCGTCCTACCTCTTTCCCCTCCCCACACCACCTGGATAAATGTTTGTACAGATTTATTACTCTATTTATTTTACTTGTACATATTTACTCTTCTATTTATTGTATTTTGTTAATATGTTTTGTTTTGTGGTCTGTCTCGCCCTTCTAGACTGTGAGCCCACTGTTGGGTAGGGACCGTCTCTATATGTTGCCAACTTGTATTTCCCAGGCACTTAGTACAGTGTTCTGCACACAGTAAGCGCTCAATAAATATGATTGAATAAATGAATCCTGCCTCCCAAGATTCCTCCCGTCTTCCTCACGGCCCATCTCCCAAGATTCTTCCCATTTTCCTCACAGCCCGCTTCCCAAAATTGCTCCTGATTTCCTCACAGGTTGTCTCCCAAGTACTTGTGTGCCCTAGATTACTCTAAGCACTTTGTCTAGTACTCTCTAAACTACAAGCTTACAAAGGCCAGAAAATATCTCTACCAACGATGTTGTAATGCTATGTTGTATTCTCTCAAGCTCTTAGTATGGTCCTCTGCAGACTATAAGTATTCAAGAAATACACTTGACTGATGGATTGATGGTTTGATGATACTACTACTACTACTACTACTACTACTAATAATAATAATAATAATAATAATGGTATTTGATACAAAACCATCAGATAATAATAATAATAATGATAATAATAATGATGGTTTTTGGGAAGGACAAAGGTAGCATATCAGAGCGACACAAAAGGGAGGAGGCAGTGCTTAATCAGTAAAAGCCTACATTTGTTAAGCACTTTACTGTATGTCAAGCACAACTGCTTACTACAGTGCTATGCACAAAGCAAGTGCTCAATAAATACAATTAATGAGTGAATGAATATAGAAGAAAGATCAGAGGTCATCATGAACTGTTCTGGACTGTTAGTCGGCCCATCGATTGTATTTTTTAAGAGCTGCCTGGGGACAGAGCACTTACTGAGGACTTGGGAGAGTCCAATAAAACAATTCATTCATTCATTCAATCGTATTTATTGAGCGCTTACTGTGTGCAGAGCACTGTACTAAGCGCTTGGGAAGCCCAAGTTGGCAACATATAGAGACGGTCCCTACTCAACAGTGGGCTCACAGTCTAGAAGGGGGAGACAGAGAACAAAACAAAACATATTAACAAAATAAAATAAATAAATATGTACAAATAAATATGTACAATATGCACAAATATGTACAGATATGTACAAATACGTGCAAATACATATGTACAAATACATATGTACAGATAAAATAAATGAATAAATAGATAATGTAATAATGTAATAGATAATAGATAAATAAATAATGCAACCGAGACATTCCCTACTCGCAGGGCGACCTTCTCTCCCAGGCTCCCCCCGTCCTTCTGGCTTAGGGGAAGCCCACTGACCCCTCAGGAAGGAGGAATAATCAGTTAGTCCATCAAACAGTCAGTCAGTCAGCCAATGGTATTTACTGAGCGCTTACCATGTGCAGAGGACTGTAGTAAGCACTCTGGAGAATACAATATAACAATGTAGCAGACACATTTTCTGCCCACAACAAGTTTACAGTCTAGAGGAGGAGATGGACATTAATATAAATAAACTAGAGATACGGACATAAATGGTAAAGGGCTGGGAGGGGGGATGAATGGAGGAAGCGAGTCAGGATGATGCAGAAGGGGGCAAGGGGGAGAGGAGAGTTTAGTCAGGGAAGGCCTCTTGGAGGAGATGGGCCTTCGGTAAGCTCACTGTGGGCAGGGAATGTGTTTAGTGTTGTAATGTCCTCTTCCAAGCGCTTAGTACAGTGCTCTGCACACAGTAAGCGCTCCATAAATATGATTGAATGAATGAATGAACGGTGGCCTCGGAAGGTCTCGGCAAAGGTCTCTGGATTTTCGTGCCAGCCCAGACTGAGCCCCCTCCTTCCTCTCCCCTCCTCCCCCCATCCCCCCCGCCTTACCTCCTTCCCCTCCCCACAGCACCTGTATATATGTGTGTACGTATTTATTACTCTATTTATTTGTACGTATTTATTCTATTTATTTTATTTTGTTAATATGTTTTGTTGTCTAACTCCCCTTTCTAGACTGTGAGCCCGCTGTTGGGTAGGGACCGTCTCTAGATGGTGCCAACTTGGACTTCCCAAGCGCTTAGGATGGTGCTTGGGAACACAGTAAGCGCTCAGTAAATACGATTGAATGAATTAATAAATGAATGAATGAGAGGCGGGCTCCAGAGCCGGGAGAGGAGGCCGGGGCCAGGTTGGAAGCCAAAGCTGGCGCCTGGGCTTGGCCCCCGTGGCTCGGCTGGCTAAGCTGTGCCACGCGGCCGCCCACGGCCAACTGGCAAAGCCCGGCTTTGCAATCTCCATCATAATCGTCAATTAGCACTGAGCTGGCACAGCGCTCCCTGTACACGCCGAGGGTCACCGGCCGATTGCCATCTCGGGGGGAGGCCGGAGAAGGCCTCGGCCCTCTCAGCCGCCTCCTCAGCCCCCCACCCCTCCTGATCCTCCTCAGCCCTCAGAAAGAAGAAGAATGATGGCATTTGTTAAGCGCTTACTATGTGCAAAGCACTGTTCTAAGCGCCGGGGAGGATACAAGGTGATCAGGTTGTCCCACGGCGGGGGCGCGCCGTCTTCACCCTCATTTTACAGACGAGGGAACTGAGGCCCAGAGGAGTGAAGTGACTTGCCCAAAGGCACCCAGCTGACAATTGGCTTCCAGACTGTGAGCCCGCGGTTGGGTAAGGACCGTCTCTCTGTGTTGCCAACTTGTACTTCCCAAGCGCTTAGTACAGTGCCATGCACACAGTAAGTGCTCAATAAATATGATTGAATGAATGAATGAATTGGTGGAGCTGGGATTTGAAGCCATGGCCTCTGATTCCCAAGCCCGGGCTCTTTCTTTTGAGCCACGCTGCCTCAGCCCGCACGGGCCTCAGCCTCCTCAACTCTCAGCCTCCCCAGATCTCAGCCTCCTCAGTTCTCAGTTCGGGAAGGCTTTGAAGAGGGGGAGAGTCGCTGTCTGTTGGAGATGAGATGGATGTTCCGGACTAGAGGCAGGACATGGGTGAGAGGACATGGGTGGGTCGCCCGTCCAATTTCCACAGAGCAGGGGGTGGCCAGAATCCGGCCTAGCCCCACACAGCCTTAGCTCCAGGCGGACTGTGGGCCCCAGTTGGGAAATAATAATGATAATAATGAGGATGGCATTTGCCAAAGCACTTACTATCATCATCATCAATCGTATTTATTGAGCGCTTACTATGTGCAGAGCACTGTACTAAGAGCTTGGGAAGTACAAATTGGCAACATCTAAAGACGGTCCCTACCCAACAGTGGGCTCACAGGCTAAAAGGGGAAGACAGAGAACAAAACCAAACGTACTAACAAAATAAAATGAATAGAATAGATATGTACCAGTAAAATAAATAGAGTAATAAATATGTACAAACATATATACAGGTGCCCAGCACTGTTCTACTGTGGTCGATACAAGATCATCTGGTTGTCCCACTCGGGGCTCACAGTCTTCATCCCCATTTTACAGATGTGGTCACTGAGGCAAAGAGAAGTTAAGTGGTTTCCCCAAGGTCACACGGCAGACAAGTGGCGGAGTCAGGATTAGAATCCACATCCTGTGACTCCCAAACCCTTGCTCTTTCCACTAAGCCACTCTGGAAAGGGATTATGTTCAACCTGATTTGCTTGCATCCACCCCAGAGTTTAGTACAATGCCTGGCACATAGTAAGTGCTTAAGAACTACCACAATTATTCATTCAATTGTATTTATTGAGCCCTTACTGTGTGCAGAGCACTGTGCAAAGCGCTTATAATAATTATTATTATGGGATATGGACTGTGTCCAATCCTATTAGCTTGTAGCTACCCCAGCACTTAGAACAGTGTCCGGCACATAGCAAGCACTTACAAATACCTTAAAAAACTGTTATTTATTGAGCGCTGACTGTGTGCAGAGCACTGTATTAAGCACTTGGAGAAGCACCATATAATAGAATTGGTGGATGCGATCTTTTCCCACAAGGATCTTGTAGATTACAGCAAGCTTGCAGATAATGTCTCTGTCAACTCCGTTATAATGCTCTCTCCCAAGCATTTAGTGCAGTGCTTTGCACACAGTAAGCGCTCATTAAATGCAACTGATTGATTAATTATGAATATCTGCAGACTAAAAATAGAAGCCCGATCTGCCGACTATAGTAGTTTAGTGAAAAATTTATCCGACATAAACTGAATGATTTTGTCTCGCCTTGGATCAATCAATCAATCAATCGCATTTATTGAGTGCTTACTTTGTGTGGACCACTGTAATGATAATAGTAATGATGTAATAATAATTGTAATGATAAGAATAATGGCAATCATCAAGTATTCACTGTGTGTCAAGCACTATGCTAAGCCTTGGGGGAGAGATAGAAAACCATCATGGTCTAGTAGAAATAGCCGGTTCCTGAGAGTCAGAGGACTTGAGTTCTAATCCCAGTTTCTCCCAATCCCTGTTATGTGACCTTAACTACTCTGTGCCTCAGTTTCTCCACCTGCCAATTCAATATCTGCTCTCCCTCCTACTTATACTGTGAGCCCTGTATAGGAACTATTCCTATATAGGAACTATTAGGCATGGCCTAATAGATAGAGCAGGGGCCTGGGAATCAGCGTGGCTCAGTGGAAAGAGCCCGAGCTTTGGAGTCGGAGGTCATGGGTTCAAATCCCAGCTCCGCTACTAGTCAGCTGTGTGACTTTGGGCAAGTCACTTCACTTCTCTGTGCCTCAGTTCCCTCATCTGTAAAATGGGGATTAAGACTGTGAGCCCCATGTGGGACAACCTGATCACCTTGTAACCTCTCCAGCGCTTAGAACAGGGCTTTGCACATAGTTAACGCTTAATAAATGCCATTAAAAAACAATCAGAAGGACCCGGCTTCTAATCACAGCTCCACCACTTGTCTGTTGTGTGTCCTTGGGCAAGTCACTTCTGTTCTCTGTGCCTCAGTTCCCTCATCTGTAAAATGGGGATTAAGACTGTGAACCTAATGTGGGACAGGGACTGTGTCCAGTTGGATTAGCTTCTATCTACCCCAGCACTTGGAAAAGTGCTCAACACATAATAAGCACTTAACAAATACCCTTATTGTTATTGTTATTATTATATTGGCACGTATAAAAATTACCACGCTCACTAGTCAGATTGGATCCCATCCCCGTGGCACACTGGGCTTGCTGTCTAAGAGGGTGAAAGCCCATTGTAAACTGGGAACATTTCTACCAATTCTGTTGCGTTGTATTCTCCCAAACACCGCACACAGCTTGTACTCTATAAATATAATAATAATGATGGCATTTATTAAGCGCTTACTATGCGCAAAGCACTGTTCTAAGCGCTGGGGCGGTTACAAGGTGATCAGGTTGTCCCACCGGGGGCTCACAGTTTTAATCCCCATTTTACACATCAGGGAACTGAGGCACAGAGAACAGAAGTGACTTGCCCAAAGTCACACAACTGACAATTGGCAGAGCCAGGATTCAATATATTTTCAGAGGATTTCTCCTTAGTAGTCTCTCCCTCCGCTGAGCTAAACCCGACAGCACTAGAAATACCAGTCAATATCTCAAACCCAATCATAATAATAATGATAGCATTTATTAAGCGCTTACTATGTGCAAAGCACTGTTCTAAGCGCTGGGGAGATTACAAGGTGATCAGGTTGTCCCACGGGGGCTCACAGTCTTCATCCCCATTTTACAGATGAGGTAACTGAGGCCCAGGGAAGTTAAGTGACTTGCCCAAAGTCACACAGCTGGCAATTGGTGGAGTCGGGATTTGAACCCATGACCTCTGACTCCAAAGCTCGTGCTCTTTCCAATGAGCCACGCAAACTGGGGAGTACAATCATGTTGTCTAATAGCTCCACCATTTGTCTGCTGTATGACCTTGGGCAAACGACTTCACTTTTCTGTGCCTCAGTTCCCTCACCTGTAAAATGGGGATTGAGATTGCAAAGTGGGACAGGGACTGTGTCCAACCTGATTAGCCTGTATCCACCCTGCTGCTTAGTACAGTTCCTGGTAAATAGTAAGTGCTTAACAAATATGGTAATTATTATTATTATCTCTTACCTCCTTAGAGAATCAGCCTGGCTCAGTAGAAAGAACACAGGCTTGGGAGTCAGAGGTCATGGGTTCTAATCCCGGCTCTGCCACGTCTGCTGTGTGACATTGGGCAAGGCAGTTAACTTCTCTGAGCCTCAGTTCCCTAATCTGTAAAATGGGGATGAAGACTGGGAGCCCCACGCGGGACAACATGATCACCTTGTGTCCCTCCCAAGAGCTTAGAACAGCGCTTCGCACATAGTAAGCTCTTAACAAATGCCATCATTATTATAATTATTATTATTATTATTATTGTTTCACGGCACTTTGAGCAGCAGGACAGTGCTCTAGAAATAGGGTGAAATACATATGATAGAGAGAGAGTGAGAGAGAGAGAGAGAGTTGGAATTTTATCCCCATTTGACAGATGAGGAAACGGAGGCCCAGAGAGATTTAGGTGACTCATCTCAGGTCACACGTCCTCCTTGTCCCATTTCCGGGCTTCTTCCACACTGGGAATGACTTCAAGCAGAACCCCCAATCCCAGCCCCTTCCTGTCGCTAGCTCTTTCAGGCCACTTAATAGTAATAATAATAGTAATAATGTTGGCATTTGTTAAGCGCTTACTATGTGCCAAACACTGTTCTAAGCGCTGGGGGAGATACAAGGTAGATTGTCCCACGTGGGGCTCACAGTCTTCAACCCCACAGCACCTGTATATATGTTTGTACAGATTTATTACTCTATTTTACTTGTACATATTTACGACTCTATTTATTTCATTAATGATGTGCATTTAGCTTTAATTCTATTTGTTCTGACGACTTGACACCTGTCCACATGTTCTGTTTTGTTGTCCGTCTCCCCCTTCTAGACTGTGAGCCCGTTCTTGGGTAGGGACCATCTCTATACGTTGCCGACTTGTACTTCCCAAGCGCTTCGTCCAGTGCTCTGCACACGGTAAGCGCTCAGTAAATACGACTGAATGAATGAATGAGTGAATCCCCATTTTCCAGATGAGGGGACTGAGGCCCAGAGAAGTGAAGTGGCTCGCACACACTTGCGCAGAAATGAAAAGACCCTTTAGGTCACCAGGTCGGAGGGACAAGGGGAGGGGAGAGCCCATTCCTCTCCCCTACCGGGGAATGGTTTGAAGCAAAGAGCCCACGATATGAAAATGTATTTAATGCAATTAATAATTTAAGAACTGAGAGCGGGTGTGCTCTCGGAGAGTTAAATGCTTGTCAGAGTGATAGATGCACGCTTCACCACCAATACATTCCGTACCAAGAGCTGAGGGATTTAGCAAACTCGGGCTGACCTTGGGTTGCTGTATATAGGAGGCAGATTGCAAAAGCAGGCTTGCGTGGGGTTGAATAGCGAGTCAGCTCTCAATTTACAGCCCTTTCCCCAATTAAAGAACTGTAAAAACATTAAAATTAATGCAGTCTTAACTCCTAGAGCACGCTCTACTTTCTTAATTAGTGCATAATTATTCAGGTTTTGATATCCCGGAAAATTATCACGGGGAAATGATTTTAGGCAGGGTAACAATAGCAAAAATTCGCAACTCTATTAACATGTGGAAGTAATTAACACTTTATTACAGGGAAAATACTATTACTGCAATTGTTTAATGACTTCTGCCGTTGCCTCACGAGCCAGGAATTCGGGAACGCTACAGAATGGCGGTCTGGTAGGAATGCTTGACAAATGACGGACCAAGGTTACGATGGTTTGAGCAGTGGTTGGGAATAAGGGTCATAAGATGATTTTCAAGAAATTATCGTTTTTAGAAGCAAAAAGGCCCAGAAACGCTTATCATTAGGGTGTCCTGGAGTTTCTATTTCTGCCGGTGAGAAATTCTCTTGTTGAATAATCGGGCTACTAGGTTATCCTTTAATCACGGGTATTTGTTGAGCGATTAATGAGGGCAGAACACTGTACTAAGTGCTTAGGATTTCCCAGGAATAGACGAAGAACTTTTCGCAGGTTGTCCCGCTGCTTAAACCGTCATGAAATTCATTCGATCACATTTATTGAGTGCTTCTTGTGCGCAGAGCACTGTGCTAAGCGCTTGGGAAGTACAAATCGGCAACATATAGAGACGGTCCCTACCCAACAACGGGCTCACAGTCTAGAAGGGGGAGACAGACAACAAAACCAAACAAGTAGACAGGTGTCAATACCACCAGAATAAATAGAATTATAGCTAAATACACATCAGGGAGGAGATCATTGATTGGTATATTTCTATTTCTGTAGCTTTTGGCTCTTTGGAGTGAGTGCCTAGCAAAGAGAAGCAGCATGGCCTAGCGGCTAGAATCCGGGCTTGGGCGTCAGAAGGACCTGGGTTCTAATCCCAGCTCTGCCACTTGTCTGCTGTGTGACCTTGGGCAAGTCACTTCACTTCTCTGGGCTTCAGTTACGACATCTATAAAATGAGGATGAAAGTTGTGAACCAATGTCCAATCTCCAAGTGGATAGAATTGACAGAGGATGATATCCTGGAACTACCATTCCCCAAAAATTAGTGTAGCAGAAGGTAGGGGAGCGGGGGTGATCAAGGAGTTGGGTAAGAAATAGAGAGAGATGTTGGAACTCTTTCTAGAGACACACGGACAAGCAGCATGGTTCAGTGGAAAGAGCCCGGGCTTTGGAGTCAGAGGTCATGGGTTCAAATCCTGGCTCCGCCAACTGTCAGCTGTGTGACCTTGGGCAAGTCACTTTACTTCTCTGGGCCTCATCTGTAAAATGGGTATTGCCCCCTCCTTCCTCTCCCCCTCCTCCCTCTCCCCATCCCCTCCGCTTTACCTCCTTCCCCTCCCCACAGCACCTGCATATATGCTTGTATGTACTTATTACTCTAGTTATTTTACTTGTACATATTTATTCGATTTATTTTATTTTATTAATATCTTTTGTTTTGTTGTCTGTCTCCCCCTTCTACACTGTGAGCCCGCTGTTGGGTAGAGACTGTCTCTATATGTTGCCAACTTGTACTTCCCAAGCGCTTAGTACAGTGCTCGGCACACAGTAAGTGCTCAATAAATACAATTGAATGAATGAATGAATGAATGAACTAAAACAGCGAGCCCCCGTGGAACAACCTGATCACCTTGTATCCTCCCCAGCACTTAGAGCAGTGCTTTGCACATAGTAAGCGCTTAACAAATACCATCATCAGTATTATTATTATGGGAAAAAAACAAAGATAGAGCTTTCTGGCAAAGATACAGGGATAGAGACAGGAACAAAATGCTTCACAGTAGAGTGCTCTGTGCACAGAAGTCACCAAGTACAGTGGACTGTATACAGTCAGTGCTCAACACCCAGCACAGCACTCATTCATTCAATCGTATTTATTGAGCACTTGCCCTGTGCAGAGCACTGTATTAAGCGCTTATCACTCATCATTTATTTATTTTACTTGTACATATCTATTCTATTTATTTTATTTTGTTAATATGTTTTGTTTTGTTCTCTGTCTTCCCCTTTGGACTGTGAGCCCACTGTTGGGTAGGGACCGTCTCTATACGTTGCCAACTTGTACTTCTCAAGCACTTAGTACAGTGCTCTGCACACAGTAAGCGCTCAATAAATATGATTGAGTGATTGATTGATCACACTTGGGAAACTCTTTTAGGACATAGGAATGAAATATAACCATCAGTGGCCTTTTCTGTCTTTCCATGGCCACCTTGGTTCTTCTTCTATTTCCGAGATCTATCTTTTATTTTCTTTTATCCTTGCCCAATTCCTCCTGATTGCCTTCCAGCAAAGATTCTCGAGGTTGTGGATTATCAGTCAATCACTCAATCAGTGGTATTTATTGAATGTTTACTCTGTGCCGAACACTGGACTAAGGGCTTGGGAAAGCACAAGGCCACAGAAGAAATAGATATGCAAGCTTACAGGCAGTAGGGCATAGTGGAAAGAGCATAGTTCTGGGATTCAGAAGGTCATGGGTTCGAATCCCAGCTCTGCCATTTGTCTGCTGGGTGACCTTGGGCGAGTCACTTCACTCCTCTGGGCCTCAGTTACCTCATCTGTAAAAATGGGGATTGAGGCTGTGAGCCCCATGTGGGACAGGGACTGTGTCCAACCCGATTAGCTTGTAACCACCCCAGCGCTTAGTACCATGCCTGGCACATAGTAAGCACTGAATAAATACCATAATTATCATTATTATTAATAGAGGGGTATTATGTCTAATAACATTATTATATTCTCCCTTGAACTCAATTCCCACACAATAAAATGGAAGCTCCTTGAGGGCAAGTATCATAGCTAACACGACTGCACTCTCCCAAGCATTGTTAATAATAATAACAATAAGAATAATCGTATTTATTAAGCACTTACTATGTGCCAAGGACTGTTCTAAGCTCTGGGGTAGATACAAGGCATTCAGGTTGTCCCACGTGGGGCTTACAGTCTTAACCCCCATTTTACAGACGAGGTAACTGAGACTCAGAGAAGTGAAGTGACTTGCCCAAAGTCACCCAGCTGATAAGTGGCGGAGTGGGGATTAGAACCCATGACCTCTGGCTCCCAAACCCGGGCTCTTTAATAATAATAATAATAATAATAATAATAATAATAATAATAATAATAATAGCATTTATTAAGCGCTTACTATGTGCAAAGCACTGTTCTAAGCACTGGGGAGGTTACAAGGTGATCAGGTTGTCCCACAGGAGGCTCACAGTCTTCATCCCCATTTTACGGATGAGGGAACTGAGGCCCAGAGAAGTGAAATGACTTGCCCAAAGTCACACAGTTGACAAGTGGCGGAGCCGGGATTTGGGGCTCTTTCCACTAAGCCACG
Organism: Tachyglossus aculeatus; assembly: GCF_015852505.1. Classification (NCBI taxonomy): domain Eukaryota; kingdom Metazoa; phylum Chordata; class Mammalia; order Monotremata; family Tachyglossidae; genus Tachyglossus; species Tachyglossus aculeatus. Next base: position 4,322,259 of record NC_052068.1, read on the forward strand.
CTGCTTCTCTGCATTCTTAATTGGGGATTAATATTGTGAGCCCCACATGGGACAACCTGATTATCTTGTATCTACCTCAACACTTAGAACAGTGCTTGGCACTTAGTAAGCACTTAACAAATACCGTCATCATCATCATCATCATCATCATTCAATACGTACCAAGCAAACTGGATGAATCTCAAAGTCAGCTCTCATGCCTCCTACTCTATTGTCCTTTTTCAAGGCTTAGCACAATGTTCTGCCCACAGTAGATGCAGGTCAGTAGACTGTAGACTCCCTGAGGGTTTGGATATGTTGCTAACTTGTACTTCCCAAGCGCTTAGTACAGTGCTCTGCTCACAGTAAGCGCTCAATAAATATGATTGAATGAATGAATGAATCGCGTCTGTTCATTCTGTTCAACTCTGTTTCGTTTTAATTCTATTTGTTCAGACGACTCGACACCGTATACATGTTTTGTTTTGTTGTCTGTCTCCCCCTTCTAGACTGTGAGGCCATCGTTGGGTAGGGGCCATCTCTAAAGGTTGCCAATTTTTACTACCCAAGCACTTAGTACAGTGCTCTGCACACAGTAAGCGCTCAATAAATATGATTGAATGAATGAATGAATCGCATCTCCTCATCTGTTCAACTCTGTTTCACTTTAATTCTATTTGTTCTGACGACTCGACACCTGTCTCCATGTTTTGTTTTGTTGTCTGTCTCCCCCTTCTAGCCTGTGAGCCCATTGTTGGGTAGGGGCCATCTCTAAAGGTTGCCAATTTGTGCTACCCAAACTCTTAGTACAGTGCTCTGCACACAGTAAGCGCTCGGTGAATACGATTGAATGAATGAACTCTCCAAAGCGCTCAGTACAGTGCTCTGCAAAGAGTAGATTGGAAGCCCCTAGTTCTCAAACTAGATTGCAAGCTCCTTCACAGCAGGCTTTGGGGCTCTTGTCTTAAGCCGTTGAGTTGTGTCCAACCCACAGCGACGCCACGGACACATCTCTTCCAGAAGGCCCCGCTCTCCATCTCTCCATTAAGTTATACTAATGAAAATTAAAGACATTAATCAGGCAAGAGAATAATTTACCAAGTAAAGGCATGAGCTGAGTCTTTTCCTCTGGGTCGCTACTGCTTTGGTCCAAATGGGCTCTGCTACGTTATTCAATAAGGGTCCACTCAAATTCCATCTGTGAAATGGAAGCTCCTTGAGGGCAAGTATCATAGCTAACACGACTGCACTCTCCCAAGCATTGTTAATAATAATAACAATAAGAATAATCATATTTATTAAGCGCTTACTATGTGCCACAAGGACTGTTCTAAGCTCTGGGTTAGGTAAAAGGCATTCATGGCATTCCCATCGTTCTGGGAGTGGATCTGCAGAGTTTTCCTGGGAAAAAATAGTTTACCAACGTCGCCTTCTGCGCAGTCAACTCGAGTCTCCACCCTCGGCTCTCTCCCGTGCCGCTGCTGCCCAGTACAGAGGAGTTTTGACGACTGATTGAGCGTTTTCAGTATGGAAGTCACTGTCTTAAGTGCTTGGGAGAGTAGAATATACATATACTACATAGTAGAATTCTACATATTCTACATGTACATAGTTGTACATATCTATCCTATTTATTTTATTTTGTTAGTATGTTTGGTTTTGTTCTCCGTCTCCCCCTTTTAGACTGAGAGCCCACTGTTGGGTAGGGACTGTCTCTATTTGTTGCCAACTTGTGCTTCCCAAGCGCTTAGTACAGTGCTCTGCACATAGTAAGCGCTCAATAAATACGATTGATGATGATGATGATGATAGAATATAACAGAGCTGGTAGACTAACTCTGTCATACACTCCCAAGTATTCAGTGAACGGTTCTACACAGAGGAAGCGCTCGATAAATACCAATGAATGGTTGAAGCGTGTGTGCCTAATTACACCTCAAACACTCTTTTTTATGGTATCTGTTAATAATAGTAATGATAATGATGGTATTTGTTAAGCGCTTACTATGTGCCAAGCGCTGTTCTAAGCGCTGGGGTAGATACAGGGTAATCAGGCGGTCCCACGTGGGGCTCACAGTCTTCATCCCCATTTTCCAGATGAGGGAACTGAGGTCCAGAGAAGAGAAGTGACTTGCCCTAGGTCGCACAGCAGACTATAATAATAATAATTTGGGTATTTGTTAAACGCTTACTATGTGCAGCTCAGAGAAGCAGCATGGCTCAGTGGAAAGAGCATGGGCTTCGGAGTCAGAGGTCATGGGTTCGAATCCTGGCTCCGCCACATGTCTGCTGTGTGACCTTGGGCAAGTCATTTAACTTCTCTGAGCCTCAGTTACCTCATCTGTAAAATGGGGATTAAGACTGTGAGCCCCACGTGGGACAACCTGATCACTTTGTATCCCCCCAAAGCACTTAGAACAGTGCTTTGCACATAGTAAGCGCTTAACAAATGACAATTAATTAGTTAATTAATGTGCAAAGCACTGTTCTAAGCGCTGGGGAGGATACAAAGTGATCAGGTTGTCCCATGTGGGGCTCACAATATTAATCCCCATTTTACAGATGAGGTAACTGAGGCCCAGAGAAATGAAGTGACTTGCCCAAAGTCACACAGCTGACAAGTGGCGGAGCTGGGATTTGAACCCATGACCTCTTACTCCCAAGCCCATGCTCTTTCCACTGAGCCACGCTGCTTCTCATAAGTGTTAAGCACTTACTATATGCCAGTCCCTGTCCCACATTGGGCTCCCAGTCTGAATCCCCATCTTACAGGTGAGGTAACTGAGGTCCAGAATGGTCAAGTGACTTGCCCAAAGTCACCCAGAACCAAAAATGGTGGAGTCGGGATTAGAACCCAGATCCTCTAACTCCCAGGTCTGAGCTCTAGTCATTAGATCAGACTGCATTCAGATTAAAGAGGTTTCTCAGCCACGTCATTAAAGTCTTTCTTTTCTTTTGTCTCCCGACGGAATGAACCTTAGTACAGAGGGAAACAGCATGGATCATGGAAAGAGCACGGGCTTGGGAATCAGAGGTCATGGGTTCAAATCCTGGCTCCGCCAATCGCCAGCTGTGTGACATTGGGCAAGTCACTTATCTTCTCTGTGCCTCAATCACCTCATCTGTCAAATGGGGATGAAGACTAGGAGCCCCACGTGGTACAACCTGATCACCTTGTAACCTCCCCAGTGCTCAGAACAGTGCTTTGCACATAGTAAGTGCTTAATAAATGTTATTATTATTATTATCATCATTATTATTATTGTCACTTCACTTCTCTGGGCCTCAGTTATCTCATCTGTCAAATGGGGATGAAGACTGTGAGCCCCCCGTGGGACAACCTGATCACCTTGTAACCTCCCCAGCACTTAGAACAGTGCTTTGCACGTAGTAAGCGCTTAACAAATGTTATCATTATTATCATTATTACAATTCAGAATGATGGTTTTGCCTGAAAAATCTATCCCAGTTACATCATTCCAAAGGCACCAACAATAAAGCAATCAATTGATCGCATTCACTGAACGCTTACTGTGTGCAGATGACTGTATTAAGTGCTTGGGAGTGTAGAACACAATAAGATAATAATAGTCATAATGATAATGATGGTATTTGCCCAGCACTGTTCTAAGTGCTGGGGTAGAAACAACAACAACAACAACAACAACAATAATAATAATAATAATAATAATGATAATAATAATGGCATTTATTAAGTGCTTACTATGTGCAAAGCACTTCAGGTTGCCCCATGTGGGGCTCACAGTCTTAATCGCTATTTTGCAGATAAGGTACCTGAGGGACAGAGAAGTTAAATGACTTCTCCAAGGTCACACAGCAGACAATAATAATAATATTGTTGGAATTAAGCACTTACTATGTGCCAAGCACTGTTCAAAGCACTGGGGTAGATACAAGGTAATCAGGTTGTCCCACGTGGGGGCTCACAGTCTTAATCCCCATTTTCCAGATGAGGGAACTGAGGCCCAGAGAAGTGAAGTGACTTGCCCAAAGTCACACAGCTGACATGTGGCAGAGCCAGGATTAGAACCCATGACCTCTGATTCCCAAATCCGGGCTCTATCCACTGAGCCACACTGCTTCCCTAATTCATTCATTCATTCAATCGTATTTATTGAGCGCTTACTGTGTGCAGAGCACTGTACTAAGCGCTTGGGAAGTACAAGTTGGAAACATATAGAGACGGTCCCTACCCAACAACGGGCTCACAGTCTAAAATCCATTCCCAGCTCAGCTCACAACGAATTTACGGTGTATAATCTGGCCGGTGGAACTGTGAAATTTGAGAAAAACTCCAGAGCTCAGGGGCTTTTTACACATCGCCAACTGTTTTGACTGCTTTCAATTAACTGTGAATGAATTAACCGACTTAAAGTAGCACTAGGCAATTGTTTGCTGACATGGTGTCTCTTTGGAGACACAAGTCTTTACGGCATTGATCCCCTGCCGGAGTTTTTCAGTCTTTCAACAATCTAATCGAAGTGGACGATAAAAGAGTTAACAGCAAGTTTGTCTAGTCTGTGACTAGAGACCGGGCCTGGGAACCAGAGGGACCTGGGTTCTAATCCCGGCTCTGCCACTTGTCTGCTCGGTGACCTTGGGCAAGTCTCTTCTCGGGGCCTCAGTTATTTTGTCTGTAAAATGGGGATTAGAGTGTGAGCTCCGTGTGGGACAGGGACCGGATAATAATAATAATAACAACAATAATAATAATAATGATAGAATTTATTAAGTGCTTACTATGTGCCAAGAACGGTTCTAAGTGCTGGGGGATACTAGGTAACCAGGTTGTCCCACAAGGGGCTCACAGTCTTAATCCCCATTTTACAGATGAGGGAACTGAGGCACAGAGAAGTTGTTAAGCTGACATTCATTCATTCAATCGCATTTATTGAGTGCTTACTGTGTGCAGAGCACTGTACTAAGCGCTTGGGAAGTACAAGTTGGCAACATCTAGAGACGGTCCCTACCCAACAGTGGGCTCACATTCTAGAGGGTCAGTCTAGAATTGTCTAGAATAGGTCTAGAATTGTCAGTCTAGTCTGACAATTGGCGGAGTCGGAATTTGAACCCATGATCTCTGACTCCAAAGCCCGTGCTCTTTCCACTGAGCCACTATGCATCCAACCTGATCAGTTTATATCCACCCCAGTGCTTAGAACAGTGCTTGGCACATAGTAAGCACTTAACAAATTCCATTATTATTATTATCATCATCATTATTAGTATTACTATTATTATTACCTATAGTCCTATCCCAAGCATGTAAAATGGTCCTCCCAAAACATAGGACTGCTACTCTAATCCTTTGTGTAATAGCAGTAATCAATCATTCAATCGCATTTACTGAGCTCTTACTGAATGCACAGCACTATACTAAGCGCTTGAGAGAGTTAGTCAACACAGTCCCTGCCCAGAACGAGAAACCATGTGGTCTAGTGGCGAGATTCCGGGCCTGGGAGTAAGAAGGACCTGGGTTCTAGTCCTGTCTCTGCAACTTGCCTGCTGTGTGATCTTGGGCAAAGCACTTGACTTCTCTGGGCCTCATTTATTTCATCCGTAAAATGGGGATTAAGGTTGTAAGGCCCATAGGGGACAGGGACTGTGTCCAACCTGATTCCCTTGTACTTACCCCAGCTCTTAGAACAGCGCTTGGCACATAGTAAGTGCTTAACAAATACCAGTAAAAAAAAATGAGCTTGCAGTCTAGAGGGGGAGGTAGATATTGGTCTATGCTGACCAGCTACTGGGTGTTTGTTCTGATTATTTTGGCACCTGTCTATATCAATCAATCAATCAATCAATCAATTGTATTTATTGAGTGCTTACTGTGTGCAAAACACTGTACTAAGCGCTTGGGAAGTACAAGCTGGCAACATATAGAGACAGTCCCTACCCAACAGTGGGCTCACAGTCTAGGAGGGGGAGACAGAGAACAAAACCAAGCATACTAACAAAATAAAATAAATAGAATAGATAGGTACAAGTAAAATAAATAAATAAATACATAAATACATGTTTTGTTTTGTTGTCTGTCTCTTCCTTCTAGACTGTGAGCCCGTTGTTGGGTAGGGAGCGTCTCTATATGTTACCAACTTGTACTTCCCAAGTGCTTAGTACCGTGCTCTGCACACGGTAAGCGCTCAATAAATATGATTGAATGAATGATGCTCTGTGCTTAGGAGTTGGGAATTACAGCCGAAGACAACTGAATCGTGAAATGCTTGTGGGCTGGGATCGCATCGACTAACTCTTCTGAATTGTACCCACCCAAATGTTAGGTACAGGGCTCAGAACACAGTAATTATTCTGGCACTTTATTTTTTTTTTTCTGGTCCAGTATTATTTGGTCCAGTAATTCATTATGGTATTTGTTAAGCACTTACTATGTGCCAGGCACTTTACTAAGCACAGAGAGAGATGGAAGATGATCAGGTCGGACACTGTCCGTGTCCTACATGGGGCTCACAGTCTAAGTAAAAGGGAGAAGGATTTAATCCCCATTTTACAGATGAGGTAACTGAGGCAACAGAGAAGTGAAGCAACTTGTCCAAGGTCACAAAGCAGACACGTGGTGGAGCTGGGATTAGAACCCAGGTCCTCTGTCTCTCAGGCCTATGCTCTTCCCACTAATCAAATGATCAATTGGTGGTATTTTGGAGAAGCAGCGTGGCTCAGTGGAAAGAGCCCGGGCTTTGGAGTCAGAGGTCATGGGTTCAAATCCCAGCTCTGCCAATTGTCAGCTGTGTGACTTTGGGCAAGTCACTTCACTTCTCTGCACCTAAGTTACCGCATCCGTAAAAATGGGGATGAAGACTGTGAGCCCCCCGTGGGACAACCTCATCACCTTGTAACCTCCCCAGCTGCACATAGTAAGCACTTAATAAATGCCATTATTATGATTTCTTGAGTGCTTACTGTGTGCCGAGCACTATACTGAGGAGTCGGGAGAGTACAACGCAACAGAGTTGGTAGTCACATTCTCTGCTCGTGGCAAGCTTACAATCTAGAAGGGAAGACAGATGTGAATATAAATAAATGACAGATGTGGACATTAATCGCCTGTCCAGCCGTCAACCCCAAGCCCACGTCCTCCCCCTGGCCCGGAATGCCCTCCCTCTGCACATCCGCCAAGCTAGCTTTCTTTTTCCCTTCAAAGCCCTACTGAGAGCTCACCTCCTCCAGGAAGCCTTCCCACACTTCCCTTTTTCCTCTCCCCCCTCCATCCCCCCGCCCGACCTCCTTCCCCTCCCCACAGCCCCTGTATATATGTTTGTACAGATTTATGACTATTTTACTTGTACATATTTACTATTTATTTTGTTAACGATGTGCATATAGCCATAATTCTATTTGTTCTGACGATTTTGACACCTGTCTCCGTGTTTTGTTTTGTTGTCTGTCTCCCCCTTCTAGGGTAGGGACCGTCTCTATACGTTGCCAACTTGTACTTCCCAAGCGCTTAGTACTGTGCTCTGCACACAGTAAGTGCTCCAAAAATACGATTGAATGAATGAATGTATGAATAAATGCTGTGGGGCTGAGGGTTGGGTGACTATCAAGTGCCCAAAAGGTATAGACCCCTGTGCATAAATGAAGCAGAGGGGAGAGGGAGTCGAGGAATAATTATAATAATAATGGTATTTGTTAAGTGCTTACTTTGTGCCAAGCACTGTTCTAAGAGCTGGGACAGATACAAGGTAATCGGTTTGTTCCATGTGGGGCTCACAGTCTTAATCCCCATTTTCCAGATTCATTCATTCATTCATTCATTCAATCGTATTTACTGAGGGCTTACAGCATGCAGAGCACTGTACTAAGCGCTTGGGAAGTACAAGTTGGCAGCATATAGAGACGGTCCCTACCCAACAACGGGCTCACAGTCTAGAAGGGGAAGACAGACAATGAAACAAAACGTGGACAGGTGTCAAGTCATCAGAATAAATAGAAGTAAAGCTAGATGCACATCATTAACAAAATAAATAGAATAGTAAATATGTACAAGTAAAATAATAGAGTAATAAATCTGTACAAACATCTATACAGGTGCTGTGGGGAGGGGAAGGAGGTCGGGCGGGGGGGATGGGGAAGAGGAGAGGAAAAAGGGGGCTCAGTGTGGGAAGGCCTCCTGGAGGAGGTGAGCTCTCAGTAGGGCTATGAAGGGAGGAAGAGAGCGAGCTTGGCGAATGTGCGGAGGGAGGGCATTCCGGGCCAGGGGGAGGACGTGGGCCGGGGGTCGACGGTGGGACGGGCGAGAACGAGGCCCGGTGAGGAGGTGAGTGGAGGCAGAGGAGCAGAGGGTGTGGGCTGGGCTGGAGAAGGAGAGAAGGGAAGTGAGGTAGGAGGGGGCGAGGGGATGGACAGCCTTGAGCCGAGACTGAGGAGTTTTTGCCTGGGTTCTTATGGGTTTTTATGGGCTCTAATCCGGGCTCTGCCACCTGTCTGCTGTGTGACCTTGGGAAAGTCACTTCACTTCTCTGTGCCTCAGTTCCCTCATCTGTAAAATGGGGATGAAGACTGTGAGACCCATATGGGACAACTTGATTACCTTGTATCCCCCTCAGTGCATAGAACAGTTCTTGGCACATAGTAAGTGCTTAACAAATACCATCATCATCCTCACTCCCAGGCCTGGGCTCTTTCCACAAGATCGCGTTGCTTCTCTAGTAATTGCTTAACAAATACCGTTTTGTAACAACAAAACAAACACGTAGAAAATGGAATCAGTAGGCCTTCTTCTCCAACACCAACAACAGGTTGTTTGAAGACACTAGAGAAATGTGTGCTCTTCTGGATGTCTGGATTCTCAGACGGGCCTTATGACAACTCCAAATGCTCCCTCTTGATCCCTGTCCTTCCTTCCCATGATGTGCTACAGAACAGTGGCCTTTGAATTTATCCCACTGATACTTTCCACCCATTCAACTTTATTACTCTATTTATTTTACTTGTACATATTTACTATTCTATTTATTGTATTTTGGTAATATGTTTTGTTTTGTTGTCTGTCTCCACCTTCTAGACTGTGAGCCCGCTGTTGGGTAGGGACCGTCTCTATATGTTGCCAACTTGTACTTCCCAAGCGCTTAGTACAGTGCTCTGCACACAGTAAGCGCTCAATAAATATGATTGATGATGATGATGATTCAACTTTATTACTCTATTTTACTTGTACATATTTACTATTCTATTTATTTTATTTTGTTAATATGTTTTGTTTTGTTGTCTGTCTAACCCTTCTAGACTGTGAGCCCGCTGTTGGGTAGGGACCGTCTCTATATTTTGCCAACTCGTACTTCCCAAGTGCTTAGTACAGTGCTCTGCACACAGAAAGCGCTCAATAAATACAATTGAATAAATGAATGAATGAATGTGGGAATCAAATGCTCGAGGCTTACCAGGTCATGGGTTCTAATCCCTGCTCCGCCACTTGTCAGCTGTGTGACCTCGGGTAAGTCACTTTGCTTCTCTGTCCCTCAGTTCTCTCATTTGCAAAATAGGGGTTAAGACTGTGAGCCCCACGTGGGACAATCTGATTACCTTTTATCTATCGCAACCCATAGAACAATGCTTGGCACATAGGAAGTGCTTATCAAAAAAATTAAATCATTATGCAATACACGAATATTATATAATAATTATATATAATTGAATACATATTCATATTTATAATTAAAGCATTATAAAAATTATAATTTAATTACAAGTTATAATTCAATATTGCTATAATATATAATACTATAATACTTAGTATTATATATTGATATAATGCTATATCAATAGTAGTATTATTACCACCATTCATTATCATTCATTCAATCATATTTATTGAGTGCTTATTGTGTGCAGAGCACTGTACTAAGCACTTGGGAAGTACACCACCTACTAGGCAAGAAGCATACAATGAAAATATTATAAAACCATAACACAATTAGAACTTTCTGAACTAGTGCAATCATAAGAAGTGGGTGGATAAGGTAATCACCTTTAGGTTTACTTCTTTCTTTCAAACTCTCCATCCCTACACCCCTGTGATAAATTTCAGAATCCCTAAGTGTTTATTCCTGCAACTGTTAACTTTCACTTTTAGCATTTTGTTTGAGTGTTACGATTGGCAGCCCGAGACCTACGGATGTAAAACTTCTTAATTAATCTCTCTTCCCCGAAAAGTGTCGAAGCCATTCCACGCTACAACTTAGGACTTAGGTAAAAAAAAAAAGAAATAGCAAAAAAAACCCTTCCATTAAGTTATACTAATGAAAATTAAAGACATTAACTAATCAGGCAGGAGAATAATTTACCAAGTAAAGGCATGAGCTGAGTCTTTTCCACTGGGTTGCTACTGCTTTGGTCCAAATGGGCTCTGCTACGTTATTCAATAAGGGTCCACTCAAATTCCATCTGTGAACATTTGCGCAACCCTTTTATGGAGAAGAGATATTTCTCCATGTTCATATTAATCTCCACGCACATCTGGTGTACTCACCTAATCCCTACACACATGCACACACACACCACTTCAATTAAAATGAAAAGAACAAGTTAAATCCTTGAGAGTATTTTAATTGCAATATGGAGAGCATAAATGGTGTCCGTTTTTTAACGCCACAGAGCGATCTCCTTTTTTCCCCTCTGCATTCCTTTCAAGTGTAAAATTTTAATATGGATTAATGACGGAGTCATTTTCCATAAATTTCCATGGGTCCTATTGATGGGCCCAGATAATATATGGACCTAGCTACTCCAGACCATATAGAGTTGTCCTTCAGGGGTCCGAGATGACATTCCTGGGAGTGAAATTTTATTAGCGCTCCAAGATGAAGACGTGATTGATAATTCCGGCCTCGTTATCCGAAAGTTAAGATGGCCCCTTGTCAGAAGCCTTGCTTTGTCCCCTTTGGACTATAACCAATCAATCGATTGTATTCATTGAGCTCTTGCTTTGTCTAAAGCGCTTTACTAAGCGCTTGGGAGAGTACAATTCTAACAATTTAAAAGACACATTCCGTGCCAACATGAACTCAGAGTGTATAACCTCCTAAAACCAAAGAGTCTAAGAAAGTTATCCATGTGCGATGTTAGTATTAAGATTAGACAAGCTTCCCCAGGGTTTTCTCCCACTGTCCACTGCTGTGTACCCATTTTGGACAAGGGAATGTGTTTATTTTTCTATTATACTCTTAAAATAATAATAATTGTGGTATTTGGTAAGCATTTACTCTGTGCCTGGCACTGTTCTAAGCACTGGGGTGGATACAAGCAAACTGGGTTGGACACAGTCCCTGCCCCAGATGGGGTTTACAATCTCAATCCCCATTCTACAGATGAAATAACTGAGGCGAAGTGAAGCGGCTCGCCCAAAGTCACACAGCAGATAAGTGGCGGAGTGGGATTAGAACCCATGACCTCTGACTCCCAAGCCCGGGCTCTTTCCTCTAAACCACGCTGCTTAATCAGGTTGGACACAATCTCTGTCCCACGTGGTGCTCGCGGACTTAATCCCCGTTTTCCAGATGAGGTCACTGAGGCTCAGAGAAGTAAAATGACTTGCCCAAGGTCACCCAGCAGACAAGAGGTGGAGTCAGGATTAGAACCCAGGACCTTCTGGCACCCAGGGCCATGTTCTATCCACTCCATTCCCCATATTGCTCCACTATTCATTGTAATATCTGTCTTCCCCTGAAAGCTGTAAGGTCTCTGCAGGCATGGATTCATTTTATCATTCATTCAATTGCATTTATTAGTGGTGGTATTTATTAAGCGCTTACTATGTGCAAAGCACTGTTCTAAGCGCTGAGCACTGTTCTAAGCGCTGAGCACTGTTCTAAGCGCTTTATTGAGTGCTTATTGAGTGCTTACTGTGTGCAGAGCCCTGTACTAAGCGCTTGGAAAGCAACGAAGGGAGATAATCCCTGCCCATAGCGGGCTCACAGTGTATGCTAATCGCTGGGATGGCTACAAGAAGCTTACAGTCTACCTTATCACCATTTTAGAGATGAGGAAACAGATGCCCAGAGAGGTTGAGGGAGTAGCCTAAGATCACACAGCAGGGGAGGGGTAGAGTTAATAATAATAATAATAATAATAATGATGGCATTTATTAAGCACTTACTATGTGCAAAGCAGTGTTCTGAGCACTGGGGAGGTTACAAGGTGATCAGGTTATCCCACAGTGGGGCTCACAATCTTAATCCCCATTTCACAAATGAGGTAACTGAGGCACAGAGAAGTGAAGTGACTTGCCCAAGTCACACAGCTGATAATTGGCAGAGTCGGGATTTGAACCCATGACCTCTGACTCCAAAGCCCGTGCTCTTTCCAATGAGCCACGCTGAGGCACAAACCAAATATCTCTTGGCTCATAAACCCCAAACCCAAATACAACTGAATGAATTAATAATAACAATAATAACAATAACAACAACAACAACAACAACAACAACAATAATAATAATAATAATAATAATAATAATAATAATAATAATAATAATAATAATAACATTTGTTAAATGCTTACTTTGAGCCAAACACTGTTCTAAGCACTGGGGTAGATACAAGGTAATCAGGTTGTCCCATGTGGGGCTTATAGTCTTAATCCCCATTTTACAGATGACCTCACTGAGGGACAGAGAAGTGAAGTGACTTCCCCAAGGTCACACAGCAAGCAAGAGGCAGAGCCAGCATTAGAACCCATGACCGCGCTCTGTTCACTATGCCATGTTGCTTCTTAAGTCTAGACTCCAAGCTCCTTGTGGGCAGGGAACGTGTCTACCTAATCTGCTATATTGTACTCTGCAAAGTGCTTAGTACAGTGCTCTGCACAGAGTAAGCACTCAGTAAATATGAATGATTATCATTATTTTTATCAGTTCTGTTATCATTTTCTGAAATTAATTAGTTAATGATGGCATTTATTAAGTGCTTACTATGTGCAAAGCACTGTTCTAAGCACTGGGGAGTCTACAAGGTGATCAGGTTGTCCCACGGGGGTCTCACAGTCTAGACTGTGAGCCCACTGTTGGGTAGGGACCGTCTCTATATGCTGCCAACTTGTACTTCCCAAGCGCTTAGTACAGTGCTGTGCACACAGTATGTGTTCAATAAATATGATTGAAAGAATCCCCATTTAATAGATGAGGTAACTGAGGCCCAGAGAAGTGAAATGACTTGCCCAAAGTCACACAGCTGACAATTGTCGGAGCCGGGATTTGAACCCCTGACCACTGACTCCAAAGCCCGGGCTCTTTCCACTGAGCCACGCTGCTTCTCTACAGAAATGTACGGTTGAAAGTCGCGAAGTCCAACACAGTGATGGGAGTCTAGAGGCACTCAAGAGGGAAAGAGCGCAGGGAAGGATCTTGATTACTAACTCAGTTTACTCTCCCAAGTGTTTAGTACAGTGCTTTGCACTCAGTAGACTGTAAGCTCCTTGACTCCAGATATGGTGCACCCTCTAACTCAGTCGTCCTCTTCCAAGCTTATTGAGCAATCTCACTATTGAGATTACATACATTACATTAGAGAGAGGCAGTGGAAAGAGCCCAGGCTTTGGAGTCAGAGATCATGGGTTCAAATCCCGACTCCGACAATTGTCAGCTGTGTGACTTTGGGCAAGTCACTTCACTTCTCCGGGCCTCAGTTCCCTCATCTGTAAAATGGGGATTAAGACTGTGAGCCCCCCTTGGGACAACCTGATCCTCTTTGTAACCTCCCCAGCGCTTAGAACAGTGCTTTGCACATAGTAAGCGCTTAATAAATGCCATCATTATTTATTTATTTATTTACTGATTGATTCTAAGAGATGAAAACCCCTGACTAAAATAGTGACATGCGTCTACAGTGTCTGGTCCATCGGCCTGGATGAAAAGTCTGCCCTTCTAAACATGAAGAGACCCCGTTTCTGTGGTCGGAAGCAGCCATGACTACTTCTACGACACCTTCCAAACGCTTTGTGTAGTATTTTTTCCATTCATTCATTCATTCATTCAATCGTATTTATTGAGCGCTTACTGTGTGCAGAGCACTGTACTAAGCACTTGGAAAGTACAAATTGGCAACATATAGAGACGGTCCCTACCCAACAACGGGCTCATGGTCTAGAAGGCCCTGCTGAGAGCTCACCTCCTCCAGGAGGCCTTCCCAGACTGAGCCCCTTCCTTCCTCTCCCCCTCGTCCCCCTCTCCATCCCCCCCCCCATCTTACCTCCTTCCCTTCCCCACAGCACCTGTATATATGCATATATGGTTGTACATATTTATTACTCTATTTATTTATTTATTTATTTATTTATTTATTTATTTTACTTGTACATTTCTATCCTACTTATTTTATTTTGTTGGTATGTTTTGTTCTGTTCTCTGTCTCCCCCTTTTAGACTGTGAGCCCACTGTTGGGTAGGGACTGTCTCTATGTGATGCCAATTTGTACTTCCCAAGCGCTTAGTACAGTGCTCTGCACATAGTAAGCGCTCAATAAATACGATTGATTGATTGATTGATTGATTGATAGAAGGGGGAGACAGACGGCAAAAGAAAACATGTAGACGGGTATCAAGTCATCAACATAAATAGAAATAAAGCTAGATGCACACCATTAACAAAATAAATAGAATAGTAAATATGTACAAAGAAAATAGAGTAATAAATCTGTACAAACATATATACAGGTGCTGTGGAGAGGGGAAGGAGGTAGGGTTGGGGAGATGGGGAGCAGGAGAGGAAAAAGGCCCCCCTCTAAATTTGATTTCCTGTAGCGTTCTGCCTATCGACCTCTTTTGACTCCCACCGTGGCAGCACTTCGAGACCTCAAACTGCCCCCACCCTTATTGAGCGCTTACTGTGTGCAGAGCACTGTACTAAGCGCTTGGGAAGTCCAAGTTGGCAACATATAGAGATGGTCCCTACCCAACAGCGGGCTCACAGTGTAGATACTTCAATAACTAATTCTAAACCAATAGATACTTCCATAGTATCTTCCATGGTAAGAGAAGAGAAATATCACAGGCCTGGGAGTCGTTTCCCCGGTTCCTCCATTTGCCTGTCGTGTGAGCGTAGGTAAGTCACTTAACTAATCTGGCTTTAATTTCCTCATCTGCAGACTGGAGATCCGATGACGGCTCAACTTTCACTCATTCAATCGCATTTATTGAGCCCTTACTTTGTGCAGAGCACTATACTAAGTGTTTGGAAAGTACAATTTGGCAACAAATAGAGACAATCCCTACTCAACAACGGGTGCACAGTCTGCCTCTTAGAGTGTAAGCCGCACAGGGAACGGGAACTGGGTTCAACCTGTGTACGGTGCTTTGCTAATAATAATAATAATACTAATAATAATAATAATGACATTTATTAAGCGCTTACTATGTGCAAAACACTGTTCTAAGCGCTGGGGAGATTAGAAGATGATCAGGTTGTCCCATGGGGGGCTCACAGTCTTCATCACCATTTTACAGACGAGGTAACTGAGGTTGTACTTCCCAAGCACTTAGTCCGGTGCTCTGCACACAGTAAGCGCTCAATAAATACGATTGAATGAATGAATGAATGAATGAATGAGGCCCAGAGAAGTTAAGTGACCTGCCCAAGATCACACAGCTGACAATTGGCAGAGCCGGAATTTGAACTCCAAAGCCCATGTTCGTTCCACTGAGCCACGCTGCTTCTAATAAATATCAACTCGCAGTTTTATTAATAAGCACTCAATAAGTTCCACTGATGATGCTCAAGTAATTCAAAGTTAGAAGTGTAGTACTTTACGGCATACAATTACTCTGACTTAAAAATAACAGCCCAGGAGAAATGCAATTTATCTTAGAATCAAGGCGTATTAATCAATAAATCAGTCAATGGTATTTATTGAGCAATTACTTTGTACCGAGCTCCGTACCAAGTCCTTGGGAGAGTACGATGCAATTAGTACGCATGATGCCACCCTCAAGGAGCTTACAGTTTCTCTGTTCTCTGATCTCTGGGAGCTCCATCACTTTAAACACGAGATCCCTGCCCTCAAGGAGCTTACGAGACAAAAAGCCATGCAGATGATACAGGAAAAGTCAATATTTTTCCTTCATACAACATATGAAAAGATTCAACTATAACTTTAAGAATGCAGCTTGGTTGATTTTTGGAGCTTAGCTTTTTATTTTTCTACTTTATAGCATGCTTCAAAACTACTTGGACAAATACAAAACAAGAATTACAGTACACCGTAAGTTATTTTAATATCCTGTAGTGGTGTATACTTTCAATGAACTCCCAAGACTATTATTAAGGTTCTGTGTTTGTGTGAAAATGTCAAGTTGTTTCAAGTGACTACCTACTCTAAATTATATATAACTGCTACTTTATAGCTAATAGGCACTAAAATTATTTTAAAACAGAAATGTAAAGTTATATTTTCATCCCTTTTGACAGATAATAAAGTTTATTTATGAGGCCCAATTTTTCAAGTATTAGAACATCTCATGTTTACAAAGACATTAAAATACCGATGTTTGATATTTAAAGAAGAAAACAGAGGGAATTGGGATACGGGTTCAGGGATATTGTGGAAAAAGGTGACATCAATAATTTAAATGGTGAAAATCATTTATTCAGGTAGTTGACAAATAAAATCTGTTGCATCTCCAAAGGAGCTCTGGGATTGAAGGTCCTCTTATCCCCTTCGACGTTATGTTGTGTTTACAAAAGCCCGGTGTATAGACTTTGAGATAAAGCGATGTTATGAAATAATGCCAGTGCTTATTTTAAATGGTATCCCAAGAACACACGCCTTTAATTGCTCAACTGTTGTATCACTACCTGAAATCAGGCACGATTTTCTTTTCCTAAGAACTACCGCACGAACCGTCACCTCAAGATGAATTTTCCCTCAGTTCCCTTCCTTCTGGTGAATTTAGCAAAACCGCAGGCTCTCCCACTTAGTCATGACCACAAACAGCCGTGTAAATTACCGCAGGCCTAATAATAATTAGGGTATTTATTAAGCGCTAAATCAATTAGATCCGGCTTCAAGCCAAGAGGACTACGGAAAAGGAAACGTATTTCCAACTAGGCTATGAAAAGTGAATTAGTGGGAGGGCTATGGCCCTGGAAATCAGAGGTCCTGGGTTCTAGGCCCCGCTCTGCCGCTTGCCTGTTGTGTGGCCTTGGGCAAACCACTTAACCGCCCCATGACTCAGTTTCCCCAGTCAGGAAACGGGGATACTGATCACTGATCCTATCTCACAGGGTTGTTGTGGAGAGAAATTAAAACAACTAATGTAAGACACTTTCATTCGTTCAGTCAGTGGCATTTATTGAGCGCTTACTGTGTGCAAAGCACTGTATTAAGCACTTGGGAGAGTACAATATGACGACAAACGGACACATTCCTGTCCACAAGCAGCTCACGGTCCAGAGACCAGCTTTGGCAATAAAAGCACCAAACAGAAACCAAGAAGCAGCGTGGCCTAGTTTAAAAGAGCCCAGGCCTGGGCGTCAGAAGGACCTGAGTTCTAATCCCAGCTCTGCCACTTGCTGCAGGAATTCACTTCACTTCACAGGAATGAGTTCCCTCATCTGGAAAATGGGATTTAAGACTGTGAGCCCCATGTGGGACATGGACAGTGTCCAACCTGATTACTCTGTTTACATTAAATTGTATTTATTGAGCTTTAACTGCATGCAGACCACCGTACTAAGCTCTTGGGAGAGTACAATGCAATTATAGACACATTCCCTGCCCACATCGAGCTTACAGTCTAGTCTACAGTCTCTCTACCCCAGTGCTTAGAACAGTGCCCGGCACATATTACATGCTAATGCATACCATACTATTAATAAATAAAAAATAACCTGGAAGTGAGGAGACCTGGTTTAGGCCCAGCTCCCTAACCTGAGGCGAGCTTCTCTGTACCTCATTTCCTTCAACTGCAGAATGACATTCCCACCAGTTTCTCCTTAGACATTTAGCCCAAAACAGGCCTAAGCCCCCATTATCCCCACAGCACTTATGTCCACATCTATCATTTATATATTTCTTTGGTTCTAATCCCAGCTCTGCCACTTTTTTTAATGGCATTTATTAAACACTTACTATGTGCAAAGCACTGTTCTAAGCGCTGGGGAGGTCACAAGGTGATCAGGTTGTCCCACGGGGGGCTCCCAGTCTTAATCCCCATCTTACAGATGAGGTAACTGAGGCCCAGAGAAGTGAAATGACTTGCCCAAGGTCACACAGCAGACATGTGGCGGAGCCGGGATGTGAACCCATGACCTGTGACTCCAAAGCCTGTGCCCTTTCCACTGAGCCAAGCTGCTTCTCACCCACTTGTCTGCTGGGTGACCTTGGGGAAGCCACTTAACTTCTTTGGGCCTCAGTTCCCTCATCTGTAAAATGGGGATTAAGACTGTGAGCCCCGTGTGGGACAACCTGCTTACCTTGCATCTACCCCAGTGCTTAGAACAGTGCTTGGCACATAATAAGCGCATAACAAATACCATTATGGTTATTACCATTATTATTATTACTACTACTTCTATTAATGTCTGCTCCCCTTTTAGACTGTAAGCTCATTGTGGACAGGAAATGTGTTTTTTTAATATTCATTCATTCATTCATTCGTATTTATTGAGCGCTTACTGTGTGCAGAGCACTGTACTAAGCTCTTGGGAAGTACAAGTTGGTAACATATAGAGACGGTCCCTACCCAACAACGGGTTCACAGTCTAGAAGGGGGAGACAGACAACGAAACAAAACATGTGGACAGGTGTCAAGTCATCAGAACAAATAGAATAAATGCTAGATGTGCATCATTAACAAAATAAATAGAATAGTAAATATGTAGAAGTAAAATAAATAGAATAATAAATCTGTACAAACATGTATACAGGTGCTGTGGGAAGGGGAAGGAGGTAGGGCGGGGGGACGGAGAGGAGGAGATATACTCCCCCAAGCACTTAGTACAGTGCTGTGCACACAGTAAGAGCTCAATAAATCTGATTGACTGACTGACTGACTGGTTTGGGAAATTTTAGGTTATTATATCTTACTGACACAGTGCAATACTACTCTGGCCCAGGGATGTAGAGGAGAAGATAGTAGCTAGTCAGCCTACTTGAAAAAAATGAAAAATCAATAATTAATCTACTATCATTATTAGAGAAGCATCGTGGCCCAATGCATAAAGCTAGGGTCAAAGCACTCAATACAGTGCTCTGCACACAGTAAGTACTCGATAAATGATTGAATGAATGGGAGTCAGGAGGAACTGGGTTCCATCCTTCCTCCTTCCTCTGTCCTTCCTCCTTCCTATTTATTTGACTTGTACATATTTACTATTCTATTTATTTTCTTAATGATGTGCATCTAGCTTTATTTTTATTTATTCTGATGACTTGACAGCTGTCCACGTGTTTTGTTTTGTTGTCTGTCTTCCCCTTGTAGACTGTGAGCCCACTGCTGGGTAGGGACTGTCTCTATATGTTGCCAATTTGTACTTCCCAAGCACTTAGTACAGTGCTCTGCACATAGTAAGCACTCAATAAATACGATTGATGATGATGATGATCAAGGTGGTCTAAGATAAGTGCTTGCATTAATGTGGTAGCAGTTTGGATAGAGATGAAAGGGCAGAATTTGGCATTGCTGTGAAGGTAGAATAATAATGATGGTATTTGTGAAACACTTATTATGTGCAAAGCACTGTTCTAAGCGCTGGATTGAGAGATTTTAGTGATGACATTATGATGATACTATTATGATATTTAGTGATGACTTATTTATTTATTTTACTTGTACATATCTATTCTATTTATTTTATTTTGTTAGTATGTTTGGTTTTGTTCTCTGTCTCCCCCTTTTAGACTGTGAGCCCACTGTTGGGTAGGGACTGTCTCTATATGTTGCCAACTTGTACTTCCCAAGCGCTTAGTACAGTGCTCTGCACACAGTAAGCGCTCAATAAATACGATTGATTGATTGATTGATTGACTTGCATACGTGGGTGGAATGAGAGAGAGGAGTCAAGGATGATGCCAGGGTTACGAGCTTGTGAGACAGGAAGGATGGTGGGGACGGCAACAGTGATGGGAAAGTGAGAGGGAGGACAGGGTTTGGGTGCGTTGTTAAGATGATTAGTTTTAGCCACATTAAATTTGAGGTGACGGGAGGACATCCAAGTAGAGATGTCTTGAAGGCAGGAGGAAATGTTAGGCTTTAGAGAGGGAGAGAGATCAGGAATGGAGAGGGAGATTTGGGAGGCATCCGCTTAGAGGTGATAGCTGAAGCCATGGGAGCGAAAGGGTTTTCCAAGGGACTGGGTGTAGATGGAGAAGAGAAGAGGAACCAGACTGGGCCCACTGTTGCGTAGGGACCGTCTCTATATGTTGCCAACTTGTACTTCCCAAGCACTTAATACAGTGCTCTGCACACAGTAAGCGCTCAATAAATACGATTGATTGATTGACTGATTGAGGGATTCCATTAGGGGATGGGAGGCAAAGGAGGCACACACAGCTATACACACAAATATACCCACAACAAACTCCGTGCACGCACTGCTGCTACTACTGTAAACCAAAACGGATGAAATGAATATGATGGAGAGTTTCCTAGCCACACATACCCACAACATCATCATCAATCGTATTTATTGAGCGCTTACTATGTGCAGAGCACTGTACTAAGCGCTTGGGAAGTACAAATTGGCAACACATAGAGACAGTCCCTACCCAACAGTGGGCTCACAGTCTAAAAGAAAGCACTGTTCTAAGCCCTGGAGGGATATAAGGTGATCAAGTTGTCTCACATGGAGCTCACAGTCTTAATCCCCATTTTACAGATGAGGGAACTGAGACACAGAGAAGTTAAGTGACTTGTCCAAAGTCACACAATCTCAATCCATACACTACTGATACTACTCTAAACCAAACTGGAAGAAATTGAGTACGCTGGAGAATTATATACACACATTACCCACAACAAAATCAGTGTAAACTAGCATCAAACTCACTATTGATACTACCTGAAGCCAAAATGGATGAACTCAATATTCATTCATTCATTCAATCGTATTTATTGAGCACTTACTGTGTGCAGAGCACTGTACTAAGCGCTTGGGAAGTACAAGTTGGCAACATATAGAGATGGTCCCTACCCAACAGCGGGCTCACAGTCTAGAAGGGGGAATATGATAGAGTTAAAAGCACACACAATTGTATACACACACATGCCCACGACAAACACAATGCATACACTATTGATTCTACACTAAACCAAAACAGATGAATTAAATACGATGGAGAACTGTATACCCACACATACGCACAACAGACTCAGGGCATTCACTATTGATACTACCCGAGTCAAGCGGGATGATCTCAATATGATGGAGAGTTGTATACACACACACATAAACACAACAGACTCAATGCATACCCTATTGATACTCCCCAAAGCCAAGAGGGATGAATTCAATACGATGGAGAGTTGTATACACACATGCATAACCACAACAAACTCAATGCATACACAATTGAAACTTTCCAAAGCCAAAAGAGATTAACTCAATATGACAGAGAGTTGTATACAGACACAAACCCATAACAAACTCAGCACGTACACTATTGTCATTATTGAGAAGCACTGTGGCTCAGTGGAAAGAGCATGGGCTTTGGAGTCAGAGATCATGGGTTCAAATCCCGGCTCTGCCAATTGTCAGCTGTGTGACTTTGGGCAAGTCACTTAACTTCTCTGGGCCTCAGTTACCTCATCTGTAAAATGGGGATGAAGACTGTGAGCCTCCCGTGGGACAACCTGATCACCTTATAACCTCACCAGTGCTTAGAACAGTGCTTTGCACATAGTAAGCACTTAATAAATGCTATTATTATTATTAGTAGTAGTAGTAGTAGTAGTAGTATCATCATCATCATCATCATCATCATCATAAACCAAAATGGATGAACTCAGTAAAACGGAGAATTGTTTACACACACTTACCCATGACAAACTGAGTGATTACACAACTGATACTATCCAAAGCCAAAAGGGATGAACGCAATATGATGATAAGTTAAAAACACACACATACGCCCAACAAACTCAACGCATACACTACTGATACTACCCAAAACCAAAATGGATCAACTCAGAATGCTGGAATCCATAAGGGGCTTCTCGCATTTTCTACTGCGAAGACTTTGCCCCAGGAAACAGAATAATCTGCCATAATTAACTCAGGGAAATAAAGACCAACACAGGGAAGAGTGAAGGCCTGCAACTCTTTATGTTGAATTTTCTTTGGCCTTTGCAGTAGTAGGTGCAACACACAGTACTAAGCATTGAGGAAAGCACAGTGTAAGCCTACTGCACATTCCCTGCTCACAAGGATGTTTTAAAGAAAGTTCCTCAGAAATCCTTCCAACACCTAATAATAATAATAACAGTAATTATGGTATTTAATAATAATCATAATGATGGTATATGTTAAGTGCTTACTATGTGCAAAGCACTGTTCTAAGAGCTGGGGGGTTATAACGTGATCAGGTTGTTCCATGTGGGGCTCACGGTCTTAATCCCCATTTTACAGATGAGGGAACTGAGGCTCAGAGAAGTGAAGTGACTTGCCCAAGGTCACGCAGCTGACAATGGGCAGAGCTGGGATTAGAACCCATAACCCCTGACTCTCAAGCCCGTGCTCTTTCCACTGAGCCATGCTGCTTCTCTGTTTGTTAAGTGCTTACTATGAATCAATCAATCAATCAATCATATTTATTGAGTGCTTAATGTGTGCAGAGCACTGTACTAAGCGCTTGGGAAGTACAAGTCGGCAACACATAGAGACAGTCCCTAACCAAGGACTGTTCTAAGCTCTGGGGGAGATAGAAGCACATTGCTCTGCCCACAGTAAGCACTTAAAAAATGCGACTGGATTGAATGAATGAATACAAGGTAATCGGGTTGGACATATCCCCTGTCTCACGTGGGGCTCCCAGACTTTTTCCCCAGTTTATAGATGAGGTAACTGAGGCACAGAGAAGTGAAGTGACTTTCTCAAGATCACCCAGCAGACAAGCAGCGGAACCAGGATTAGAACCCATGAGCCCACTGTTGGGTAGGGACCGTCCCTATATGTTGCCAACTGTTACTTCCCAAGCGCTTAGTGCAGTGCTCTGCACACAGTAAGTGCTCAATAAATATTATTGAATGAATGAATGAATGAATGATCTTCTGATTTCCAGACCCAGGCTCTAGCCTCCACATTATGCCGCTTCTCAGATGTCTGCAAAATGCATTCGAGGAACCTTTCCATTTTCTTTTTCATTTCCACTGGTAATTTTTTATCCTTCTCCCGAACGGTTGGGCATTTACCGGCCCCTCCCGCAAAGGCCTTAGAGCCTGGTCTCCTCTGGTACAGACGGTCGGTTTCCCTTTCATCCTCAATCGTATTTATTGAGCGCTTACTATGTGCAGAGCACTGTACTAAGCGCTTGGGAAGTACAAACTGGCAACATATAGAGACAGTCCCTACTCAACAGTGGGCTCACAGTCTAAACGTCACAGGAGGGAACACCTTGAACTCCTGGCCCAACTCAGCCACCTACAAGCATTTAGCCATGTTCATGAAAAGACTGATCCGTGATCCTCTCGTAAGGACTTTGCTCTTCATCCTGTGCCATCATTAACTATTAATCAAACTGCAGGGAGGGAAAACAGAGCTGCTATTTCCGCGGGTCTGAATAGGGCGCTCGGCAGTCGGAGAAGCCAGCACGCGAGAGGACGGGAGGAAGCCGAAGCGGCTTTAGGTGCATCGGTGGACTTGCCGATCTGAAACGACCTAGAAAACAGCAATGATTTCTCTTTGAAAATTAACCCCCAGCTGAGCCGGAATCCTTTGATTGATCGCTGGCTCAAGGGCAGATAAACTTGGGAAAGCCTGACAATTTACCTGCTGGATTAATGTTGAGGCGATGATCGCCCCTTCTTGGCAGAAATATGAGTTTCATGTTGCGAGATCTTCCAAGGGGTTGAGGTAACGTGGGAGGGAGGCATGATTTTATTTTCCAAAATGATCACTAACCCTGGAAAGGTGTGATTCGGTTTATTGATAGCCTCCCATTACTGGGAAAAAAAAGGCACCTATTTACATAGCGTGGGATGGGATTTGAAGAGAAAGAGGACGTTGCTACTCATTAAATGAAAACTTCACCACCACCGCTCCACCAACTAGCCGTCCTTGCCTCTCTGCTCTCTTATAATAATGATGGCATTTATTAAGCGCTTACTGTGTGCAAAGCACTGTTCTAAGCACTGGGGTAGATACAAGGTAATCAAGTTGTCCCACGTGGGGCTCACAGATTTAATCCCCATTTTCCAGCTGAGGGAACTGAGGCCCAGAGAAGTGAAGTGACTTGCCCAAAGTCACACAGCTGACAAGTGGTGGAGCCGGGATTTGAACCCAGGACCTCTGACTCCAAAGCCCGAGCTCTTTCCCCTGAGCCACGCTGCTTCTCTTGTATACTTTTATTTTGCCCCAATTTGCCATCTACAGTCCTCCCAATCAATCAATCAATCGTTTATCGAGCTCTTCGTTTTACTTCTCTCTCAACCCTCCCACCTCCGCCCTGTCACAAATGTTGTTCTTTTGGCTTTTTTTGTTTGTTTTTTTGATGGTATTTGTTATCATTATTGTTGTTGCTGTGGTATTTGGTAAGCGCTGACTTTATGTCAAGTTTTGTTTTCAATCCTGGGGTAGATACATTGCCTGGCACGTAGCAAGCACTTTACCAATGCCATTAAAAAAAAAATATTCGTAAGATTGGACACAGTCCCTGTCCCACACAGGGCTCAGTCTAAATTATACACTCACTATGTATCAAGGACTCTTCTCATTCCTGGGATAGATACAAGTTAATCAGGTTGGACATCATCCCTGGCCCACATGGAGTTCACATCCAAAGTAGGCGAGAGAACACATGTGGTATCCCAATTTTACAGTTGAGGAAACTGAGGCACAGAGAAGTGAAGTGACTTGTCCAAGGTCATACAGCAGACAGGTGGCAGAGCCAGGCCCAGGCTCTTTCCCCCAGTCCACTCTGTTGTTTCCCGAGGCTGGAATTCCCTCTTTCCACACATCACACAGGCTCCATCTCCTCCACATCTAAATCAATTAATCATATTTATTGAGCGCTTACTGTGAGCAGAGCACTGTACTAAGTGCTTGGGAAGTACAAGTTGGCAATACATAGAGACAGTCCCTACCCAACAGTGGACTCACAGTCTAAATCCTTCCTATAATCCCAAATCTTCCGACAATCTTTCCTCATTAGTTCCATCACCTTGAACAAAATAACAATAATGATAACAATGGTATTTATGAAGTGCTTACTATATGCCAGGCACTTTAATAATAATAATCATGGCATTTATTAAGCGCTTACTATATGCAAAGCACTGTTCTAAGCGCTGGTGAGATTACATCATCATCATCATCATCATCAATTGTATTTATTGAGCGCTTACTATGTGAAGAGCACTGTACTAAGCGCTTGGGAAGTACAAATTGGCAACATATAGAGACAGTCCCTACCCAACATTGGGCTCACAGTCTAAAAGGGGGAGACAGAGAACAAAACCAAACATACTAACAAAATAAAATAAATAGAATAGATATGTACAAGCAAAATAAATAAATAAATAAATAGAGTAAGAAATATGTATAAACATATATATACATATATCAGGTTGTCCCACGGGGGGCTCACAGTCTTAATTCCTATTTGCTTGTGTCTGTACAAATGTAGCCAAAAGGAAACGGAAAGCGAAAACAATTTATTACTGTCATATAAATCAAAGGAGGTTATTTGGGTATTTTCTCATCTAAGGCTTCACTGGTAGGACCATTTGAAATATGTACTCTGACTCATACTGGTGTGTTATAATGGGACACGGCAAGATTGGAAGAGAAACAGAGAGCTGACCAAATGATTCAGAATCGGAAACCTGAAGACGGATTAGCCAGATTGGCCCAAGAACTAAGGAGACTTCACACAGAATTCCAACATCCATGTTTGAATCTGAGAAAAGATCAGAAGGAAATAAGTAGACAGAACCTTGGAAGACGACAGATTTAGTAACCACTTCAAGTCCAAGAAAAAACAAGTTTGAGAGATGGAAGCGAAGAAGGAGATCGGAAAACCGATTTAAATAGCTACAGCAGCCACGATTCTGTTCATTTTGCTGCATGCCTGTCAATCAATTGATCAATTAATGGTATATATTGAGCGCTGCCTTTGAGCAGAGCACTGTACTAGGGGCTTCAGAGAGTACGACAGAGTTGATAGACTTGTTCCCTTATCCATAAAGTGTTTTTACTGCACATAGTAAGTGCTCAATAAATACGATTGATTGATTGATTGATTGATTATTCTAGAGGGAAGTTTAATTCCTTGTGGGTAGGAATGGAGTTCTTGACTGCTAATCTACTCTCCCAAGTGCTCAATAAAAAGCACCTAAGAAGTCCTGAGAAAATGCTATTATCATTATAATTCTTGATAATTCTTGAGCGCTAGGGTGCATAGAAGGTGATCATTCATTCATTCACTCATTCAATCGTATTTATTGAGCACTTACTGTGCGCAGAGCACTGCACTAAGCACTTGGGAAGTCCAAGTTAGCAACATATAGAGACAGTCCCTACCCAACAGTGGGCTCACAGTCTAGAAGGGGGAGACAGACAACAAAACAAAACATATTAGCAAAATAAAATAAATAGAATAGTAAATATGTATAAGACGGGGTGGGGGGTACATACTTACTTGATCAGTACAGTTGGAGGGAGAGCAGATATTGGAACTGCATTTTGCAAATGACAGAACCGAGGCCCAGAGAAGTGACGTGACTTGTCCAACGTCACCCAGCAGACAAGTGGCAGAGCCGGGATTAATCAATCAATCAATCAATAGTATTTATTGAGCGCTTACTGTGTGCAGAGCACTGTACTAAGCCTTTGGGAAGTACAAGTTGGCAACATATATAGACAGTCCCTACCCAACAGTGGGCTCACAGTCTAAAAGGGGAAGACAGAGAAAAAAACCAAACATACTAACAAAATAAAATAAATAGAATAGATATGTACAAGTAAAATAAATAAATAAATAAATAGAGTAATAAATATGTACAAACATATACCCATATATACTGGTTCTGTGGGGAAGGGAAGGAGGTAAGATGGGGGGGATGGAGGGGGGACGAGGGGGAGAGGAAGGAAGGGGCTCAGTTTGGGAAGGCCTCCTGGAGGAGGGATTAGAATCCAAGTCCTCTGATTCCCAGGTCCAGGCTCTTTCCACTAGGCCACGCTGCTTTGATTCAATTGATGAATTTAATTCTTCTTTATCTTAAGCATTTATATTCTCCCACTCCCTTCTACGTCACCCTGACTCGCTCCCTTTGTTCTTCCCCCCTCTCAGCCCCACAGCTCTTATGCCCAAATCCGTAGTTTATTTATTTTTTTATGGATATCTGTCTCCCCCTTTCTAGACTGTAAGCTTCATGTGGGCAGCGAGTGTGTCTGTATATTGTTGCAATGTACTCTCCCAAACCCTTAACACAGTGTTCTGCACACAGTAAATACTATGCTTGAAGGCAGCCTTCTCTTTGTCCCCAATACTCATTTTCTCTGTCTGGGAATTCTGCACTCCAATCCTCTCCCTGCAGATTTCCAAATCTTGGATAGGTCTTTCTCGGCCCAAACTGCTCTGGGTATTTGGAAATTGAAACATTAGAGAAACACAGGTCCTAGGAGAGGACTCAGTAATCCTAGACCATTATTTGTCCTCCTTATCTTACCTCCATCCCTTCCCCACAGCACCTGTATATATGTATATATGGTTGTACATAGTTCTTACTCTATTTATTTATTTATTTTACTTGTACATATCTATCCTATTTATTTTATTTTGTTGGTATGTTTGGTTTTGTTCTCTGTCTCCCCCTTTTAGACTGTGAGCCCACTGTTGGGTAGGGACTGTCTCTATGTGTTGCCAATTTGTACTTCCCAAGCGCTTAGTACAGTGCTCTGCACATAGTAAGCGCTCAATAAATACGATTGATGATGATGATGATGATTTGTGGCTCAAGTTCATTGCATGCAGAAAACTTGCCTAATTCTATTGGACTGTATGCTCCCAAGCGCTTAGTGCAGTGTTCCACGCTCAGTAAGTGCTCAGTAAGAAGCAGCATGGCCTAGTGGATTAAGCACAGGATTGGGAATCAGAATAATAATAATAATAATAATAATAATGGCATTTGTTAAGCGCTTACTACATGCAAAGCACTGTTCTAAGTGCAGGGCGGGGGGGATACAAGGTGATCAGGTTGTCCCACGTGGGGCTTACAGTCATCATCCCCATTTTACAGATGAGGTAACTGAGGCTCTGAGAAGTTAAGTGACTTGCCCAAGATCACACAGCAGACATATGGCAGAGCTGGAACTAGAACCCATGACCTCTGACTCCAAAGCCCATAAGGACCTGAGATCTAATCCTGGTTCTGCCACTAGTCTGTTGTGTGACCTTGGGCAAGTCACACCACTTATTTGGGCCTCAGCTACCTCGTCTATAAAATGAGGATGAAATAACAATAATGGTGGCATTTGTTAAGCGCATACTGTGTGCAAAGCACTGTTCAAAGCGCTGGGAGGGATACAAGGTGATCAGGTTGTCCCACGTGGGGCTCGCAGTCTTAATCCCCATTTTACAGATGAGGTAACAGAAGCTCAGAGAAGTTAAGTCACTAGTCCAAGGTCACACAGCAGACATGCGGCGGAGACGGGATTTGAACCCATGACCTCTGACTCCAAATCACCTTCTCTAAGTCCTATCCCCTTTAACTGAGTCTGTGAGTCCCATGTGGGACAGGGACTGTGTCCAAACTGATTAACTAACTCCAGCACTCAGTACAGTGTTGATAGTATTTATTGAGCGCTCACACGGTGCAGCGCACTGTACTAAGCTCTTGGGAGAGTACCAAACAACAGAGTCAGCACACGTTCCCTACCCACGACGAGCTTACAGTCTAGAGGGGGTGACAGACATGAATATGAATAAGTAATTTATAAGAGATAATTCAAAGATAGGTATGTAAGTGCTGTGGGAGTGGGGTGAATATCCAGTATCTAAAGGTCACAGATTCAAGGGCATAGAGGACGCAGGAGGAGAAGTGCTTATGTACCCCAATGCTTAGCACAGTGCCTGGTACAGAGTAAGCGCTTAACAAGTACTATTAATAAAAAAAAATCAATCATTCATTCATTCAATTGTATTTATTAATAATAACAATGGCATTTACTGAGCATTTACTATGTGCAAAGCACTGTTCTAAGCATTGGAGAGGTTACAAAGTGATCAGATTGTCCCACAAGGGGCTCACAATTTTAATCCCCAATTTTACAGATGAGATAACTGAGGCATGGAGAAGTTAAGTGATTTGCCCAAAGTCGCACAGCTGACAATTGTCAGTGGCGCGATTTGAACCCATGACTTCTGACTCCAAAGGCCGTGCTCTTTCCACTGAGCCACGCTGCTTCTATATTCTCATAGCACTCTTCTGCTGCTTCTATACTGAGCACTTACTGTGTGCAGAGCACTGTACTAAGCACTTGGTGAGCGTCTACCAAGAGCAAAGCACTTTACTGAGTGCTGTGAGACTTCCCAAGCACTTAGTACAGTGCTCTGGACACAGTAAGGACTCAATAAATACGATTGAATGAATGAATGAATGAACAAGAGGGCAGGAGAGGAGGAGCCTGTGGTGATGATAGTATCTCTTGATTAATACAGTGCTCTGCATTCATTCATACAATCATATTTATTGAGTGCTTACTGTGTGCAGAGCACTGTACTAAGCACTTGGGAAGTACAAGTTGGCAACATAACTTACTGCACACAGTAAGTTCTCAGGAAATACCAATCTTTAGCGATTGTCTCTCTCCCCTTCTGCCATCAGACCCGAGGACCTTGGCAGTAGAGCAAACTTCCAAGTCACCCAGAAATGGCCTTCCTCTAGAATTTTCTTCAAAAATGTTCAAGCCATGTATCCCCACTCCTCAAAAAACTCCCCCTCCTCCCCCTCCCCATTCCCCCCACCTAACCTCCTTCCCCTCCCCACAGCACCTGTATATATGTATATATGTTTGTACGGATTTATTACTCTATTTATTTTACTTGTACATATTTATTCTATTTATTTTATTTTGTTAATATGCTCCCTTTTGTTGTCTATCTCTCCCTTCTAGACTGTGAGCCAGCTGTTGGGTAGGGACCATCTCTAGATGTTGCTAACTTGTACATCCCAAGCGCTTAATGCAGTGCTCTGCACACAGTAAGTGCTCAATAAATACGATTGATTGATTGATTGATGTTGCTAACTTGTACTTCCCAAGCGCTTAGTACAGTGCTCTGCACACAGTAAGTGCTCAGTAAATACGATTGCATGAATGAATGAATGAATGAACTCCAGTGGTTGCCCATCCAGCTCCACATCAGATGGGAACTCGTCACCCTTGGCTTTAAAGCCGTCCATCCCCTCGCCCCCTCCTACCTCACCTCGCTTCTCTCCTACTCCAATCCGGCCCGAACGCTTCCCTCCTCCGATGCCAACCTTCTCGCTGGGCCTCCATCTCATCTACATCATCACCAATCCCTCGCCCACGTCCTGCTTTTAGACTGTGAGCCCACTGTTGGGTAGGGACTGTCTCTATATGTTGCCAACTTGGACTTCCCAAGCGTTTAGTACAGTGCTCTGCACACAGTAAGTGCTCAATAAATACGATTGATTGATTGATTGATTCTGGCCAGGAATGCCCTCCCTCCTCAAATCGCACACACAATCACTCTGCCCCCCTTCAAAGCCTTACTGAAGGCCCACCTCCTCCAAGAGGCCTTCCCTGACTAAGCCCTCCTTTCCTCTTCTCCCACTCCCTTCTGCGTCACCCTGACTTGCTCCCTTCATTCCTCATCCCCCCTCCCCAGCCCCGTCCGGGCTTGGAAATCGGAAGCCATATGTTCTAATCGCGGCTCTGCCACCTGTCAGCTGTGTGACTTTGGCAAAGTCACTTAACTTCTCTGTGCCTCGTTACCTCATCTGTAGGGGATTAATAATAATAATGATAATGATGGCATTTGTTAAGCGCTTACTATGTGTGACGCATTGTTCTAAGCGCTGGGGGGGATTCAAGGTGATCAGGCTGTCCCACGTGGGGCTCACAGTCTTAATCCCCATTTCACAGATGAGGTCACTGAGGCTCAGAGAAGTGAAGTGACTTGCCCAAAGTCACACAGCTGACAAGTGGCAGAGTCGGGATTAGAACCCATGACCTCTGATTCCAAAGCCCGGGCTCTTTCCACTGATCCACGCTGCTTCTCCCGCTGTTCCACTGCCAAATGAAAGCGGGCAATGGAACCACTCAGGTCCCTATTGGTAATCCAAGCTGCAAACCCACACAGAGCAAGGAAAGGCTCTCAGATGAATAATTGATAAAGTATTTAAACTGTTAAAAGCATATATTTTCTATTCACTGAAGGGCTGTAGTTAATAGATTTCTCCGGTGATAAACAACACTTAGCTCCTGGCTTATAATTCATGAGGAAGTTGGGAAATGATATTTATTCTAAGGCGAACTAGGATTACGGATGGCTCAGACTGTAAACGGCCACTTTCTCATCACTTAAGAGGACTTAATTACCCTACTATCCTGCTCAAGTTGAGAGAAGCAGTGGTTTCTAATGGACAGGGCCTGGGTTCTAATCCCGCCTCCACCATTTATCTGCTGTGTGATCTTGGGCAAATCAATCAATCAATCAATCGTATTTATTGAGCACTTACTGTGTGCAGAGCACTGTACTAAGCGCTTGGAAAATACAAGTTGGCAACATGTAGAGACAGTCCCTATCCAACAGCGGGCTCACAGTCTAAAAGGAAAATCACTTTCCTTATCTGTGCCTCGCTGACCTCATCTGCAAAATGGGTTTAAGACTGTGAGCCCCACCTGGAACATGGACTGTGTCCAACCTGATTAACTAATAATTCTAATTATGGTATCTATTAAGTGCTTACTATGTGCCAGGCACTGTTCTAAACGCTGGGGTGGGCACAAGCAGTCCCTGTCCTATGTGGAGCTCACAGCCTCAGTCCCCATTTTACAGATGAGGTAACTGAGGCCCAGAGAGGTGAAGTGACTTGCCCAAGGTTATACAGCAGACAAGCAGCGTGGCTCAGTGGAAAGAGCCCGGGCTTTGGAGTCAGAGGTCATGGGTTCAAATCCCAGCTCTGCCAATTGCCAGCTGTGTGACTTCGGGCAAGCCACATCACTTCTTTGGGTCTCAGTTACCTCATCTGTAAAATGGGGATTAGGACTGCGAGCCCCCCGTGGGACAACCTGATCACCTTGTAACCTCCCCAGCACTTCGAACAGTGCTTGGCACAGAGTAAGCGCTTAATAAACATCATCATTATTATTATTATCATTAAGTGGCAGAGCCAGGATTAGAACTCATGACCTCCTGACTCCCAATTCAAGGCTCTGTCCACTACACCATGCTGCTTCTCAACATTAATTATACCTACTCCAGCTCTTAGAACGGTGTCTGGCACATAGTAAGCGCTTAACGAATTCCATAAAAAACTCTTAGCGCTTAGAACAGTGCCTGGCACATTGTAAGCGCTTAACGAATTCCATAAAAAACCAAGTTTCCCTAACATCGTGACACAAATCACAGTTCTGGGCCTTTCCCGGAAATTCCAAGACGGGTTCTGAGTTAATCAGCCTTTCTTCAGAAAGGTTATCTGTCCTTTCCACGGAATATTAAAGTATACAAGATGGAATTAACCTAAATTAACCTTACCTGCCTATTTGTGAAAACTGTTGGAAATACTGTAAAATGCTAATGAGATTCCAAACCTCCGGGGGTCTGGTTGGCTTTTCCCATGGGGGTCTGCCAACGTGGCCCTGCCCATTGGAAGCCCCTATTAACCTGGTAGAAAAGAGCCGGGCAAATAAAGGGCTTGGAAATGAGTAGAAATGAGAGACAGAAAGGCAGAGGAAAAGGCAGAGAACGGTGAGAAATTCATTCGATCGTATTCATTGAGCGCTGACTGCGTGCAGAGCACTGTACTAAGTGCTTGAGTAATAATGAAGGTATAATAATAATAATAATGGCATTTATTAAGCACTTACTACGTTCTAAGTGCTGGGGCATACAAGGTGGTCAGGTTGTCCCACGTGGGGCTCACAGTCTTAATCCCATTTTACAGGTGAGGTAACTGAGGCCCAGAGAAGTTAAGTGGCTTGCCCAAGGCCCCACAGCTGACAAGTGGCGGAGCCGGGATTCGAACCCATGAGCTCTGACTCCAAAGCCCGGGCTCTTTCCACTGAGCCACGCTGCTTCTAGACTTCTAGACTGGGAGCCCGTTGTTGGGTAGGGACTGTCTCTATATGTTACTGACTTGTATCCCGGCTGTAATAATAATAATAATAATAATAATAATAGCATTTATTAAGCACTTACTATGTGCAGAGCACTGTTCTAAGCACTGTGGAGGTACAAGGTGATCAGGTTGTATCCTGGCTGTATTGTATCCTGGCTCTGCCAATTGCATCCCGGCTCTGCCAATTGTCAGCTGTGTGACCTTGCGCTAGTCAAATAATAACAACAACAACAACAACAACAACAACAATAATAATAATAATAATAATAATGGCATTTATTAAGCATTTACTATGTGCAAAGTACTGTGCTAAGCGCTGGGGGGATTACAAGGAGATCAGGTTGTCCCACGGGGGGCTCACAGTCTTAATCCCCATTTTCCAGATGAGGGAACTGAGGCCCAGAGAAGTGAAGTGACTTGCCCAAAGTCATGCAGCTAACAATTGGCAGAGCCAGGATTCAAACCCATGACCCTGACTCCAAAGCCCTGGCTCTTTCCACTGAGCCATGCTGCTTCTCTGTGCCTCAGTTACCTCATCTGTAAAATGGGGATTAAGCCTGTGAGCCCAACGAGGGACAACCTGATCACCTGTATCCTCCCCAGTGCTTAGAACAGTGACTTGCACTTAGTAAGTGCTTAACAAATGTTATTATTATTATTATTATTATTGTTATTGTTGTTATTATTATTATCATTATTACTGTGCTTCCCAAGTGCTTAGTACAGTGTTCTGCACACAGTATGCGCTCAACAAATATGATTGATTGAGTGAATGAATGAATGAGTGAATTTGTTAAACACTTACTATGTGCCAAGCACTGTTCAAAGCACTGGGGGGTGGGGGGGGGGGATACAAGGTAATCGGGTTGTCCCACGTGGGGCTCACAGTCTTACTCCCCATTTGACAGATGAGGTAACTGAGGCCCAGAGATGTGAAGTGACTTGCCCAGAGCCACACAGCTGACAAGTGACGGAGCTGGGATTTGAACCCACGACCTCCGACTCTCAAGCCCGGGCTCTTTCCACTGAGCCACGCTGGTCGAGGGGAGAAAAGAGAGAGAAACAGAGACAAGGAGGGGGATAGAGCAGAGACAGAATGACAGAGGTAGAAAGAGGCAGACCACAGACGTAGAAAAGCAGAGAAAGAGACAGAAGAAATGGAAAAAAATGAGACAGAGGAAGGGAGTTGAGCAGACAATTAGGAAGAAAGACATTCATTTATTCAATCATATTTATTGAGCACTTACTGTGTGCAGAGCACTGTACTAAACACTTAAGACAGATGCAGCAGCTTAGCATAGTGGATGGAGCCCGGGCAAGGGAGCCAGAAGGACCTGTTTCTACTCCCAGCTCTTCCACTTGTCTGCTGTGTGACCTAGGGCAAGTCACTTCACTTCTCCGTGCCTCAGTTCCCTCACCTGGAAAATGGGGATTAATAATAATGATGACATTTATTAAGCGCTTACTATGTGCAAAGCACTGTTCTAAGCACTGGGGAGGTTATAGGGTGATCAGGTTGTCCCACGGGGGGCTCACAGTCTTAATCTCCATTTTCCAGATGAGGGAACTGAGGCCCAGAGAAGTGAAGTGACTTGCCCAAAGTCACACAGCTGACAAGTGGCGGAGCTGGGATTTGAACCCATGACCTCTGACTCCAGAGCACGGGCTCTTTCCATTGAGCCACGCGGCTTCCTTTGTACATAGTAAGTGCTTCATAAATGTTATTATTGTTGTTGTTATTATTACTATTATTATTATTATTATTATTATCACTATTCAGATGCACGAGGGAGCTCAATGACCTTGTGGGCGTGCGTGTGTGTTTGTGTTTGTCTGGGATGAGGGGGAGAGGATTTATGTGTCGACTTTAAGCTGAAGTTTAGCTCAGTCGCTTCAAGAGCATCTGGGCTGCCCCGCCACATCAAAGCAGCCATGTCAGAAGCAATGATGTGAGGCCATTAGCCCGGGAGAAGTGTGACATCTTTCCCCCCTTCCCCTTGTGGCTGTGACCTTTGTGCGAAAAGGATGGTTATTTTCCGTTTTTCTCTCCATTAATGGAAACCATCCATCCACGGAGATGGTGAGGTTCTCCCTCCTAGCCAGGATCTCCAATCCGAGATCTCCGGGATTGGTGTGAACTGACCTATTCCCAGATCTGGGACCAAATAAAAACTGCCATTATTATCGATCGATCGATAGCGTTTATCGAGCACTTGCTGTGTTCAGAACACTCCTCAGTCTCGGCTTCAAGGCTTGGGGAAGCAGCGTCGTTCAGTGGAAAGAGCCCAGGCTTTGGAGTCAGAGGTCATGGGTTCTAATTCTGGCTCCGCCACTTGTCAGCTGGGTGACTTTGGGCAAGTCGCTTAACTTCTCTGCGCCTCAGTTCCCTCATCTGTAAAATGGGGATTAAGACTGTAAGCCCCACGTGGGACAACTTAATCACCTTGTATCCACCTCAGCACTTAGAACAGTGCTCTGCACATAGTAAGTGCTTAACAAATGTCATCATCATTAGTAGTAGTAGTAGTAGTAGTAGTAGTAGTAGTAGTAGTAGTAGTATTGGTATTAGTATTATTATCTCCAATCCGAGATCTCCAGGATTGGTGTGAACTGACTGATTCCCAGATCTGGGACCAAATCAAAACTGCCATTATTACCAATCGATCGATCGATCGATAGTATTTATCGTGCACTCACTGTGTTCAGAACACTCCTCAGTCTCAGCTTCAAGGCTTGGGGAAGCAGCGTCGCTCAGTGGAAAGAGCCCAGGCTTTGGAGTCAGAGGTCATGGGTACTAATGTCGGCTCCGCCACTTGTCAGCTGTGTGACTTTGGGCAAGTCGCTTCACTTCTCGGCGCCTCAGTTGCCTCATCTGTAAAATGGGGATGAAGACTGTGAGCACCCTGTGGGACAGCCTGATCACCTTGTATCCTCCCCAGCACTTAGAACAGTGCTTTACACATAATAAGTGCTTAATAAATGCTATTATTATTATCATTATTATCATTATTATTATAATTATTATATCCACTAAGCCATGCTGCTTCTCTACTATGCCAGTGCACTTCCCATGTGCTTAGTACAGTGCTCTACACCCAGTGAGCACTCAATAAATATGATCGACTGATTAACAAATATCATTATCATTAGTAGAGAAGCAGTGTGGCTCAGTGGAAAGAGCCCGGGCTTTGGAGTCAGAGGTCATGGGTTCAAATGCCGACTCCACCAATTGCCAGCTGTGTGACTTTGGGCAAGTCACTTCACTTCTCACTACCTCATCTGTAAAATGGGGATGAAGACTGTGAGCCCCCCGTGGGACAACCTGATCACCTTGTAACCTCCCCAGCACTTAGAACAGTGCTTTGCACATAGTAAGCGCTTAACAAATGCCATCATTATTATTAGTAGTAGTAGTATTTGAATCATCATCATCATCATCAATCGTATTTATTGAGCGCTTACTGTGTGCAGAGCACTGTACTAAGCGCTTGGGAAGTACAAATTGGCAACATATAGAGACAGTCCCTACCCAACAGTGGGCTCACAGTCTAAAAGACTTCCCATAACAGACTTCCCATCACAGACTTCCCATCACATCTAGAAGTGAATGCTCAATAAAGGTTAATCTCAGCGAGGTCTGAAGCACTGACAATTCCAATGGCCTTAATTTGTGTTCCTTTTGGCCTCCTTGTCTTGTTTCTTGCCTTCGAGTTGTTTCCAACCCACAGAGACACCACAGACACATCTCTCCCAGAAGGCCCCGCTCTCCATCTGCAATCGTTCTGCTAGTGAATCCACAGAGTTTTCTTGGGAAAAATCCAGAAGCCGTTTACCATCGCGCAATCAACTTGAGTCTCTGCCCTCGACTCTCTCCGATGTTGCTACTGTCCAGCACAGGTGAGTTTAAATTTGTGTTTAGGAGGCCTTCCCAGACTGAGCCCCCTCCTTCCTCTTCCCCTCCTCCCCCCTCCATCCCCCCTGCCTTACCTCTTTCCCCTCCCCACAGCACCTGTATATATGTTTGTATGTATTTATTACTCTACTTTATTTGTACATATTAATTCTATTTATTTTATCTTGTTAATCCATTTTGTTTTGTTCTCTGTCTCCCCCTTCTAGACTGTGAGCCTGCTGTCGGGTAGGGACCGTCTCTATATGTTGCCAACTTGTACTTCCCAAGCGCTTAGTACAGTGTTCTGTACACAGTAAGCGCTCAATAAATACGATTGAATGAATGAATTTGTAGCAGATGGCCTGCCACTCGCTAACCACTGCCCAAGCTAGGAATTGAATGGGTAGGCCTCTGCTTGACTCTCCCCCTCCTCCCCCTGTCTATACCCCCCACGCCTTACCTCCTTCCCTTCCCCACAGCACCTGTATATATGTTTGTATGTATTTATTACTCTATTTATTTATCTATTTTACTTGTACATATCTATTCTATTTATTTTATTTTGTTAATATGTTTGGTTTTGTTCTCTGTCTCCCCCTTCTAGACTGGGAGCCCACTGTTGGGTAGGGACCGTCTCTCTATGTTGCCAACTTGTACTTCCCAAGCGCTTAGTACAGTGCTCTGCACACAGTAAGTGCTCAATAAATACGATTGATTGATTGATTGATTGATTGACTCTCCCTCCCCTAGCCCAAACTGGTAGAGGACTGGAAACACTGCCAGGGGCTTTTGACGTCCAGGAGAGGATAAATTCCATGAACTTGAACGTGGAGTATGAAGATTATAAAGTGCAGTGTAGCACCTCTATTCTAAAAGCTACCAAATACTTAAAACTAGTAAGAATAGGGGCAAGTAATAATGGAGTAGTTAACAGCTATTATATTCTAAGGCCAATTACTGGGATTCTCAGCTGAGTCTTGCTGACTGGCAAACTCAGATCTGCCTCTCTACTTCTCAGATTCACACTTGTCACCCACACGGGCAGGTTGTTTGTCCACTTTGAGGTCATTTTATTAGTCAAAGGGCACTGGGAGCCCAGAGAGAGACCACCTAAGATGAAAACCATTGGATGCTCTGGTTAGTTCTCATGCGGATATCTCTGGAAGGGCGCTCTGTCTTGTTTAATGCCGTTGAATCATCTCCATCCTAGAGCAGCGCCATGGAAACATCTCTCCCAGAAGGTCCCGCTCCCCGTCTGCCATCGTTCTCGTAGTGGATCCACAGAGATTTCTTGGGAAAAATGTGGAAGTGGTTGATCACTGCCTCCTTCCGCGTAGTAAATGTGAGTCTTCGCCCTCGACTCTCCCGTGCCGCTGCTACCCAACACGGGGGTGTTTTCCCTCGTAGCAGATGGCCTGCCACTTGCTAGCCACTGGCCAAGCTAGAAATGGAATGGCCACCCTTAGAGGGGAGGAAGGGCAAGGAAGAAAGTCAATGAGTTCATTTTGGAGACTTTCATGGATAGAATACGTAGTAGGAAAAGAAAGTCCTTAGAACAGTGCCTGGCCCATAGTAAGCGCTTAACAAATACCATAATTATTATTAGTAGTAGTATGGAAAATCAGGAGCGTGGATAAGGCCAGGAATGACATGACTTTATTACTCTATTTATTTATTTATTTTACTTGTACATATCTATTCTATTTATTTTATTTTGTTAGTATGTTTGGTTTTGTTCTCTGTCTCCCCCTTCTACACTGTGAGCCCACTGTTGGGTAGGGACCGTCTCTATATGTTGCCAACTTGTACTTCCCAAGCGCTTAGTACAGTGCTCTGCACACAGTAAGTGCTCAATAAATACGACTGATTGATTGATTGATTGACTTCTTCGGTGTGAAGGAACTGTTCAAAGTAGAGAAACAGCAATGCATAGTGGATAGAGCACAAGCCTGGGTGTGAGGAAGTCCTCGGTTTTAATCCTGGCTTGGCCACTTTCATTCATTCATTCAATCGTATTTATTGAGTGCTTACTGTGTGCACAGCACTGTACTAGGTGCTTGGGAAGTACAAGGTGGCTACATATAGAGACAGTCCCTACCCAACAGTGGGCTCACAGTCTAGAAGGGGGAGACAAAGGGGCCACTTGTCTGCTGGGTGACCTTGGACAAGTCACTTCTCTTCTCTGGGCCTCAATCACCATATCTGTAAAATGGGGATTGCGATTGTGAGCCTCTTGCGGGACAGGGACGGTGTCCAACCTGATTTGTTTGTATTCACTCCAGCTTGGCATATAGTAAGCGCTTAACAAACACCACAGTTATCATCATCATCATCATCATCATTGTAGCACCAGTTTTTCAGTAAAGGCCTAATAGAGAAAGTTTGGATGGAGAATCAGGAGGATCAGACTCAGGAGTCAGAAGGACCCGGGTTGTAATTCTGCATCCGACACTAAATGCACATCATTAACAAAATAAATACAATAGTAAATATGTACAAGTAAAATAGTGTAATAAATCTGGACAAATATATACAGGTGCTGTGGGGAGGGGAAGGAGGTTGGGTGGGGGAGATGGGGAGGAGGAGAGGAAAAAGGGGGCTCAGTCTGGGAAGGCCTCTGGGGCTTATCTTTGGGGCTGAGGTAAAATGAGGTTTAAGACTGTGAGCCCCGTGTGAGATACGGATGATTAGCCTGAATTCACCCCAGTGCTTAGTACAGTGCCTGACACATAGTAAATAATAATGATGGCATTTGTTAAGCGCTTACTATGTGCAAAGCACTGTTCTAAGCAATGGGGGGGATACAATGTGATCAAGTTGTCCCACGTGGGGCTCACAGTCTTAATCCCCATTTTTACAGATGAGGTAACTGAGGCTCAGAGAAGTTAAGTGACTTGCCCAAGGTCACACAGCAGACTTGTGGAGGAGCCGGGATTCGAACCCATGACCTCTGACTCCAAAGCCCGTGCTCTTTCCACTGAGCCACACTGCTTCAATAGTAAATGTTAGTATAGTATAAATGTATGGTATAAATGTTAGTATAGTAAATGTTGCCTCTAGAGTGTAAACTCACTGTGAGAGGCAGGGTGGCTTAGTGGAAAGAGCCCGGGCCTGGGAGTAAGAGGTCATGGGTTCAAATCCCAGCTCTGCCGCTTGTCAGCTGGGTGACTTTGGGCAAGTCACTTAACTTCTCTGTGCCTCAGTGACCTCATCTGGAAAATGGGGATTAAGACGGTGAGCCCCATGTGGGACAACCTGGTCACCTTGTATCCACCCCCATCGCTTAGAACAGTGCTTTGCACATAGTAAGCGCTTAACAAATGCCACCATCATTATTATTATTATTATGGGCTAATTCTGTCATATTGTCCCCTCCCAAGCACTTAGATCAGTGCTCTGAACACAGTAAGCGCTCAATAATTACCACTTATTGATTGATTCTTTGATTCTCTGTACCTCAGTTGTCCCCTCTGTAAAAAGGGGATCCAATGTCTGTTTTCCCTTCCTCTTAAACTGTGAGTCCCATGTGGGACAGGGACTGTATCTGACGTGATTAATTCACCCACGGTAAGCTCTTGCCGATACCGCAGTTCCTGTTTCTTTCAGAGAGCAGACTTTAATCTTCACTTCACAACAACAATCACAAACAGCAACAGACTTCACAACCACAATCTTCCCCCTTCAAAGCCCTACTGGAGGTGCACCTCCCACAAGAGGCCTTCCCAGACTAAGCCCCCTTCTCCTCAGCTCCCCCTTAATTCCACCTCACCATGATGTGCTCCCTTTGATCCCCCCCTCGCCCTCCCCACAGCACTTATGTAAATATGTGTATATCTATAATTTTATTATAGATATTCTATTCTAGATAATTCTATTATAATATCAATTCTATTATTCTTTTATATTCATATTGATGCCTGTTTACTTGTATTGATGCCTGTCTCCCTCCCCTCTAGACTGTGAGCCCGTTGGGGGCAGATATTGTCTCTCTTCATTGCTGTATTGTACTTTCCAAGTGCCTAGTACAGTGCTCTCCACACAGTAGACGCTTAATAAATCCGATGGAATGAATGAACATATCTGTTCTATTTATTTTACATAACTATTCTATTTATTTTACATATCTATTCTATTTATTTTGCATATCTATTCTATTTATTTTACATATCTATTCTATTTATTTTACATGTCTATTCTATTTATTTTATTTTGTTAGTATGTTTGGTTTTGTTCTCTGTCTCCCCCCTTTTAGACTGTGAGCCCACTGTTGGGTAGGGACCGTCTCTATATGTTCCCAAGTGCTCAGTACAGTGCTCTGCACACAGTAAGCGCTCAATAAATACGATTGATGATGATGATGATGATGAATGAACAGACAAAAGGGAAACCTGGCCTTGACACACCACTGGCAATGAGACTTCTGAGGAAAACCTAACAGTGTTTAAGCACTCTATTTTTTAAATATTGTCAAGAAACAAGTTCCTTAATGCATTCCAGGTTAACATTTCCAATGTTCTACCTTCTAACCACACGCACTCTGGAGACCTACATGCTGTTTGGGTCTATAATATAGATTTGCACAGTTTCATCTATTCTACTCTAGGTAAAGACTTTTGGAGAGGGAAGCATAAAAATACCCTTGCTGCTAAATATATGCAGAATTGGTTTTCCCATGAAGGTCTAATAGGACTTCCGCTTAACTCTGGATTTGTAAAAAAAATTGCCCTTTTCACAGCTGATAAAATACAAATTAATCCTTGGAGGATTTAATATGTGCTTATTTATTACTTTCAAATATGAAAGTAGCACTGCAATTAATATAGCCTACGTGACTGTTTGAGCAGATGAACAGAGTATCAATACTTCTGCAAGAAGGAATAAAGCCAAATGAACAGGTTTTTAATTTTTCCTTTCTTGTTTTTTCCTTACAGAGGTATTAGTTTTTCTGCAGGATACCTTTAGTCTTATTACTGTTCGTTTCCTTTTTCAAGAATCGGTCTGACTTCTAAATGCTTGAAATCAAGCAATCGATCGCATTTATTAAGCGCTTACTTCATTCATTCATTCAATTGTATTTATGGCTCCTACTGTGTGCAGAGCACTGTACTAAGTGCTCAGGAGAGTACAAATGTATTGGCATGGCTCAGTGGAAAGAGCACGGGCTTGGGAGCCAGAGGTCGTGGGTTCTAATCCGGTCC
Source organism: Tachyglossus aculeatus (assembly GCF_015852505.1). Classification (NCBI taxonomy): domain Eukaryota; kingdom Metazoa; phylum Chordata; class Mammalia; order Monotremata; family Tachyglossidae; genus Tachyglossus; species Tachyglossus aculeatus. Next base: position 4,364,818 of record NC_052068.1, read on the forward strand.
CCGCCACTTGTCAGCTGTGTGACTTCGGGAAAGTCACTTCATTTCTCTGGGCCTCAGTTCCCTCATCTGTAAAGTGGGGATTAAGACTTTGAGCCCCTCGTCGGACAACCTGATCACCTCGTATTCCCCCCCAGCGCTTAGAACAGTGCTTTGCTCATAGTAAGCGCTTAACAAATGCCATCATTATTATTAAATATATCAATAAAACATACGCATCCCCTGCCCTGTCCTTGGGGCAGCAGATAATGCTGTTTTTATGCGATAACCAGTTCGGTTCAATAGGACAAATGAAAACATTTGAAAAATTAAAGAATCATTTTTCCCTCTGTTCACAGTTTCTTCTGTTTATGTAACCTCCTTAACCTCTCCACTTCGTTTTATGAACTCTCCTTTTTTATTTCTTTTCGGAAGCCTCCAAACTTAACCCTTAGGTATCTAGCAGATCCGGGGGAAGGGCCCGGTTTTGAGAGTAAAAGTCTGTGCTTCTTCGATCTCCAGAGAGTTCCCCATTGTCGGTCTGTGGAACCATCTAATTGCGTTGGCAGAAATCGGAGCATTTTCTTGTTTCTAACCTTCCCCGGCTAAGAAAGCGGCTCTAGCCGATTTTTAATCTTCGGTCACAGGGTGTGTGTATGGCAGTTCTCCTCCACACGATTCCAAGTACCCGGCACCTCCAACTGTGACTTTATGGCCCCCCAAGTTCCAACCGCCTTCTCATTTAATCGCTTAAGATCCTCACTATTGATCTGCCGCATTATTTCAATCGCTTTCCCCGCATTCATTCATTCATCCAATCGTATTTATTGAGCGCTTACGATGCGCGGAACACCGTACCAAGCGCTTGGGAGAGCACAGTACAACAATAAACTCCACCGACCATCTTTTCTGGTCTCAAACTCTGGGTCCAAACCTCAGAAGATTGGACAAAACATCTCAGCACTCCCCTCCTTGTAGGATGGGGATGACAGAAAACTACAAAACTTACCCCGAAGGTATATGCTTGCCCACAGAGTTTTATTTGCTCTCTATTTTTTAAGGGTAATCGGTCTGTTTGACTTTCTGGCTCAGCGTGGCTTCATGGAAAGAGTCAGAGGACGTGGGTTCTAATCCTGACTCCACCACTTGTCTGCTGCATAACCTTGGGCAAGTCACTTCACTCTGCCTCAGTTACCTCATCTGTAAAATCAATCAATCAATCAATCGTATTTATTGAGCACTTACTGTGTGCAGAGCACTGTACTAAGCGCTTGGGAAGTACAAGTTGGCAACATATAGAGACGGTCCCTACCCAACAGTGGGCTCACAGTCTAGAAGGGGGAGACAGAGAACAAAACCAAACATATTAACAAAATAAAATAAATAGAATAGACATGTACAAGAAAAATAGAGTAACAAATATGTACAAACATATATACATATATACAGGGGGATTAGGACTGTGAGCCCCACATGGGACAAGCTGATCACCTTGTATTTACCCCGGTGCTTAGAACAGTGCTTGGCACATAGAAATACTATTATTAATATTATTATTATTAATCAGCCAAGAATCTATAGAAGCTCCTGAGATAACTTCAGTTTATTGTCCATCCATCTGGCTTATTCATTTAGATGATGATAATAATGATAATAATGGTACTTGTTAAGCACTTACTATGTGCCAGGCACTGTACTAAGCGCCTGGGTGGATACAAACAAATCAGATTGGACACAGTCCCTGTCCCTCTTGGGGCTCACAGCCTCAATCCCCATTTTACAGATGAGGTAACTGAGGTCCAGCGAAGTGAAACGACTTACGCAAGGTCACCCAGCAGACACGTGGCAGAGCCTGAATTAGACCCCCTGACCTTCTAACTCCCATGCCCGGGTTTTATCCGGGCTTTTATCTGGGCTATCTAGAAGTTAAGTGAGAAACAGTGTGGCTCAATGGAAAGAGCAAGGGCTTTGGAGTCAGAGGTCATGGGCTCAAATCCCGGCTCCGCCACTTGTCAGCTGTGTGACTTTGGGCAAGTCACTTAACTTCTCTGGGCCTCAGTTACCTCATCTGTAAAATGGGGATTAAGACTGTGAGCCCCTTGGGACAACCTGATCGCCTTGTAACCTCCCCCAGCGCTTAGAATAGTGCTTTGCACATAGTAAGCGCCTAATAAATGTCATTATTATTATTATTGTTATTGTTATTATTATTATTATTATTATCATTATTATTATTATTATTATCCACCAAGCCACGCCGCTTCTCACAACTCGTCTTCCGCTCCCTTCCGGCCCGGGGAACTCTTTTGACAGACAGTCTGGGGGAAAAAAAAAATCTGCATAAGGAAAAGTAACTGACAGTTGGGGTCAGATTCTCTCTGTTTAATGACACTGCCAGTTACACATTCTGAATTGTTTAAATATGAGTCTACAGCTTCAACAATCATCATTTCACTGGTTCCACTTTTCATACCCAACAGCCAGGAAACTGACACGTAATTACACACATACTGATGGTATCGCCAGCGCTGATAATTAAAACTGCCACCGGAGGATTGCTATTGCTAGTGTACAGCTGGGTTGTTGTCAAGAGGTAAAAACTCCAGCAGATTTTCACGCTATCTTCTTACGGCTGGACCGGGAGTATTGCTGGAGGAGGAGAGGGCCGCGTGCGAAGGAGGAAAATCTATTAACAGTCCAATGAGTGAAATACAAACACGGTGACCCCGGGAGTTAAACTGTCGGGGTGGTCTTAGGAACGGGACCTATTATGTATTGTTCTTTTCCCTTCTGGTAGGATTTACGGAGATCACAAAGAGATCCATCTCCGCTGGCCGGGACGTGAGGGTTTCGGTGGGAAGAGCGGGAAGCGGGAATACGAGGCAGAAATGAGCTTTTCTTTACCCGTTAACATGAGGACCCTCCGGAAGACTGATTGAGTCCGGAAAGAAGTCTAAACGAGGAATTCTGATCAGCGATAACTATGACGTATCAAGGATCGGTCCAAAAAACAGTCGGTGGGATAATAATAATAATAACGATGGCATCTGTTAAGCGCTTACTATGTGCAAAGCACTGTTCAAAGCGCTGGGGGGGGTGCTACAAGGTGATCAGGTTGGTCCATGTGGGGCTCACAGTCTTAATCCCCATTTGACAGATGAGGCAACTGAGGCCCAGAGAAGTGAAGTGACTTGCCCAAAGTCACACAGCTGACAAGTGGCAGAGCCGGGATTTGAACTCATGACCTCTGGCTCCCAAGCCCATGCTCTTTCCAATGAGCCACACTGCTTCTTGTCAGACACCAACAATGACATCGGGTTTTTTTCTGGTATTAGTTAAATGCTGATCATTAGCCAGGCACTGTACTAAGCGCTGCGGTGGAGGCGAACTGATCAGGTTGGACGCGGTCCCTGTCCCACGTGGGGCTTGCGGTCTGAATCCTCATTTGACAAATGGGGGAACTGAGGCCCAGAGAGGTGAAATGACTTGGCCAAGGTCACACAGCAGACAAGTGGTGGAGCTGGGATTAAAACCCAGATCCCTCTGCCTCCTGGGCCCAGGCTCTAGCCATTAGGCTACCCTCCTTCTTATGTGTCTGTTTGTTGTTGCAGTGTACTCTCTCAAGCTCTTAGTATATATATATACATATATATATGTTTGCACGTATTTATTACTCTATTTATTTTACTTGTACATATTCTATTTATTTTATTTTATTAATATGTTCTGTTTTGTTCTCTGTCTCCCCCTTCTAGACTGTGAGCCCACTGTTGGGTAGGGATTGTCTCTATATGTTGCCAACTTGTACTTCCCAAGCGCTTAGTACAGTGCTCTGCACACAGTAAGTGCTCAATAAATACGATTGATTGATTGATTAGTACAGTGCATTGCACATTGCACACATTAAATACTATGGAATGAAGGAACAAATTCCCTGTACTGAACACTGAGAAAACTGACTCACTGTAGGACCAAGTCTATTTCTGATTCCCAACTGTATATTCTTTCCCAACTGTATATTCTTTCCCAACTGTATATTCTGCATACTAGAGAAGCAGCGTGGCTCAATGGAAAGAGCCCGGGCTTTGGAGTCAGAGGTCGTGGGTTCAAACCCCGGCTCCGCCAGTGGTCAGCTGTGTGACTTTGGGCAAGTCACTTCACTTCTCTGGGCCTCAGTTCCCTCATCTGTAAAATGGGGATGAGGACTGTGAGTCCCCCGTGGGACAACCTGATCACCTTGTAACCTCCCCAGTGCTTAGAACACTGCTTTGCACATAGTAAGCGCTTAACAAATGCTATTATTATTATTATTATTATTATTATTATTATTATTATTATTCCCAGAGCTTGGTACAGTGTCCTGCACACAATAAGCACTCAATCCATCAGCCTTATTTAGTGTCAACCGATCATATTTATTGAGCACTTACTGTGTACAGAGTACTGTACTAAGTGCACCAGTGCTTAGAACAGTGCTTGGCATATAGTAAGCACTTAACAAATATAATCATTATTATGGGAGAGCCCAACAATAACCACACACATTCCCTGCCCATTAACAGCTGACAGTCTAGAGGAGGAGGCAGACATGAATAGAAATAAATAAATGAGAAATATGGAAATAAGTGGTGTGGGGCTTGGATGGGGGGGTTGAATAAAGGATGCAAGTCAGGGCAATGCAGAAGGGAGTGGGAGAAGAGGAAAGGGGAGCTTAATCAGGGAAGGCCTCTTGGAGGAGATGGGACTTCAATAAGGCTTTGAAGGAAGGGAGAGTATTTGTCTGTTGGGAATAATAATAATAATAATAATAATAATAATAATGGTATTTTTAAGTACTTAATATGTGTCAAGGACTGTTGTAGATACAAGTTAATCAGGTTGGACACAGTCCCTGTCCCACACGGGGCTCACAGTCTTCATCCCCATTTTACAGATGAGGTAACCGAGGGCCAGTGAAGTGAACTGATATGCCCAAGTTCGCACAGCAAACAAATGGCGGGGCCTGGATTAGAACCCAGGTCCTGTAGATTCCCAGGCCCGGGCTCTATCCACTAGGACACGCTGCTTCTCTGTTGTACTGTCTTCTCCCAAATAGTAAGTATAACGCTCTGCACACAGTAGGCCCTTAATAATATTACTTTAACAACAGAAGGAAAAGATACTTGCTCTGCCTTCAAAGAGTTTACGGTCTAAATGAGGAGACGGAGCCATGATAACCCTGAAATTCTGCTCCAAGATGATGGTGTACCTTATAAGTGTACCTTATCATCATCATCAATCATATTTATTGAGCACTTACTGTGTGCAGAGCACTGTACTAAGCGCTTGGGAAGTACAAGTTGGCAACATATAGAGACAGTTCCTACCCAACAGTGGGCTCCCAGTCTAAAAGGGGGAGACAGAGAACAAAACCAAACATACTAACAAAATAAAATAAATAGAATAGATATGTACAAGTAAAATAAATAAATAAATAAATAGAGTAATAAATATGTACAAACATATATACCCAACCTACAGGTTGGGTAGGGACCGTCTCTATATGTTGCCAACTTGTACTTCCCAAGCACTTAGTACAGTGCTCTGCACACAGTAAGCGCTCAATAAATACGATTGACAATGACGATAACCCTGAAATTCTGCTCCAAGACAGAGTACCCTAGAGGTTGGGTAGGGACCGTCTCTATATGTTGCCAAGTTGTACTTCCCAAGCGCTTAGTACAGTGCTCTGCACACAGTGAGTGCTCAATAAATACGGTTGAATGAATGAATGAATGAATGAATGAAAGAATGAATCTTTGGATTTTGACTTTGCGTTATCTTATTGCTGTTTCATCTCTCCCCCATTTTATTTCTAGATTTAAGAATGGGGCCTAGGTCTAAAGCCTAAGTGTGCGTTCCCGCTGAGTGCTTGGTACAGTGCTTGGCAGGGCACACTTTAGATGCCCAATAAATCCCATTACTATCAATCAATCAATCAATCAATCGTATTTATTGAGCGCTTACTGTGTGCAGAGCACTGTACTAAGCGCTTGGGAAGCGCAAGTTGGCAACATATAGAGACGGTCCCTACCCAACTTCCACAGACTTAGAGATATGCACAGATAGAGTCATCAGGGTAAAATGGGGGGTGCGCTTGTGGGATTCATGTGGGTTACGTCAGACCTAGGGTCAAAGTTTGCAATCAGTCATATTTATTGACAATTTACTATAATGATAAAAATAATAATAGTATTTGTTAAGTTCCTACCATGTGCCAAGCACTGTTCTAAGCACTGGGGTAATAATAACTATAACAATAATAACAATAATAATAATAATAACAATAATAATAATAGCATTTGTTAAGTGCTTATTATGTGCAAAGCACTGTTCTAAGCACTGGAGAGGTTACAAGGTGACCAGGTTGTCCCACAGGGGGCTCACAATTTTAATCCCCATTTTCCAGACAAGGTAACTGAGGCCCAGAGAAGTGAAGTAACTTGCCGAAAGTCACATAGCTGACAGTTGGCAGAGCCAGGATTTGAACCCATGACCTCTGGACTCCCAAGCCCGGGCTCTTTCCACTGAGCCGTGCTGCTTCTCTTGTAGATACAAGATGATCAGGTTGTCCCACATGGGGCTCACAGGCTTAATCCCCATTTTCCAGATGAGGTAACTGAGGCTCAGAGAAGTACAGTGGCTTTCCCAAGGTCACACAGCAGACAAGTGGCAGAGCCAGGGTTAGAGCCCTCTGACTCTCAAGCCCGTGCTCTTTCCACTAAGCCTCTTTCCATGCTGCTTCCACTAGAGAAGTAGCCTGGCTCAATGGAAAGAGCCCGGGCTTTGGGGTCAGAGGTCATGGGTTCAAATCCTGACTCTGCCAACTGTCAGCTATGTGACTTTGGGCAAATCATGTAACTTCTCTGTGCCTCAGTTCCCTGATCTGTAAAATGGGGATTAAGACTGTGAGCCCCCCGTGGGACGACCTGATCACTTCGTAACCTCTCCAGTGCTTAGAACACCTTTGCACAAAGTAAGCACTTAATAAATTCCATTTTAATTATTATTATTATTATTATTATTATTATTATTATTATTATTATTCTCTACGGTGCTCTGTGTGCAGAGCACTGTACTAAGCACTTGAGAGAGTAAAATAAAACAATATCACAGACATACTACCTGCCCACAATGAGCTTAAAGTCTAGAGGGAGACAGAAGTCACCATCGTGGGTGAGAACCATATTATGAGGTGTGATATTAAATGCAATCATCAATCTGTAGCATATACTGAGTATTTGCTTTGTGTGGAGCACTGTACTAAGCACTTCATTCATTCATTCGTTCATTCATTCATTCAATTGCATTTAGTGAGCGCTTACTGTGTGCAGAGCACTTTACTAAGTGATTGGGAAGTACACTTGAGAGAGTACAACAGAGTTCATTCATTCATTCATTCATTGAATCATATTTATTGAGCGTTTACTGTGTGCAGAGCACTGTACTAAGTGCTTGGGAAGTACAAGCTGACAACATATAGAGACGGTCCCTACCCAACAGTGGAGTTGGTAGACATTATTTCTTCCCTCAAGGAGCTGACGTCTCCCCCTTCTAGACTGTAAGCCCACTGTTGGGTAGGGACCGTCTCTATATGTTGCCAACTTGTACTTCCCAAGCGCTTAGTACAGTGCTCTGCACACAGTAAGCACTCAATAAATATGATTGATTGATGGATTGATTGACCGTCTAGAAAAGGAGACAGATATGAAGCAGCATAGCTCAGTGGAAAGAGCCCGGGCTTGGGAGTCAGAGGTCATGGGTCTAATCCCGGCTCCATCACTTGTCAGCTGTGTGACTTTGGGCAAGTCACTTCTCTGGGCTTCAGTTACCTCATCTGTCAAATGGGGATAAAGACTGTGAGGCCCACGCGGGACAACCTGATTACCTTGTATCCTCCCCCAGTGCTTAGAACAATGCTGGGCACATAGTAAGCGCTTAACAAAAGCCATCATTATTATTGTTATTATATGAAACTAAATTACAGATATGTATAGAAGTGCTGTGGAGTACAGTGTGTACAGTTGTGAGCCAGATAGGAGGGGGGAATTCAGTAAGCTGTTTGGGAAAAAGCACAGTACAGCAGATAAAACCCAAATTTAGGAGTCAGTGGGTTGGGGGTTCTAATCCCAGCTCTGCCACTTCTTTTTTGGGTGACCTTGGGCCAGTCATTTCATTTCTCTGGGCCTCAGTTCCCTCATCTGTAAAATGGATATTAAGACTTTGAACCCTGTTTGGAACAGGGACTATGTCCAGCCCAATTTGCTTGTATCCATCCAGCATTTAGTACAGTGTCTGGCACACAGTAAGTGCTTAACGAATGCAAGAATTAATAATCATCATTATTAAACCATCACCATCATCATCAATCGTATTTATTGAGCACTTACTGTGTGCAGAGCACTGTACTAAGCGCTTGGGAAGTACAAGTTGGCAACATATAAATCCCTGCCAACCTTCTAGCCATCCCTCACTCTTCACTCTCCCACCTCCAACCCCTCACTCAAACTGTTCCACATCCTGCCTCTGTCCTGGAATGCCCTCCCTCCTCAAATCCCACAGACAATTATTCTCCCCCATTTCTGAGCTTTATTAAGGCCCATCTCCTCCAGGAAGCCTTCCCTGACTAAGCTCTTCTCCCTCTCCCTTCTGTGTCACCCTGACTTGCTCCCTTTATTCATCCCCCCTTCCAGCTCCACACCACTTATGTCCATCTTTGTCATTTATGCATTTATATTAGTGTCTGTCTCCTCCTCTAGACTGGAAACTCTGCTGTGGGCAGAGGATATATCTGCTTATTGTTATGCCGAATTCTCCTAAATGCTTAGTACAGTGCTGTTCACACAGTAAGCTCTCAATAAATACAATTGACTGACTGAGACGCCCTCCCTGCCAACATGAAACAGACTCCAGCTCTCCCCATAATCAAAGCCCTCCTAAAATCTCACCTTCTCCAAAGTCCTTTAATAATGAACAATAATTGTGGTATTTACTAAGCACTTACTATGCACCAAGCACTGTACTAAGCCCTCAGATAGATAGAAAATAATCAGGGCTCACAGCCGAAGTAGAAGGGAGGACAGGTATTGAATCCCAATTTTTCAGATGAGGGAACTGAGGCACAGAGAAGTGAAGCAACTTGTGCAATGCCGTCCAGCAGGTATGTGGCAGAGTCACTCATTCATTCAATCGTATTTATTGAGCACTTACTGTGTGCAGAGCACTGTACTAAGCGTTTGGGAAGTCCAAGTTGGCAACATATAGAGACGATCCCTACCCAACAGTGGGCTCACAGTCTAGAAGGGGGAGACAGAGAACAAAACCAAACATGCTAACAAAATAAAATAAATAGAATAGATGTGTACAAGTAAGATTAATAAATAAATAGAGTAATAAGCATGTAAAATGGGGATGAAGACTGTGAGCCCCATGTGGGGCAACCTGATTACCTTGTATTCCCCCTGGCACTTAGAACAGTGCTTGGTACATAGTAAATGCTTAACAAATATTGTTGTTATTACTATTATTATTATTATTATTATTATTATTATTATTATTATTATTATTATTTGTGCTTATACTTCGTATAGTGCTCTGCACTCAATAAATACTATTGATTGATCTATCTGAATGGAGATGTGGGTGTCAGCATGGATGTTTGACTTTTCAGTTGGGAAAAACAAACCAATCGGTGCAGTTTAGTTTTAATAATAATAATAATAATGATAATAATAATGGTGGTATTTGTTAAGCTCTTACTATGTGCAAAGCACTGTTCTAAGCACTGGGGGAGGGCTACAGGGTGATCAGGTTGTTCCACTTGGGGCTCACAGTCTTAATCCCCATTTTACAGATGAGGTAACTGAGGCACAGAGAAGTTAAGTGGCTTCCTGCAGGTCACACAGCTGATGTGGCAGAGCCAGGATTTGAACCCATGACCTCTGACTCCCAAGCCCTCACTCTTTCCACTGAGCCATGCTGCTTAACTGTTTGCTATGTAATAATAATAATAATAATGATAACAATCGTGGTATTTGTTTTTTAGACACTTACTATGCACAAGACACTCTACTAAGTGTCTAGAGAAGCAGTGTGGCTCAGTGGAGAGAGCCCGGGCTTTGGAGTCAGAGGTCATGGGTTCAAATCCCGGCTCCACCACTCGTCAGCAGTGTGATTTTGGGCAAGTCAACCTCTCCCCCTCGTCCCCCTCTCCATCCCCCCATCTTACCTCCTTCCCTTCCCCACAGCACCTGTATATATGCTTGTACATATTTATTACTCTATTTATTTATTTTACTTGTACTTATCTATTCTATTTATTTTATTTTGTTGTCAGTATGTTTGGTTTTGTTCTCTGTCTCCCCCTTTTAGACTGTGAGCCCACTGTTGGGTAGGGACCGTCTCTATATTTTGCCAACTTGGACTTCCCAAGCACTTAGTACAGTGCTCTGCACACAGTAAGCGCTCAATAAATGTGATTGCTGATGATGATGATGAAGTCACTTCAATTCTCTGGGTCTCAGTTCCCTCATCTGTAAAATGGGGATGAAGACTGTGAGCCCCACATGGGACAACCTGATCACCTTGTAAATTCCCCAGCGCTTAGAGCAGTGCTCTGCACATAGTAAGCGCTTAATAAATGTCATTAAAAGAAAGTACTGGGGAGGGGGGGGGGGGGATACAAGCTAATTGGGTTGGAAAGAATCCCTGCCGCATGTGGGGCCCCATTTCACAGATGGGGTCACTGAGGGCTAGAGAAGTGAAGCGACCTGTCCAAAGTCCCACAGAAGACGCGTGGTGAAGCTGGGAGAAGAATCCGGGTGCTTCTGATTCCCAGACCCAGGATCCGTCCTCCGGAGCAGGCCTGGGAGCCGGGATGAGGGCAGAGGAGGAGTTGTCGGTGTGTGACCAGGATATTTGAGGGGTTGTCAGTGTGTAACCAGGATATTCGTAGACTTGCCTCCCCTGAGAGCCATCGGCCCTGAGCTGGCCTGTCAATCAATCAGTCAATCAATCAATCGTATTTATTGAGCCCTTACTGTGTGCAGAGCACTCCTTCCCTTCCCCACAGCACCTGTATATATGTATATATGTTTGTACAAATTTATTACTCTATTTATTTATTTTACTTGTACATATCTATTCTATTTAGTTTATTTTGTTAGTATGTGTGGTTTTGTTCTCTGTCTCCCCCTTTTAGACTGTGAGCCCACTGTTGGGTAGGGACTGTCTCTATATGTTGCCAACTTGTACTTCCCAAGCGCTTAGTACAGTGCTCTGCACACAGTAAGCGCTCAATACACTTGATTAATTGATTGATTGATTACTAAGCGCTTGGGAAGTCCAAGTTGGCAACATATAGAGACAGTCCCTACCCAACAGTGGGCTCACAGCCACCTCCCCACGACGAGGGCCTCGTCCCCGAGGCTGAAAATCGGGTCATGCATTCGAGTTCTGCTGCCTCAAACCCCCCTCTGGTTGAAGAGCCCCCTGTGCCCCATGAAGGTGAGCTGGGCCATTGACTGACAGCTTCACACATAATAATAATAATAACAATAATAATGATGGCATTTATTCAGCCCTTACTATGTGCAAAGCACTGTTCTAAGCGCTGGGGACGTTACAAGGTGATCAGGTTGTCCCACCGGGGGCTCACAGTCTTCATCCCCATTTTCCAGATGAGGGAACTGAGGCCCAGAGAAGTGAAGTGACTCGCCCAAAGTCACCCAGCTGACAACTGGCAGAGTCGGGATTTGAACCCCTGACCTCTGACTCCAAAGCCCGGGCTCTTTCCACCGAGCCACGCTGCTTCTCACTTCTCACGCTGCCCAATGTACTTGACTTCATTTTGGAGGTTTTCCTAAATCTGACCGTCAAAGTGACCATCCAACCCAACGGAAGATCTACAGGGAGAACAGATACATGCTCAGAAGCGCACAAAATCAGGAGAAAATGGTTCATATTTTTATCTGACGCGAAGTGAAATCCTTTTCTAGTACGTGACACTACTACAGCTCCTTGCTCGCCCAAAGTCATGTGCTGCCCATCTGGCGCCTAGCCGTAGGTCCCAAAGTCTGAGTATCCTGGCCAACCTGTACTATGTGTTGCCAACTTGTACTTCCCAAGCGCTTAGTACAGTGCTCTGCACACAGTAAGCGCTCAATAAATATGATTGAATGAAGGAATGAATGAATGAATGATATTCCCCTAGACAATCTGGTCTCCCCTCCTCTCAGAGCAGGGTCTGTAAACTCTTAAGGTAGGCTGTAAGCTTCCTTTGGGCAGGGAATGTGTCTACCAACTCTGTTACAGTGTATGGTGTATAATAATAATAATAATGATAATGATAATAATAATAATAATAATAATAATAATAATAATAACATTTATTAAGCACTTACTATGTGCAAAGCACTGTTCTAAGTGCTGGGGTAGAGACAAGGTAATCAAGTTGTCCCACGTGGGGCTCACAGACTTAATCCCCATTTTCCAGATGAGGTAACTGAGGCACAGAGAAGTTAAGTGACATGCCCAAAGTCACACAGCTGACAAGTGGTGGAGCTGGGATTTGAACCCATGACCTCTGACTCCAAAGCCTGGGCTCTTTCCACTGAGCCACGCTGCTTCTCTGGTGTGTAGTGGAGAAGCAGTGTGGCTCAGTGGAAAGAGCACAGGCTTTTGGAGTCAGAGGTCATGGGTTCAAATCCCGGCTCTGCCTCTTGTCAGCTGTGTGACTTTGGACAAGTCACTTCACTTCTCTGGGCCTCAGTTCCCGCATCTGTAAAATGGGGATGAAGACTGTGAGCCCCCCGTGGGACAACCTGATCACCCTGTATCCCCCCAGTGCTTAGCACAGTGCTTGGCACATAGTAAGCGCTTCACAAATACCATCATTATTCTTATTATTACTTTCCCAAGTGCTTAGTACAGTGCTCGGCACACAGTAAGTGTTCGGTATATACCACTGAAACTGAGTGAGCTGGTAGATAGAGTACGAGCCTGAGTTTTACTCCCAGCTCTGCCACTTGTCTACTATGTGACCTTGGCCAAGTCACTTTCCTTTTCTGGGCCTCGGTGATCTCATCTGCAAAATGGGATTGAGACTGCGAGCCCCATTTGGGGCAAGGACTGTGTCCAACCCAATCTGATTGCAACCAAACCGGCGCTTATTACAGTTCCAGGCACAAAGTAAGTACTTAACAAATGCTATAAATATTATTATTATCACTGATTGATTGACTCATTCATTCATTGATTCATTAGAAAAGCAGCGTGGTTAGTGGAAAGAGCCCGGGCTTGGGAGTCAGAGGACATGAGTTCTAATCCCGGCTCTGCCACTGATCAGCTGTGTGCCTTTGGGAAGTCTCTTGACTTCTCTGTGCCTCAGTTACCTCATCTGTAAAACGAGGATGAAGACGGTGAGCCCCTCATGGGACAACCTGATGACTCTGTATCTCCTCCAGTGCTCGGAAAAGTGTTCAGCACATAGTAAGTGCTTATCAAATGCCATAATTATTATTATTTATTCATTCAGTCACTGCTGCTGAGGCCCAGAGCAGTTACATGCCTTGTCCTAGGTCACACAGCCAACGTATAGTGCCGTGCACATACTAAGCACTTAACGAATGCCATTCTTCTTCTTCTTCTTCTTCTTATTATTATTATTATTATTATTATTATTATCATCATTTATTCATTCAGTCACTGCTGCTGAGGCCCAGAGCAGTTACAGGCCTTGTCCTAGGTCACACAGCCAACATAGAGTGCCATGCACATACTAAGCCCTTAACAATTGCCATAATTATTATTATTATTATCATTTATTCATTCAGTCACTGCTGCTGAGGCCCAGAGCAGTTACATGCCTTGTCCTAGGTCACACAGCCAACATATAGTGCCCTGCACATACTAAGCACTTAACAAATACCATGATTATTTATTATCACATGTGGCAGAGCCAGGATTTGAACCAGGTCCTCTGACTCTCAAGCCCGACTCTTCCCGTGACGGCGGGAATCATGGAGAGTTTTTCTTCTAGAACAGAGGCGTATCTGGGGGCGGAAGCGTCTTCCCCACTCCGGACCGGCGGTGATATCCCAACGCCACCACAGCAGGCCTGAAGTGATCCTGAAAGGATATTTTCCTGGAGCTGTTCTCGCCTTCATCATTCACACGCGCTCACACGCACGCAGGAGTTGCTACTACCTAATTATGATTGTGCTCTGGAGACACGTGCGCAAATGATTATGAATCATTCTGCGGGATCGTCAAAGCACCGGGGGCGAGCACAAAGCCTAAGGAAGACAGATACCCTCTTCCGCCCGGAATTCCAGTTCCGGAGCTCAGCCAACGGTTGTCCTGGAATTAGTCGAGCCCAATCCCGTCCCCAAAACCTTCTGCCTAAGCCCACCTTGGGCCCGCTCTCCCAACACGGAGAGCCGTAGATACGCTTAGTACAGTGCTCTGCACACAGTAAGCGCTCAATAAATGTGATTGATTGATTGATTGATTAATCCCCATTTTACAGATGAAGTAACTGAGGCCCAGAGAAGTGAAGTGACTTGCCCAAAGTTACACAGCTGACAAGTGGACTAGCAGAAATCGAACCCACAACCTCTGACTCCCAAGCCCAGGATCTTTCCACTAAGCCACGCTGCTTCTTCTTCTGAAAAGATTTTTAAACTCCATGCTGGCAGGGATCATGTCTATCAACTTTGTTCTATTATACTCTCCCCAGAGCTTAGCACAGTGCTCTGCCCACAGTAGTCACTCAAAAAGTAAAACTGATTGATTGATTGATTGATCTTTTAATTGGAGATAAGAGCATTGTTCTTCCCTACCTCTCAGGCTGAAGCAGCTTGGCCAAATGGAAAGACTACGAGACTGAAAGTCAGATTACCTGGGTTCTACACCCAGCTCTGCCAGTCAATCCTATTTATTCAGAATTTACTGTGCCCAAAGGACTGTACTAAGCGCTAGGGAGAGTTGGTAGATGTGCTTCTTACCCACAATGACACTTGTCTGCTACGTGACCTCAGGCAAGTCACTTAACATCTCTGGGCCTCGGTTTCCTCATCTGTAAAATGGGGCTCAAGACTGTGAGCCCCACGTGGGATATGGGCTGTGTCTAATCTGATTAATAATAATAATAATAATAATAATAATAATAATTTTGGTAATTGTTAAGTGCATACTATGTGCCAAGCACTGTTCTAAGTGCTGGGGGAGATACAAGGTAATCAGGTTGTCCCACATGGGGCTCACAGTCTTAATCCTCATTTTCCAGATGAGGTAACTGAGGCACAGAGAAGTGAAGTGACTTGCCCAAGTCACACAGCTGACAAGTGGCAGAGTGGGATTAGAACCCATGACCTCTGACTGCAAAGACCGTGCTCTTTCCACTGAGCCACGCTGCTTCTCTATTAGCCCCTGATTAGCCCTATAATAATAGTGGTAATTGCTAAGTGCTTACTATGTGCCAAACACCATGTTCTAAGCATTGGGGGAGATACAAGGTAATCAGATTGTCCCACGTGGGGGTTACTGTCTTAACCCCGGTTCCTCCCTCTCCTCCTTCCCTCACCCCCAATGATCTGGCCTCCTACTTCATTAACAAAATTAAACCCATCAGGTCCGACCTCCCAAAGTCACTTCCCCACCTTTTCCAACCCCCCCGGCTCTCAACACTCTCTGCTACTCTCCCATCCTTCCCAGCGGTATCCTCAGAGGAGCTCTCCTCCCTCCTCTCAAGTGCTACTCCGGCCATCTGTGCTTCTGACCCCATTTCCTCTCATCTCATGAAATCTCTTGCTCCATCCCTTCTCCCCTCCTTCACTTCCATCTTCAACCGCTCACTCTCCACTGGCTCCTTCCCCTCTGCCTTCAAACATGACCATGTCTCTCCCATCCTAAAAAAAACCCTCTCTTGACCCCACCTCACCTTCTAGTTATCGCCCCATCTCCCTCCTACCATTCCTTTCCAAACTCCTTGAACGAGTTGCCTACACGCGCTGCCTCGAATTCCTCGACAACAACTCTCTCCTCGACCCCCTCCAGTCTGGCTTCCGTCCCCTACATTCCACGGAAACCGCCCTCTCAAAGGTCACCAATGACCTCATGCTTGCCAAATCCAACAGCTCCTACTCTGTCCTAATCCTCCTCAACCTCTCAGCTGCCTTCGACACTGTGGCCCACCCCCTTCTCCTCAACACACTATCTGACCTTGGCTTCACAGACTCCGTCCTCTCCTGGTTCTCCTCTTATCTCTCCGGTCGTTCATTCTCAGTCTCTTTTGCAGGCTCCTCCTCCCCCTCCCATCCCCTTACTGTGGGGGTTCCCCAAGGTTCAGTTCCTGGTCCCCTTCTGTTCTCGATCTACACGCATTCCCTCCCTCTGCCCATCCGCCAAGCTAGCTCTGTTCCTCCCTTCAAGGCCCTACTGAGAGCTCACCTCCTCCAGGAGGCCTTCCCAGATTGAGCCCCTTCCTTCCTCTCCTCCTCGTCCCTCTCTCCATTCCCCCCATCTTACCTACTTCCCTTTCCCACAGCACCTGTATATATGTATATATGTTTGTTCATATTTATTACTCTATTTTACTTGTACATATCTATTCTATTTATTTTATTTTGTTAGTATGTTTGGTTTTGTTCTCTGTCTCCCCCTTTTAGACTGTGAGCCCACTGTTGGGTAGGGACTGTCTCTATATGTTGCCAACTTGTACTTCCCAAGCGCTTAGTACAGTGCTCTACACACAGTAAGCGCTCCATAAATTCGATTGATTGATTGATTGATTGATTTTACAGATGAGGGAACTGAGGCACAGAGAAGTGAAGTGACTTGCCCAAGGTCCCCCAGCAGACAAGTGGCAGAGTCGGGATTTGAACCCACGACTTCTGACTCACAATCCCGGGCTCTTTCCACTAAGCCACACTACTTCTCAAATAAAGGTAATCAGGTTGTCCCACGTGGGGCTCACAGTCTTAATCCTCATTTTACAGATGAGGGAACTGAGGCACAGAGAAGTAAAGTGACTTGCCCAAGGTACCCCAGCAGACAAGTGGCGGAGCCGGGATTAGAACCCATGACCTCTGACTCCCAAGCCTGTGCTCTTTCCACTAAGCCGCACTACTTCTCAAATAAAGGTAATCAGGTTGTCCCACGTGGGGCTCACAGTCTTAATCCCCATTTTACAGATGAGGTAACTGAGGCACAGAGAAATTAAGTGACTTGCCCAAAGTCATGCAGCTGATAGTAAGGGCTTAAAAAAATACTGTTAACAAAACAGAAACCCTCAAAACTGGGAACGCTCTAGAAGATCCAGACTGTGTGGGTTGAGATCATCTCCTTTCTTTCCCAGAGTTTAGCACAGTGTATAGCACGTTTTGAGCATTTATGCAATGCCGTGATGTTTTTTCTAAATGAAGAGCTGCAGAAGGGAAAGAGGAGAAATTGCTCATTGATGCTCAGCCAGGTTTGCCAAGGCTCTTCCACATTTTCGCTCGTCACTCTCAGCCCACCTCCTATAAAATGCATTTTATATGCCTCTTATTTTTTATGCCTTGAAAAATAAAAAGATGCTTTATCAAGATAAATGAAATAAAAACACAAGTTCTTCCAGTAAAACGCAGCACCCGCTGTTCTGGAAATCATCTCGATGAACACCGTCTATGGCTGCAGGCATTATTAGCTGTCTACCCCTTCTAGACAGTGAGCCCATTTTTGGGGAGGGATTGTCTCTATTTGTCGCCAACTTGTACTTCCCAAGCGTTTAGTACAGTGCTCTGCACACAGTAAGCGCTCAATAAGTACGATTGAATGAATGAATGAACACTGTTCTCATCAGCTGGGGATCATTGGGCCTTCCTGTCGCTTCTTCAGAAGAAATTTGCTCTTGGATGATCAGGAGTCGCCTCCGGGTCCTGTCCTCCCTCCCCCTCCAGAGACTCCCCCCAACCTCGATTTCCGCCCCCTCCCTCGATCAGTAGTATTTATTGGGCGCTTACTGTGTGCAAGACGCTGTACTAAGAGCTT
Organism: Tachyglossus aculeatus; assembly: GCF_015852505.1. Lineage (NCBI taxonomy): Eukaryota > Metazoa > Chordata > Mammalia > Monotremata > Tachyglossidae > Tachyglossus > Tachyglossus aculeatus. Next base: position 4,382,863 of record NC_052068.1, read on the forward strand.
GGAAGAGCACAGTATAGTAGAGTTGGCAGATCCATTCCCTGCCCACAAAGAGTTTACAGCCTAGAGAAGCAGTGTTGCTCAGTGGAAAGGGCCCGGGCTTTGGAGTCAGAGGTCATGGGTTCAAATCCTGGCTCTTCCAACTGTCAGCTGTGTGACTTTGGGCAAGTCACTTCACTTCTCTGGGCCTGTTACCTCATCTGTAAAATGGGGATGAAGACTGTGAGCCCCCCGTGGGACCACCTGATCACCTTGTAATCTCCCCAGTGTTTAGAACAGTGCTTTGCACATAGTAAGCACTTAATAAATGCTATTATTATTATTATTATTATTATCATTTTTATTTGAGGGGGAGGCAGACAATGAAATACATTACAGAAATAAATTCTGGGGAGGGGGTGTTGAGGGTGGGGTGAACAACCAGGTGGAAGGGTGATGTGGAAGGAAGACGGAGTAGAGAAATGAGGGCTTAGTATGATGTCTCCTTTTTATTATACTTGTTAGGTAATAATAATAATAATAATAATAATATTGGTATTTATTAAGCACTTACTATATGCCAAACACCATGCTAAGCACTGGGGTAGATACAAGGCAATCAGGTTGTCCCAGGTGGGGCTCACAGTCTTAATCCCCATTTTCCAGATGAGGCAACTGAGGCCCAGAGAAGTGAAGTGACTTGCCCAAAGTCACACAACAGACAAGTGACAGAGCCAGGAATAGAACCCACGACCTCTGACTCCCAAGCCTGCGTTCTCTCCTCTAAGCCACGCTGCTTCTCATTAGGTACTTTCTATGTGCAGGACGCTGCACTAAGTGCTTGGAGAGATACAAGATAATCAGGTTGGACACAGTCCATTTCCCAAATGGGGCTCACTTGAATAATCCTCTTTTTGCAGATGAGGTAACGGGCACAGAGACGTTAAGTGTTCTGTCCAAGGTCACACAGCAAAGTGGTGACTCTCAGGCCTGGACACTATCAGATGATTGTAATAAGGCTTTGAAAGTGGGGAGAATAATTGTCTGTCAGATCTGAAGGTGGAGGGCATTCCAGGCCAGGGAAAGGGTGTTGGCATTGGGTCAGTGGTGAGAGAGATGAGCTGAGGTAGAGAGTATCTTGGAATTAAAGGAGCGAAATGCGCGGGCTGGGTTGTGGGAATAATAATACTAATCGTGGCATTTGTTAAGCACTTAATAATAATAATGATGGCAGTTATTGAGCGCTTACTATGTGCAAAGCACTGTTCTAAGCGCTGGGGAGGTTACAAGGTGATCAGGTTGTTCCACGGGGGGCTCACAGTCTTCATCCCCATTTTACAGAGGAGGGAACTGAGGCTCAGAGAAGCGAAGTGACTTGCCCAAAGTCACACAGCTGACAAGTGGTGGAGCTGGGATTTGAACCGCTGACCTCTGACTCCAAAGCCGGGCTCTTTCCACTGAGCCACACTGCTTCCACATGATGATGATGATGGCATTTATTAAGCGCTTACTCTGTGCAAAGCACTGTTCTAAGCGCTGGGGAGTTTACAAGGTGATGAGGTTGTCCCACATGGGGCTCACAGTCGTAATCCCCATTTTACAGATGAGGTAACTGAGGCACAGAGAAGTTAAGTGATTTGCCCAAAGTCACACAACTGACAATTGGCGGAGTCAGGATTTGAACCCATGACCTCTGACTCCAAAGCCCATGCTCTTTCCATTGAGCCACGCTGCTTCCACTTGCTATGTGCCAGGCACTGTACTAAGCACTGAGGTGGATATAAGCAAATAGAGTTGCATACAGTCCCTGTCTCACATGGGGCTTGAAGTCTTAATCCCCAATTTATAGATAAGGTAACTAGACACAGAAAAGCATAAGCTTATTGTGGGCAGGGAATGCGTCTTCTTATTGTTACACAGTCCTCTCCCAAGCGCTTAGTACCGTGCTCTGCACACAATAAGTGCTTGAGAAAAATGATCAAATGAATAAATGAAGTGACTCACCCAAGGTCCCTCAGAAGAGGAGTGATGAAGCTGGGATTAGAACCCAGATCCTTCCGACTTCCAGATCCGTGGTAGGAAATAAGGGAGGTAAGATAGGAGGGGGCAAAAGTTATTGAGAGCTTTAAATAATAATAATGATGGTATTTGTTAAGCGCTTATTATGTGCAAAGCACTGTTCTAAGCGCTGGAAGGCTTTAAAGACATCCTATATCTCTTCCAATCTTTCCTCCTCTCCCCTTCTGTCTTCTCCTTCCCCCTCCCCCTGCTTGGCTTGGTCCTTTCCACTCGTTGCTTCCATTTTTTCAAGATGATGATGATGATGATGGCATTTGTTAAGCGCTTACTATGTGCAAAGCACTGTTCTAAGCACTGGGGGGATACAATGTGATCAAGTTGTCCCACGTGGGGCTCACAGTCTTCATCCCCATTCTTACCGATGAGGTAACTGAGGCTCAGAGAAGTTAAGTGATTTGCCCAAGGTCACACAGCAGACTTGTGGTGGAGCCGGGATTCGAACCCAAGACCTCTGACTCCAAAGCCCGGGCTCTTTCCACTGAGCCACGCTGCTTCTCTAAGAAGGGTTCAGGAGTCAGACCCTGGACCAGAAATGGGTTCTGCACCTGTGCCTTACAGCTGCGTGCAATCATGAGCCTAATGGAAAATCTTTTCACCGCTACGGAACCCGTTGTTCGCCTGACCAAGGAGGATAAAGGATAAATTAAACTATGGGGACAATTAGCAGATCCAGCCACGAGGAATTCACAAGTCGGACGCCTCCGGCCTTGGCTAATAAAAGTGCCAACGAATCGCAGCCGAAGGAAGAAAACTAGACCCAAAACTCCGAACGAATCACTAGGTGCCCGGTCAGGTTCTGTTTGTCGGTTGATTATAAAATGACTCATTTACGCTGCCCGCCAATACATTGGCACATGGTTCCTATCACACAAAAAGTTACGGATCGCCCCACACCCACGACATTTTAAAATGCCATAAAATCACCCTCGTTAGCTACGTTGTCATAAAAAGAATCCTTTCTCACACTGGAGATTTAAACTGCCCTAAAATGGTGTGAAATTGGTTATAACTCAGTTCCCTCCCCTGTCTGGGTGAAGTTTTAGACACGACAAATTATATATCCAGATGAATCACCTGTTGTTTAGCTTCTTTTTAGAGGGCCGGTGAATTTAATATAGCGGTTTCTAATATATATTGCCTCAGTTATCTCGCCTTTAAAATGGGGATTGATTGTCCTTCATTCATTCATTCAGTCTTATTTATTGCCTGCTCACTGTGTGCAGAGAACTGTATTCAGCGCTTGGAAAGTACAGTTCAGCAACAGAGAGACAGTCCCTACCCAACAACGGGCTCACAGTCTAGAAGGGGGAGACAGACAACAAAACACAACAAGTAGACAGGTGTCAATACCATCAAAATAGATAAATAGAATTATAGATATACACATATCATTAATAAAATAGAGTAATAAATATGTACAAATATACACAAGTGCTGTTGGGAAGGGGAGGGGATAGGTGGAGGGATGGGGAGGGGAGGAGGAGCAGAGGAAGCGGTGGGGCTCAGTCTGGGAAGGCCTCCTGGAGGAGGTGAGCTCTCAGTAGGGCTTTGAAGGGAGGAAGAGATTTAGTTTGCCAGAGGTAGGATGTGGGCCGGGGCTCGACGGCGGGACAGGCGAGAATAAGGCCCAGTGAGGAGGTTAGCGGTAGAAGAGGAGCGGAGGGTGCGGGCTGGGCTGGAGAAAGAGAGAAGGGAGGTGAGGGAGGAGGGGGTGAGGGGATGGACAGCCTTGAAGTCGAGAGTGAGGAGTTTCTGCTTGATGCGAAGGTCGATAGGCAACCACTGGAGATTTTCGAGGAGGGGAGTAACATGCCCAGAGTGTTTCTGCACAGAGATAATCCGGACAGCAGAGTGAAGTATAAACTGACGTGGGGAGAAACAGGAGGGTGGGAGATCATAAAGGAGGGCAATAATAATAAGAATAATAATGGCATTTATTAAGTGCTTACTATGTGCAAGGCACTGTTCTAAGTGCTGGGGAGGTTACAAGGTGATCAGGTTGCCCCACGGGGGCTCACAGTCTTAATCCCCATTTTGCAGATGAGGGAACTAAGGGACAGAGAATCAATCAATCAATCATATTTATTGAGCGCTTACTGTGTGCAGAACACTGTACTAAGCGCTTGGGAAGTACAAGTTGGCAACATATAGAGAAGTTAAGTGACTTGCCCAAAGTCGCACAGCTGACAATTGGCAGAGCCGGGATTTGAACCCATGACCTCTGACTCCAAAGCCCGGGCTCTTTCCACTGAGCCACGCTGCTCCTCCACTGCCAATGCAGTAATCCGGTCGGGATAGGATGAGAGATTGAACCAGCAAGGTAGCGGTTTGGATGGAGAGGAAAGGGTGGATCTTGGCGATGTTGTGAAGGTGAGACCGGCAGGTTTTGGTGAGCTCCATGTGGGATGTGGACTGTGTCCATCAATCAGTCAATCAGTCGTATTTACTGAGCACTTACTGTGTGCAGAGCACTGTACTAAGCGCTTGGGAAGTACAAGTTGGCAACATATAGAGACAGTCCCTACCCAACAGTGGGCTCACAGTCTAAATTAGTCCATCCCAATTAGGTTGTATATACAACAGCACATAGGACAGAGCCTGGCACCTATTAAGTGCTTAACAAATACCGTACAAAACCAGTACAGTGCTTGGCACCTAGTAAGCGCTTAACAAATACTGTATAACAAGAACAAGAAGCATGATGCTGGAAAGATTTCATATCACTGCCCAAGGAAATGTTTGGGAAACTCTGCAGTGACTCTCCCCCTCCTCCCCTTCTCCTTCCCCTCCTCCCCCTCTCCATCCCCCCCACCTTACCTCCTTCCCTTCCCCACAGCACCTGTATATACGTATATGTGTTTGTACGTATTTATTACTCTATTTATTTATTTTACTTGTACATATCTATTCTATTTATTTTATTTTGTTAATATGTTCTGTTTTGTTCTCTGTCTCCCCCTTCTAGACTATGAGCCCACTGTTAGGTAGGGACCGTCTCTATGTGTTGCCAACTTGTACTTCCCAAGCACTTAGTAGAGTGCTCTGCACACAGTAAATGCTCAATAAATATGATTGATTGATTGATTGATTGAAAATCCAGTTAAATCTCAATGAGAGACAAGGGGTTCTATGGTTCTGATTGTGGGGAAGTCAACCATAATGAGGAAGTCTCATCAAAAGACTGTCAGGCCTAATGGTATCTTTGAACCATCTATCTTCTCATAATTAATAATAATTATGGCACTTGTTATAATAATATTAATAATCGTGGTATTTGTTAAGCACTTACTATGTGCCAAGGCGCTGTAGTAATAATGATAATAATTACAGTATTTGTTTAGAGCTGACTATATGTAAGGCAATTTACCAAGAGCTGGGGTGGATACCAGCAAATCGGGTCCCTGTCCCACGTGGGACTCATGGTCTTAATCGCTATTATTACAGATGAGGCAACTGAGGCCCAGAGAAGTGAGGTGACTTTCCCCAGGTGGGGTGGAGGCGGAATTAGAAACTAGGTTCTTCTGGTTTCCAGGCCCGGGCTCTGTCTATTGGGCAAAACTGCTTCTCATTCATTCATGGATGGAGAGGGAAGGACGGATCTTGGCGATGTCGCGGAGGTGAGATCGTCGGTTTTGGTGACGGATTAGATGTTAGGTGAAGGAGAGAGCAGAGTCGAGGATGACACCAAGGTTACAGGCTTGTGAGGCGGGAAGGATGGTAGTGCCGTCTACAGTGACGGGAAAGTCAGGGAGGGGGTAGGATATGGGAGGGAAGATGAGGCGCTCAGTCTTGGACATGCTGAGTTTTAGATGGCGGGCGGACATCCAGATGGAGATGTCCTGAAGGCAGGAGGAGATACGAGCCTGCAGGGAGGGGGAGAGAGCAGGGGCGGAGATGTACATTTGGGTGTCCTCAGCGTAGAGATGATAGTTGAAGCCATGGGAGCGAGTGAGTTCACCAAGGGAGCCTAAGGATGGGAGAATACTTAGCACTTCCCTCTAGACTGCAATCTTGTTGTGGGCAGGGGTCGTATCTACCAACTCTGTTGTACCATACTCTCCCATGTGCTTAGTATAGTGCTCCACACAGTGAGCACTCAATAAATGTGATTGATTGATTTTGTTGCTTTAGTGTACTTCCACTAAGGCTAGCAGTGCTTAGAACAGTGCTTTGCACATAGTAAGCGCTTAACAAATACCATTATTATTATTATTATTATTATTATTATTATTAGCTCTACAAATAAGCTTGCTATGGGCAGGGAATGTCACTGTTTATTGTTATATTGTATTCTTTCATTCATTCAACCAATCGTATTTATTGAGCGCTTACTGTGTGCAGAGCTCTGTACTAAGCACTTGGGAAGTACAAGTTGGCAACAGATAGAGACGGTCCCTACCCAACAGCAGGCTCACAGAAAGTCTTGTACTTTCCCAAGTGCTTAGTACCGTGCTCTGCACACAGTAAGAGCTTGAAAAATACAATTGAATGATTGAATGAATGAATGAATAGCAGAAATGACTGTACACTTTCACCTTAAATTCATAGTTTATGTTTTATGTATTTGTAATAATAATAATAATAATAATAATAATAATAGCATATATTAAGCGCTTACTATGTGCAAAGCACTGTTCTAAGAGCTGGGGAAGTTACAAGGTGATGAGGTTGTCCCACGGAGGGCTCACAGTCTTAATCCCCATTTTACAGATGAGGTAACTGAGGCACAGATAAGTTAAGTGACTTGCCCAAAGTCACACAGCTGGCAATTTGCAGAGCAATTTGTTAAGCGTTTACTATGTGCCAGGTACCATACTAAGCGCTGCTATAAGTTACAAACTACTCAGGTAGGACACAGCCCATGTCCCACATGGGACTCACAGTCTGAATGCCCATTTTACCGATGGGGTAACGGAAGCCCAGAGAAGTGACGTGACTCTCCCAAGGTCACACCGCAGACAAGTGATGGAGCCCGGATTAGAACCCAGGTCCTCTGACTCACAGTCCCATGCTCTATCCACTAGGACAAACTGGGTCTCGTGATTGAGAAAGAGAATCAATCAATCAATCAATCAATCAATCGTATTTATTGAGTGCTTACTGTTTGCAGAGCACTGTACTAAGCGCTTGGGAAGTACAAGTTGGCAACATATAGAGACGGGCCCTACCCAACAGTGGGGTCACAGTCTAAAAGGGGTAGACAGGGAAAAAAAACAAACATACTAACAAAATAAAATAAATAGACTAGATAACACAACCCATCCCCACTTCCCACAACACTCCCATTATGTTTCCAAATGATGGTTCGTCAACTCCAGCTCTGCTGTAACAATAATAATAATAATTACTATTATTATTATGGTATTTGCTAAGTGCTTACTATGTGCCAGGCACTGTTCTAAGCGCTGGGGTGGATGCAAGCAAATCAAGTTGGACCCAGAAAGGTAAAGTGACTTACCCAAGGTCACACAACAGGACAGTGGCTGCGTTGGGATTAGAAGTCTCCTCCAATTCTTGCCTTGACCCCCTCCAATCTGGCTTCCATCCCCTTCTCTCCACAGAAACCACCCCCTCAAATGTCACCAGTGACCTCCTTCTTGCCAAGTCCAACGGCCTCTACTCCATCCTCATCCTCCTCGACCTCCCAGCTGCCTTCAACAGTCGACCACCCGCTTCTCCTGGAAATATTGTCCAATCTCATCTTGACTGACACTGTCTTCCCCTGGTTTTCCTCCTATCTCTCCGGCCGCTCATTTTCAATCTCTTTCACAGATTCCTCCTCTGCCTCCCACCCCCAAAATGTGGGGGTCCCTCAGGGTTCAGTTCTGATTTCCCTCCCATTCTCCATCTCCCCCCACTCCCCTGGAGAACTCATTCGCTCCCATGGCTTCAACTACTACCTCTATTGGAGAAGCAGCGTGGCTCAGTGGAAAGAGCCTGGGCTTTGGAGTCAGAGGTCATGGGTTCAAATCCCAGCTCTGCCAACTGTCAGCTGTGTGACTTTGGGCAAGTCATGTAACTTCTCTGTGCGTCAGTTGCCTCATCTGTAAAATGGGGATTAAAACTGTGAGCCCCCCGGGGGCAACCTGATCACCTTGTAACCTCCCCAGTGCTGAGAACAGTGCTTTGCACATAAGTGCTTAATAAATGCCAATATTATAAGCATTTAGGACAGTGCTCTGCACACAGTAAGCACTCAATAAATACGATTGATGTTACACCCAGTAAGCACTCAGTAAATACTACTGAATGAAATACGATTGAATGTTACCCAAATCTACATCTCCTGCCCAGATCTCTCTCCCTCTCTGCAGGCTCGCATTTCCTCATGATATCTCTTCTTGTCCTCCTGTCACCCCAAATCTAACATGTCTAAAATGGAACTGCTTGTTTTATGACCCAAACTGTGCCCTTCCCATGACTGTCCCATCACTGTAGATGGTGATGATGATGATAATAATAATAATAATAATAATAATAATGAAACAATAATAATTATAATGGCATTTATTAAGCGCTTACTATGGGCAAAGCACTGTTCTAAGCCCTGGGGAGGTTACAAGGCGATCAGGTTGTCCCACGCGGGGCTCACAGTCTTAATCCCCATTTTACAGATGAGGTAACTGAGGCACAGAGAAGTGAAGTGACTTGCCCAAGTCACACAGCTGGCAAGTAGTGGAGCCGGGATTTGAACCCATGATCTCTAACTCCCAAGCCCATTCTCTTTCCAATGAGCCAAGCTGCTTCTCTAGAAGAAAGCACCATCCTTGCTGTCTCACAAGCCCATAACCTTAGCATTGTCCTTGACTCCTCTCTCCCATTCAACCCATAAATTCAATCCATCACTAAATCCCGTCGGTCTCACCTTCACAGCAACGTTAAAATCCGCCCTTTCCTCACCTTCCAAAGTGCTACCATGTTAGTCCCATCACTCATTCTATCCCGCCTTGATTACTATATCTACCTCCTCGCTGACTTTCCTGCCGCCTTTCTCTCCCCACCCCAGTCCGTACTTCACTCTGCTGTCCAGATCACTTTTCAACACAAACGTTCAGACCATGTCTCCCCACTTCTGAAGAACCTCCAGTGGTTGCCCATCCTTCTCCGCATCGAACAGAAACTCCTCCCCACTGGCTTTCCACCATCCCTTGCCCCCTCCTTCCGCACTTTGCTACTCTTCTTCTACAACCCAGCCCTCACACTTCACTCCACTAGTGCTAATCTTCTCACCGTACCTCAGATCTCGGCTATCATCTCCGCGCCAACCTCTCCCCCAAGTCCTGCCTCTGGCCTGGGATACCCTCCCTCCTCAAATCTGACAATGACTCTCCCTCCCTTCAAAACCTTATTGAAGGCACATCATCATCATCATCATCAATCGTATTTATTGAGCGCTTACTGTGTGCAGAGCACTGTACTAAGCGCTTGGGATGTACAAGTTGGCAACATATAGAGACAGTCCCTACTCAACAGTGGGCTCACAGTCTAAAAGGGGGAGACAGAGAACAAAACCAAACATACTAACAAAATAAAATAAATAGAATAGATATACACAAGTAAAATAAATAAATAAATAGAATAACAAATATGTACAAACATATATACATATATACAATCATCTTCTCCGAGAGGCCTTCCCAGACTAAATCTTCTTTCCCCGTTCTCCCACGCCGTTCTGTGTCACCCCGACTTGCTCCCTCTTTTCAACCCCTCTCCCAGCCTCACAGCATTTATGTACATAGCTGTAATTTATTTATTTACATTTATTTATATCAATGTCCATCTTCCCCTGTAAAGTGTAAGCTCGTGGGCAGGGAATGTGTCTGTATAGTGTCATATTGTAATAATAATAATAACAATGGCATTTGTTCATTCATTCATTCATTCATTCAATCGTATTTATTGAGCGCTTACTGTGTGCAGAGCAGTGTACTAAGCGCTTGGGAAGTACAAGTTGGCAACATATAGAGACGGTCCTTACCCAACAGTGGGCTCACAGTCTAGAAGGGGGAGACAAAACAAAACAAAATATATTAACAAAATAGAATAAATAGAATGAATATGTACAAATAAAATAAATAAATAAATAGAGTAATAAATACGTTTGTTAAGTGCTTACTATGTGCTGAGCACTGTTCTAAGCACTGGGGAGGATACAATAATAATAATAATAATAATAATAATAATGGCATTTATTAAGCACTTACTATGTGCAAAACACTGTTCTATGTGCTGGAAGGTAATCAGATTATCCCACGCATGGCTCACAGCCTTAATCCACATTTACAGATGAGGTAACTGAGGCACGGAGAAGTCAAGTGACTTGTCCAAGGACACATAGCTGATCAGTGGCAGGACTGGGATTAGAACCCATGACCTCTGAATCTCAAGCCCGTGCGCTTTCCAGTATGCCACGCTGCTTCTTCTACTGTCCCAAGCACTTACTACAGTGGAGTACAGTACAGTAAGTTCTCCATAAATACAATTGATTGACTATCGGGGCCCTAGAGGCATAATAATTATAATAGTAATAATTATGGATTGGTTAAGTGCTTACTATATGCTAAGCACTGTTCTGAGGGCTGGGGTAGATACAAGGAAATCAGGTTGTCCCATTTTAATCCCCATTTTACTGATGAGGTAATGGAGGTGCAGAGAACTTAAGTTTCTTGCCCAAGGTCACACACAGACCTTCTAGACTGAGAGCCCACTCTTCTAGACTGGGAGCCCACTCTTCTAGTATGTGAGCCCACTGTTGGGTAGCGACCGTCTCTATATGTTACCAACTTGTACTTCCCAAGCGCTTAGTACAGTGCTCTGCACACAGTAAGCGCTCGATAAATACGATTGAATGAATGAATGAATGCAAGCGGCAGTGTTGGGATTAGAACTCATGTTCTCTGACTCCTAAGCCTGAGCTCTTTCCGTTAAGCCACGCTGTTTCTTGATTGAGTGGGAGTAAACCCGCTGTGGGCAGGGATTGTCTTTGTTGCTGAATTGTATTTCCCAAGCGCTTAGTACAGTGCTCTGCATTCAGTAAGCACTTGGTAAATACACTAGAATGAATAAATGAGTGGTCGTAGTAGCAATATTAGTAGCCGTAGCAACAGCAGTAGTAGTTACATAAGTTTTTGATGAGTGTCCATTGAGGAGGATGCACTGTACTATGGTGTTGGGAAAGAATGACATTCATTCATTCATTCAATCGTATTTATTGAGCGCTTACTGTGTGAAGAGCACTGACAGAAACCCAAGAGAGATAGTATTTGTTAAGTGCTTACTGTGCCAAGCCCTGGGCAGGATAAAAACAAATCGTGTTGGACACAGTCAATGTCCCACATGGGGCTCACAGTCTCCATCGCCGTTTTACAGAATTGAAGCCCAGAGAAGTGAAGTGACTTGACCAAGGTCACACAGCAGACAAGCGGTGGAGCTGAGATCAGAACCCACGCCCTTCTGACTCACAGCCCGGGCTCTAGCCATTACACTAAGCTGCTTCTTATATCCCAAGATATGTCCCCTGTCCACAAGGAAGTTCGGCTTTAATGGAAGAGACAGATATGAAGAGATTTCCAGAGGAAATCACGACGTTGAACCCTCCCCTAAGCCGATACGGAGCAAGACGGGTCTTCAATAAGTACCGTTTCCATTACTACTCGCTTGTTTCGTGAATTTACGTTAAGGACAATTAAGAAACGCAACTCCCCCGCTGGTCCGGAGAATATACAGCCTCTTATAACAGATCCGGAAGGTCTTCTTACCAGCACACAGACGTGGAGATTAAATTTCAGAGAGAGATTTATTCCGTGCTATTGTCCCGCACCTCACTGGAGAATTGTGCAAAGCAAGTAATCTGATCAGAATAATGCATAGGGACATATTTCAGAAAACCAATAATTGCGGTAACATCGAGCTCTCCGCAAGGTGCCAACATCGACTCGAGATTCTCGCTCACCCCATCCGTCGATGCCTTAATCACGGTTTCATAATATGCTGCGGTGTTGTACATTAAAGCCACAAGCTGGAAGTAATCACCGTTGGACATTTAGAGATTTATCGTAATTTTAGATCTACGACGCTTTTGCCGACGCCGGATCAAAATGAGATTTTCGCGGGTGAGCCCGGACGAAGATTTTGCGGGGTTGATTTCCTTAAACTCCGGGATTTTTTTTGTTTTTTTTTTTTGTTATGTTTTCTGTCCTGGGCCTTTTTTATTCTATTTGAAAGCCGTTAAGTCACACGACAGAAAAATTACCCAAACTGGCTGTATTCAAATTCTGTCTACTTCCTTAACCTTTTGACTCGCCTCCGTGAAAAGTAATCTTTCAAAAATAAGACCCAAACCAAATCACTACCTATTTTACTTCCCTTAACCTTGGCGGAATAAATAGAATTTGTAACAAGATCCCTTAGACCATTTTTTATTCCGCTCAGATTTGCAATGATTCTCTAACAGACGGTGGTCCTCTTCCCTCCATTATCACAACCCATGCATCTTGGGATCAAAAGCTATTTAGTGGCCAACCCTTAAAGAAACTCCCTATACGGCAGTAGAATGAACATTATGCATTGTTTCTTTTTATTGTTACTGGGTTTATTGGTATGGCTAAGAGGCTGAGAGAATCGCTTTTCATCCTTAAACAGAGGAGACACACTCTTAGCCAGCCTCAAGGAAAGTGGTCCTTGCAAACATTCAAAAGATCATGGGAAGGGCCTCAGTTCCCTCATCTGGAAAATGGGGATGAAGACCGTGAGGCCCACATGAGACAGGGACCGTGTCCAGCCCGATTTGCTCGTAATAATAATAATAATGGCATTTATTAAGCGCTTACTATGTGCCAAGCACTGTTCTAAGCTCTGGGGAGGTTACCAGGTGATCAAGTTGTCCCATGGGGGGTGCTCAGAGTCTTCATCCCCATTTTACAGATGGGGGAACTGAGGCACAGAGAAGTGAAGTGACATACCCAAAGTCACACAGCTGACAATTGGCAGGGCCGGGATTTGAACCCATGACCTCTGACTCCAAAGCCCAGGCTCTTTTCCACTGAGCCACTTCTCTTATCCACCCCAGTGTTTAGTACAGTGTCTGGCACACAGTAAGCACTTAACAGATACCACGATTACAATCGGTATTACTATATGTGTTCTCCCTCCTCCTCGACTGTGAGCTTCTTATGGTCTGCTTATTTTCATTCATCCAATCGTATTTATTGAGCGCTTACTGTGTGCAGAGCACTGTACTAATTTTGTATCTACCCCAGTGCTTGAAACACTGGTTGGCAAATATTAAGTGCTTAATGATAATAATGATTACTGTGACACTTTTAAACACAGCAGGGGTTTGTTGGAACAATAGGTGCAAATTAGAATAATCCACATTGCTCCGATAGAATTTAGGTCAGCCTCTTCTTTCTTCCCAAACATAGAACCGATTCTGCTTCCTTGAGTCTTCTTCTCATCATCATGTCCCCATCTTTATTAATAATAATAATAATAAAAATGACATTTATTAAGCACTTACTATGTGCAAAGCACTGTTCTAAGCACTGGGGGGATACAAGGTGATCAGGTTGTCCCACATGGGGTTCACAGTCTTAATCCCCATTTTCCAGATGAGGTAATTTAGGCACAGAGAAGTGATGTGACTTGCCCAAAGTCACACAGCTGACATTTGGTGGAGTCGGGATTTGAACCCATGACCTCTGACTCCAAAGCCCGGGCTCTTTCCACTGAGCCACACTGTTTCTCTTTAATGCTTTCCCTCCCTCCTGCCCTTCACCTAATCACCTCTCTCCTGTTCTTCAAATTATTCCGAAATCTACCCCCTCTAGAAAGGATTTCCCCTTCCACAAAGGCGATTGGCATTTTCCGAGTGGCCACTGCTTCTGGACTTAGTCGATGATATATTTTGAACACTTACTGTGTGCAGAGCACTGTACTGAGCACTGGGGTGAGGACAACACGATAAAATTGGTAGATGGGATACCCTGCCCACAAGGAGCCTATCATCGTTATTATTTTTATCATTAATAACAATGATGATAATGACCATAAAGATGATCATTATGATGACTATAGTACTAACAGTAGAGTTCGTAGATGTGATTCTCTGCCCGAAAGGAGCTTATTATTATAATAATGATAACAATGATAATACTGACAATAATGAGAAGCAGCATGACTTAGTGGCAAGAGCCTGGGTTTGGGAATCAGAGGTCATGGGTTCTAATCCAGGCTCCTCCACTTGTCAGCTGTGTAACTTTGGGTAAGTCACTTCACTTCTCTGGGCCTCAGTTACCTCATCTGTAAAGTGGGGATGAAAACTGTGAGCCCACGTGGGACAACCTGATTACTTTGTATTCATTCAATCATATTTATTGAGCGCTCACTGTGAGTGCTTACTGTGTGCAGAGCATTGTACTAAGCACTTGTCTCTCCCCCAGCATGTAGAACAGTGCTTGGAACATAGTAAGAGCTTAACTTACTAAAGAGAAGTAGCATGGCTCAGTGGAAAGAGCCCGGGCATTGGAGTCAATCAATCAATCAATCAATCAATCAATCAATCATATTTATTGAGTGCTTACTATGTGCAGAGCACTGTACTAAGCGCTTGGAAAGTACAAGTTGGCAACATAAAGAGACAGTCCCTACCCAACAGTGGGCTCACAGTCTAAAAGGGGGAGACAGAGAACAAAACCAAACATACTAACAAAATAGAATAAATAGAATAGATATGTACAGGTAAAATAAATAAATAAATAGAGTAATAAATATGTACAAACATATATACATATATACAGGTGCTGTGGGGAAGGGAAGGAAGTAGGATGAGTGGGATGGAGAGGGGGACGAGGGGGAGAGGAAGGAAGGGGCTCAGTCTGGGAAGGCCTCCTGGAGGAGGAGTCAGAGGTCATGGGTTCAAATCCTGGCTCTGCCAACTGTCAGTTGTGTGATTTCAGGCAAGTCACTTAACTTTTCTGTGCCTCAGTTCCCTCATCTGTGAAATGGGGATTAAAACTGTGAGCCCCATATAGGACAACCTGATTACCCTGTATCTACCACAGCACTTAGAACAGTGCTTTGCACATAGTAAGTGCTTAACAAATACCATCATCATCATCATTAACAAATATTATTATTATTATTATTATTATTATAGTAATGATAATGGAGGTGGTAGGTGTCCTGGTCCTCAAGGAGTTTAATAATAATAATGATAATAAAAATAATAACAAATATCATGTGTTTATGCCACAAACCATACCGAGGGTAGGGGTTTACTCTGTCCTAATCCTCCTCAACCTCTCAGCTGCCTTCAACACTGTGGACCACCTCTTGCTCCTCAACACGCTATCCGACCTTGGCTTCACAGATTCCGTCCTCTCCTGGTTCTCCTCTTATCTCTCCGGCCGCTCATTCTCAGTCTCTTTTCCAGGCTCCTCCTCCCCCTCCCATCCCCTTACTGTAGGGGTTCCTCAAGGGTCAGTTCTTGGTCCCCTTCTGTTCTCTATCTACACTCACCCCCTTAGTGACCTCATTCGCTCCCACGGCTTCAACTATCATCTCTATGCTGATGACACCCAAATCTACATCTCCGCCCCTCCTCTCTGTCCCTCCCTCCAGACTCATATCTCCTCTTGCCTTCAGGACATCTCCATCTGGATGTCTACCCGTCATCTAAAACTCAACAGGTCCAAGACTGAACTCCTTGTCTTCCCTCCCAAACTCTGCCCTCTCCCTGACTTTCCCATTACTGTTGACGGCACTACCATCCTTTCCGTCTCACAAGCCTGCAACCTTGGTGTCATCCTTGATTCCGCACTCTCGTTCACCCCTCACATCCAAGCCATCACCAAAACCTGCTGGTCTCACCTCCGCAACATTGCCAAGATCCGCCCTTTCCTCCCCATCCAAACCGCTACCCTGCTGGTTCAATCTCTCATCCTATTCCGACTGGATTACTGCATCAGCCTCCTCTCCGATCTCCCATCCTCTTGTCTCTCCCCACTTCAATCCATACTTCACGCCGCTGCCCGGATTGTCTTTGTGCAGAAACACTCTGGGCATGTTACTCCCCTCCTCAAAAATCTCCAGTGGCTACCAATCAACCTACCCATCAGGCAAAAACTCCTCACTCTCGGCTTCAAGGCTGTCCATCCCCTCGCCCCCTCCTACCTCACCTCCCTTCTCTCCTTCTCCAGCCCAGCCTGCACCCTCCTCTCCTCTGCCACCACTAACCTCTTCACTGGGCCTCATTCTCGCCTATCCCACCATCGACCCCCGGCCCACGTCCTCCCCCTGGCCCGGAATGCCCTCCCTCCGCACATCCACCAAGCTAGCTCTCTTCCTCCCTTCAAAGCCCTACTGAGAACTCACCTCCTCCAGGAGGCCTTCCCAGACTGAGCCCCCTCCTTCCTCTCGCCCTCCTCCCCCTCCCCATCCCCTGCCTTACCTCCTTCCCCTCCCCACAACACCTACATATAAGTATATATGTTTCTACATATTTATTAGTCTATTTTTTATTTTACTTGTACATATTTATTCTATTTATTTTATTTTTTTAATATGTTTTGTTTTGTTGTCTGTCTCCCCCTTCTAGCCTGTGAGCCCGCTGTTGGGTAGGGACCGTCTCTATATGTTGCCAACTTGTACTTCCCAAGCACTTAGTATGGTGCTCTGCACACAGTAAGTGCTCAATAAAGATGATTGAATTAATAAATGAATTACAAGATAATCAGATAACACAGTCCCTGTCCCACATGGGACTAATATCAAATTTGCCCCAGGGTTTATATTCTTTATCCATGCTACCTTCATACACGCAGCAGAAATGTCCGTATCCACAATTCGTTTTAATATCTGCCTCTCCCTCTAAACTGTGAGCTCCCTGTAGGCAGGAAACATGACTACCAAATCTGGTACATCGTACTCTCCCAAGTGCTAAGTACAATGTTTGGCACACAGGAAATATGATGGATGGATTTATCTACAGATGAGGAAATGGAGGCCCAGAGAAGTTAAGGAGTTTTCCCAAGGTTACACAACAGAAAAGTGATGGAGTTGAGATGTGAACTCAAGTCTCCCAGCTCCCAGTTTCATGCTCTGCCCTTTAGGCCATGTCACGGGCAAAGCTTCCTGGGTCTCCTCCAACTTTCATGCTCTTCCCTTTTGTCCATTTAACAGGTAAATCTTCCTGGGTCTCCTCCAGAAACATCCTATCAAAGAGACTTACTGAGTTTGAAGTTTTATCCTGGAGTTTGAGTTGGGGAAGAGAATCTGGGGGCTTGTCACCCCTCTTCTTGAAAAACTCCAGGGATCGCCCATCCACCTCCTTATCAAACAATAACTCCTCGCCATCGGCTTTAAAGCCGTCAGTCACCTCACCCCCCTCCTACCTCACCTGGCTTTTCTTCTTCTCCAACCCAGGCTGAACGCTCTGCTCCTCTGGTACCACTAACCTTCTCCTTGGGCCTCCATCTCTCCTGTCTCACTGCTAACCCCTGGCCCACATCCTGCCTCTGGCATGGAACACCTGCCATCCTCATATCCACTGAAGAATCACTCTTCACCCCTTCAAAGCCTTACTGAAGGCCTGTCTCCTCCAAGATGCCTTCCCAGACTAAGTCCCACTTTGCCTCATCTCCCACTCCCTTCTGAGTCACCCTAACTCTCTTTGCTCTTCCCCCCTCCCAACGCCACAGTACTTATGTCCAGAGCTGTCACTTATTAATTTGTATTGATGTCTGCCTCCTCTGCTCTAGACTGTGAGCAAATTGTGGGCAGGGAATATCACTTATTGTTGTATTGTACAACAGAAGGGAAGGAAGGAAGGAAGAAAAGAAGGGAAGGGAAGGAAGGGGAAGGACAGGGAAGAAAGGGAAAGAAGGAAGGAGGGGAAGGAAGGAAGAAAAGAAGGTTAGGGATGGAAGGGAAGGAAGGGGAAGGACAGGGAAGAAAGGGAAAGAAGGAAGGAAGAAAGGGATGGAAGGAAGGGAGGAAGGGAGGAAGGGAGGAAGGGAGGAAGGAAGGAAGGGAGGAAGGGAGGAAGGGAGGAAGGAAGGAAGGAAGGAAGGAAAGAAGGAAGGAAGGAAGGAAGGAAGGAAGGAAGGAATGAAGGAAGGAAGGAAGGAAGGAAGGAAGGAAGGTATCTACCAAATCTTTTATACTGACCTCTCCCAAGCACTTAGTACAGTGCTCTGCACACAGTAAGTACTCAATAACTATGATTACCTTGTAACAATAATAATTATCATTATTATCATGGTACTTTTTATGCGCTTACTATGTGCCTAATATTGTACTAAGCCCTAGGGGAGAAACAGAGAAGCAGCATGGCTCAGTGGAAAGAGCCCGGGCTTTGGAGTCAGATGTCATGGGTTCAAATCCCGGCTCCACCAATTAGCTGTGTGACTTTGGGCAAGTCACTTCACTTCTCTGGGCCTCAGTTCCTCATCTGTAAAATGGGGATTGAGACTGTGAGCCCCCGTGGGACAACCTGATCACCTTGTAACCTCCCCAGTGCTTAGAACAGTGCTTTGCACATAGTAAGTGCTTAATAAATGCTATTATTATCATTATTATTATTATTATTACAAGGCTGTCAGGTTGGACACAGGCCCTGTCCAACATGGGGCTCACACTCTTAATCATGCCTCCGTCACTCATCTGATATGTGACCTTGATCAAGTCACTTCACTTCTCTGTGCCTCAGTCCCATCATCTGTAAAATGGGAATTGAAACTGTGAGCCCCTCGTGGGACAACCTTCATTCATTCATTCAATCGTATTTATTGAGCGCTTACTGTGTGCAGAGCACTGTACTAAGCGCTTGGGAAGTACAAGTTGGCAACATCTAGAGACGGTCCCTACCCAACAGTGGGCTCACAGTCTAGAAGGGGGAGACAGACAACAAAACAAAACATATTCACAAAATAAAATAAATAGAATAAACATGTACAAATAAAATAAATAACCTGATTATCTTGTAACCGCCCCAGCACTTAATCAATCAATGAATCAATCAATCAATCGATCAATCAATCAATCAATCGTATTTACTGAGCACTTACTGTGTGCAGAGCACTGTACTAAGTGCTCGGGAAGTACAAGTTGGCAACATATAGAGATGTAAATGTAAATATACATTTATATATGTATATATGCTTGTACATATTTATTACTCTATTTATTTATTCATTTTACTTGTACCTATCTATTCTATTTATATTATTTTGTTAGTATGTTTGGTTTTGTTCTCTGTCTCCCCCTTCTATACTGTGAGCCCACTGTTGGGTAGGGACTGTCTCTATATGTTGCCAGCTTGTACTTTCCAAGTGTTTAGTACAGTGCTCTGCACACAGTAAGTGCTCAATAAATACGATTGATTGATTGATTGATTAAGTGCTGGGGCAATTACAAGATAATCAGGTTATTTATTTGTACATGTTTATTCTATGTTTTACATGTTTACATGTTTTATTCCCTACCCAACAGTGCTTGGCACATAGTAAATGCTTAACAAATACTATCGTTATTGTTATTGCTATTATTAATCCCCATTTTCCAGCTGAGGTAACTGAGGCCCAGAGAAGTAAAGTCCAATGTCACGCAAGGGACAAGTGACAGAGCCGGGATTGGAACCCAGGTCCTTCTGACTCCCGAGCCCAGGCTCTACTCATTAGGCCACACTGCTTCTCACGCAGGACAAAGACTGTTTCCGGGCTGATTATGAAGGGAAAGCTCTTAATCAATGCCATAGTGATTATTATGGAGGGCAATTCTAATTTCTCAAGAGTTTCTTCTCGCTCCAACCCCGGGCTCCTCCCCTCCCGCAGATCCCGTCCTGACACGGAGATGGAGAACAAAGGTTTCCAGAGGCAGTTGGCTTTGGGTGAGAGCCCAGGGTGGACTGGCAGATGTCCAAGCACATCAACAGCTCCAAAGGTAATTCCCGCCCTCCGCTTGGTGTCCACAGCTCTCTCATCCAGCAGGAAAATCAAACCGGGAAGGCGCAGTCTCCGACGGTATTAGCGCATCGGGGTCTTGGAGACTCCGCGCAATTGAATATTTGCAATTATTTCAACTTTTAATTTTAATCATAACTCTTCGCGATTCTGTTGACCGGGGGGAATGGGGAATCCCTAATGGGGCTTGGTGTCAAAATTGTCATTATCCCTCCAAAAAAAAAAGGCTTTCAGGAAGAGGCAAAGTTTACTCATTGAAAATTAGAAATGAATATTTATTGTCAGATCTCTGCCTCAGATTAAAACCTTACCTCCAACACCAGTTGAAAGTGTAAATTATTCAAATGTTTACATTCGGATAGCTTCTCTCCTCTAATGATTACATTTTCTACAGTGTATTAGTAGTAAGGTAATGGAATGCCTCATCAGAAAGGAGTATTAAGCAAACAACTAACCTCAGTTTCTCCCAGATTAAATGAAAGATGGGGGAAATTTAGTCAAGGCCTCCTTAACTATCATTTCCTTTCCACTGCCACATTTTCAGCCACCATCAACCTGGTCCAATGGACGAATGAAGAGATTCATTCATTCAATCCTATTTATTAAGTGCTCACTGTGTGCGGACCACTGTACTAAGTGCTTGGGCATTGGAGATTGTGGGTTCTAATCCCAGCTCCGCCACTTATCAGCTGTGTGACTTTGGGCAAGCCACTTCACTTCTCTGGGCCTCAGTTACCTCATCTGTCAAATGGGGATTAAGACTGTGAGCCCCATGTGGGAAAACCCGATTACCTTGTATCTCCCCCAGTGCTTAGAATGGTGCTTGGCACAGAGTAAGTGCTTCACAAATATCATTATTATCATGATTTTTTTCAATAAAACAATAAAGAGTGGCAATAGATGGTAATGAAGAGCCTCATGCCACTTTCTCAAAGTCAACAACAGCAATGATAATAATAATAATGGCATTTATTAAATGCTTACTATGTGCAATGCACTGTTCTAAGCGCTGGGGTGGTTACAAGGGGATCATGGGGAGCTCAAAATCTTAATCCCCATTTTATAGATGAGGTAACTGAGGCATAGAGAAGTTAAGTGACTTGCCCAGAGTCACACAGCTGACAATTGGTGGAGGCAGGATTCGAACCCATGACCTCTGACTCTAAAGCCTGGGCACTTTCCACTGAGCCACACTGCTTCTCTCAAGAGGAAGAGGAAGAGAACTGAACTCCTTGTCTTCCCTCCCAAACCCTGCCCTCTCCCTGACTTTCCCATCTCTGTTGACGGCACTACCATCCTTCCCATTTCACAAGCCCGCAAACTTGGTGTCATCCTCGACTCCGCTCTCTCGTTCACCCCTCACATCCAAGCCGTCACCAAAACCTGCCGGTCTCAGCTCCGCAACATTGCCAAGATCCGCCCTTTCCTCTCCATCTAAACCGCTACCCTGCTCATTCAAGCTCTCATCCTATCCCGTCTGGACTACTGTATCAGCTCCCTCTCCATTCTCCCATCCTCCTGTCTCTCCCCTCTTCAATCCATACTTCATGCTGCTGCCCGGATTGTCTTTGTCCAGAAACACTCTGGGCATGTTGCTCCCCTCCTCAAAAATCTCCAGTGGCTACCAATCAACCTACGCATCAGGCAGAAACTCCTCACCCTGGGCTTCAAGGCTGTCCATCCCCTCGCCCCCTCCTACCTCACCTCCCTTCTCTCCTTCTCCAGCCCAGCCCGCACCCTCCACTCCTCTGCCGCTAATCTCCTCACCGGGCCTTGTTCTCGCCTGTCCCGCCATCGACCCCCGGCCCACGTCCTCCCCCTGGCCCGAAATGCCCTCCCTCTGCCCATGAGGAGCTCACCTCCTCCAGGAGGCCTTCCCAGACTGAGCCCCCTCCTTCCTCTCCCCCTCCTCTCCCTCTCCATCCCCCCCGCCTTACCTCCTTCCCCTCCCCACTGCACCTGTATATATATATGTATATATATATATATGTTTGTATGCATTTATTACTCTATTTATTTATTTTATTTGTACATATTTATTCTATTTATTTAATTTGTTAATATGTTTTGTTTTGTTCTCTGTCTCCCCCTTCTAGGCTGTGAGCCCACTGTTGGGTAGGGACTGTCTCTATATGTTGCCAACTTGTACTTCCCAAGCACTTAGTACAGTGCTCTGCACACAGTAAGCGCTCAATAAATACGATTGAATGAATGAATGAATGAATGAAGAGAGGAAGGGGAAGAGGAAGGCAGGCTTTATACCCTGCTTCTAGGGGGACAGCTGCACCGCTCTCCATTTTCCTTGAGATTTTCTGCTGCTACGATGATGGTCAGACCATGGGAGGGAAGTCTGACCAGCTGTTTTAAGTAAGTAGAGTTGAGCCATTGTCCAGTCAAATGGGTTGGGGAAAACATGTCTATGTACTAATGACCTTCAGGGGACACTACATTTTGCCTCCCACCCTTCATGAATCTCCAGAGAGTTTCAAATATTCTTTCTTGCTGGACAGCGAAGTCATAGATATCTGTAACTTATTCATTTACATTAATGTCTGTCTCCCCCACATCTAGACAGTTAGCTCGTTGTGGGCAGGAAATGTGTCTGTTTACTGTTGTATCGTACTCCTCCGAGTGCTTAGTACAGTGCTCTGCCCACAGTAAGCACTCAATAAATACAATTGGCTGAATGATGGCCTACTCTACTCAGTACAGTGCTCTGCATCTGGTGTGTGCTCAGGAAGTTCCACTGGTACATTCAATAAGTACTAAGAAGCAGCCTGACTCAATGGAAAGAGCCTGAGCTTGGTAGTAAGAAGTCATGGGTTCAAGTGCCGGCTCTGCCACTTGTCAGCTTGGTGACTTTGGGCAAATCACTTAAATTCGCTGTGCCTCAGTTACCTCATTTTATTTGTATTCACCGTACCTCATTCTTGCCTGTCCCACCATCAACCCCCGGCCCACGTCATCCCCCGGGCCTGGAATGCCCTCCCTCTGCCCATCCGCCAAGCTAGCTCTCTTCCTCCCTTCAAGGCCCTGCTGAGAGCTCACCTCCTCCAGGAGGCCTTCCCAGACTGAACCCCTTCCTTCCTCTCCCCCTCGTCCCCCTCTCCATCCCCCCCATCTTACCTCCTTCCCTTCCCCACAGCACCTGTATATATGGATATATGTTTGTACATATTTATTACTCTATTTATTTATTTATTTATTTTACTTGTACATATCTATTCTATTTATTTTATTTTGTTAGTATGTTTGGTTTTGTTCTCTGTCTCCCCCTTTAAGACTGTGAGCCCACTGTTGGGTAGGGACTGTCTCTATATGTTGCCAATTTGTACTTCCCAAGCGCTTAGTACAGTGCTCTGCACACAGTAAGCGCTCAATAAATACAATTGAATGAATGAATGAATGAATAAAATGGGGATTAAGACTGTGAGCCCTCCGTGGGACAACCTGATGGCCTTGCATCTATCCCAGTGCTTGGTACATAGTAAGCACTTAACAAATTCCATTGTTATTATGTTGAGAAGCAGTGTGGCTCAATAGAAAGAGTAAGGGCTTTGGAGTCAGAGGTCATGGCTTTGAATTCCGGCTCTGCCAATTGTCAGCTGTGTGACTTTGGGCAAGTCCCTTAACTTCTCTGTGCCTCAGTGACCTCATCTGTAAAATGGGGATTAAGACTGTGAGCCCTGCATGGGACAACCTGATCACCTTGTAACCTCCCCAGCACTTAGGACAGTGCTTTGCACATAGTAAGCGCTTAATAAATGCCATTATTATTATTATTATTATTATTATTATTACCAAGGCACTGGGCATGTGTGTCTAGTGGCACACGAGGCCTTGAGTTTGACACAACCTAGCAGTGGAGAGTAGTGAGCGAATACAGGCATATGCAAGGAGGAGACATCCCTGAGAGAATTCAGGGGCCTTCCATACCACCACTAAGCCACATCTTAGAAGCAGCCTGGCCTAGTGGGAAGAGCACAGGCCTGTAAGTTAGAAGGTCCTGGGTTCTAATCCCGGTGCCGCCACTTGTCTTCTACGTGACCCTTAATGATAATAACAATGATGATGGTATTTGTTAAGCACTTACTATATGCCAAGCACTGTTCTAAGCGCTGGACTAGGTACAAGGTGATCAGGTTGTCCCACGTGGGGCTTACAGTCTTAATCCCCATTTTACATTTGAGGGAACTGAGGCCCAGAGAATAATAATAGTAATAATGGCATTTGTTCATTCATTCATTCATTCAATAGTATTTATTGAGCGCTTACTGTGTGCAGAGCACTGTACTAAGCGCTTGGGAAGTACAAGCTGGCAACATATAGAGACCATCCCGACCCGACAGCGGGCTCACAGTCTAGAAGGGGGAGACAGAGAACAAAACCAAACATATTATCAAAATAAAATAAATAGAATATGTACAAATAAAATAAATAAATAAATAGAGTAAGCTTGATATGTTCGTTTCCACTCCAGCACGTAGTATAGTGCTTGGCACATAGTTAGCCCTCAACAAATGCTGTCATTATTATTATGATGATTATTCCAGGGAAACAGGGAGGTTACTCAGTCAATCATATTTACTGAACACTTACTGCGTGCAGAGCACTGGACTGTTTGGCCGAGGACAATATAACAATATGACAGACACGTTCCCTGCATGCCAAGACGTGACAGTCTAGAGGGGGAGACTGGCAATAATATAAATAAATTCAGTTTCAAATGTGGACATAAATGTTGCGGAGCGGGAGCGGAGGGATGAATGAAGGGGGGAAGTCAGGGTGAAGCAGAAGCGGGGGGAAAAGAGGAAAGTGGAGCTTAGTCAGGGAAGGCTTCTTGGAGGAGATGGGCCTTTGACACCTGTGCCCTTGTGCACCTGTGCCCCTAAGGCATTTAATTTAATTTAATTTAATTTCATTTCATTTCTATTTGTTCTGATGCCTTGACACTTTTCCACATGTTTTGTTTTGCTGTCTGTCTCCTCCTTCTAAACTGTGAGTCCGCTGTTGGGTAGGGACCGTCTCTATATGTTGCCAACTTGTACTTACCAAGCGCTCAGTACAGTGCTCTTCACACAGTAAGCGCTCAATAAATATGATTGAATGAATGAATGAAAGAATGGATGAAGAAGGCTTTGAAGGGGGAGAGAGTTTTTGCCTATGGGATTTGAGGGAGGATGTTCCAGTCATGATCTAGGTGTCTGTCTACTTGTCCACCTGTCCACCTATTTTGTTACCTGTCTAGTTGTTTTGTTTTGTTGTCTGTCTCCCCCTTCTAGACTTTGAGCCCGTTGTTGGGTAGGGACCGTCTCTATCTGTTGGCAACTTGTATTTCCCAAGCGCTTAGTACAGTGCTCTGCACACAGTTAGTGCTCAATAAATGCGATTGATTGAATGAATGAATAGGTGGTGAGTTCTGGGAGTTCTCTCTATGAGTCTCTGTTTGTCTCTGGCCCTCTGTGAGGCTCTCATTCATTCATTCAATTGTATTTATTGAGCACTAACTGTGTGCAGAGCACTGTACCAAGCACTTGGGAAGTACAAGTTGGCAACATATAGAGATGATTCCGACCAAACGGCGGGCTCACAGTCTAGGCTCGCCATTTCTCTCTGTGAGTCTCTCTCTCTCTCTTCCTCTCTGAGTCTTTCTCTCTTTGTGAGTCTCTTACTCTGCACATCTCTCTCTGCGTGTCTCCAACTAGGAGTGTCTTCACGTTTCTCTGAAACTCTCAATCTCTGGGATTGTCTGCTCTCTGAGCATCTTTTTTTTCTCTATCAATCAGTCAATCAATCAGTCATATTTATTGAGCGCTTACTGTGTGCAGAGCACTGTACTAAGCAGTTGGGAAGTACAAGTTGGCAAAATATAGGGGCGGTCCCTACCCAACAGTGGGCTCACAGTCTAGAGGGGGAAGTCTATGTGACTCTTGATCTTTTAGACTGTGAGCCCACTGTTGGGTAGGGACTGTCTCTATATGTTGCCAACTTGTACTTCCCAAGTGCTTAGTACAGTGCTCTGCACACAGTAAACGCTCAATAAATACGATTGATGATGATGATGATGATGATGATCTCGAAGCAGCCTGGCCTAATGGTTAAAGCTCAGGCCTGAGAGTCAGAAGGACCTGGATTCTAATCCCGGCTCTGCCACTTGTCAGCTGTGTGACTTTGGGCAAGTAACTTCACTTCTCTGAGCCTCAGTGACCTCATCTGGAAAATGGGGATTAATAATAATGATAATGATGGCATTTATTCATTCATTCATTCAATTGTATTTATTGAGAGCTTACTGTGTGCAGAGCACTGTACTAAGCGCTTGGGAAGTACAGGTATTAAGTGCTTACTATGTGCAAATCACTGTTCTAAGCGCTGTGGAGGTTACAAGGTAACCAGGTTGTCCCAAAGGGGGCTCACAGTCTTAATCCCCATTTTACAGATGAGGTCACTGAGTTATAGAGAAGTGAAGTGACTTGCCCAGAGTCATACAGCTGACAAGTGGAAGAGCTGGGATTTGAACCCATGACCTCTGACTCCAAAGCCCGGGCTTTTTCCACTGAGTCATGCCATTTCGCTAAGACTGTGAGCCCCACGTGGGACAACCTGATTACCTTGCATCTCCCCCAGTGCTCAGAACAGGGCTTGGCACATAGTAAGCACTTAACAAATACCATCATTATTGTTATTATTTTATTATTGTCTGCTGTGTGAACTTGGGCCAGTCACTTCACTTCTCTGGGCCTCAGTTACCTCATCTGGAAAATGGGGATGAAGACAGTGAGCCCCATGGGGAACAGGGACTGTGTCCAACCTGATTGACTTTTATCTACACCAGTGTTTAGAACAGGGCTTGGCACATAGTAAGCAGCGTGGCTCAGTGGAAAAAGCACGGGCTTTGGAGTCAGAGGTCATGGGTTCAAATCCCAGCTCCGCCACTTGTCAGCTATGTGACTTTGGGCAAGTCACTTAGCTTCTCTGGGCCTCAGTTAACTCATCTGTAAAATGGAGATGAAGACTGTGGGCCCCCGTGGGACAACCTGATCACTTTGTAATAATAATAATAATAATAATAATAATAATGGGGATAAGTGCTTACTATGTGCAAAGCACTGATCTATGTGCTAGGGAGATACAAGGTGATCAGGTTGTCCCACGGGGGGCTCACAGTCTTAATCCCCATTTTACAGATGAGGGAAGTGAGGCTCAGAGAAGTGAAGTAACTAGCCCAAAGTCACACAGCTGACAAGTGGTGGAGCCCGGATTTGAACCAATGACCTCTGACTCCAAAGCCCGGGCTCTTTCCACTGAGCCACAGTTGTAACCTCCCCAGTGCTTAGAACAGTGCTTTGCACATAGTAAGTGCTTAATAAAAACTATTATCAACCACTTAGTATAGTGCTCTGCACACAGTAAGCAGTCAGTAAATACGATTGAATGAATGAAGTGCTTAACATATATCATCATTACTATTATTATCAAAGTGACTTGACCAAGGTCACACAGCAGTGGTGGAGTGGGGATTAAAACCCCTGACCTCTGACCCTTATGCCCAGGCTCTGTCATTAAACGATGCTGCTTCTCAACACAGGTCTTAGAACATCGTTCTTCTGATTCCCAAACCCTTGTTCTTTCTACTAGACCATAATTATAATTATCTCTGTGCATGTCTCTCCCTCTCTGTTCACGATTCTTCCTCTCTGCATCTTTCTCTTTCCCTGCATATAATTCTTTTTTTTTCACTGCGTACACCTCTGTGCCTGTCTCTTTCTTTCTCTCTCTCTCCTCACACCCTCACTTTCAATAGTTCCGCCCTGCTATCTCTCCTTCCTGAGCTCCCGAGCCTATTAAAAAAGGGACTTGGATTCCGCTTCCCTTTTTAATAGGCAAATAAACTCGACAAGGATGGAAGAGAGACTTTATAAAAGGAGAATTTTCTCTTTTTTCTTCGGAGGCTTCGCCCCTAGCTGCAATATTCATCAGAGAGCGCATTACTGGCACGAGATGGGGACTGGAGGCTTTTGGAAAACAGAGCTTCATAAATCTAGCTCCTCAAAGATGACAAAGGCCGAGGAGAGGAACAGAAATAGAAGGCAATTAGCCTTGGTTTTTATTCCGCTTTTCAAACCCACTTTTCTTCCGCCACGTAGTTCTCCTGCTATGTGGATTCCTTCTTCTTCTAGACTGTGAGCCCACTGTTGGGTAGGGACCGTCTCTATTTGTTGCCAACTTATACTTCCCAAGCGCTTAGTACAGTGCTCTGCACACAGTAAGCGCTCGATAAATACGATTGATTGATCGATTCCTATCCAAAGCCGTCATATGTGGGGCAAATGCGATCCAAGCCAAGGCCTAAGTGATGCTGAGTGAAGGTTCTCGTACCTTCTGGTTGCCATGGAACCAATCAATCAATCAATCAATCATATTTATTGAGCACTTACTGTGTGCAGAGCACTGTACTAAGCGCTTGGGAAGTACAAGTTGGCAACATATAGAGACAGTCCCTACGCAACAGTGGGCTCGCAGTCTAAAAGGGGGAGACAGAGAACAAAACCAAACATACTAACAAAATAAAATAAATAGAATAGATATGTACAAGTAAAATGAATAGAGTAATAAATATGTGCAAACATATATACATATATACATGTATATACATATATACATACTAACAAAATAAAATAAATAGAATAGATATGTACAAGTAAAATGAATAAATAAATAGAGTAATAAATATGTACAAACATATATACATATATACAGGTATATACATATATACAGGTGTATACATATATACTTATATATACCAAGCTCCTCTCCAAGCATCCTTGTCAACCTCTAGTCACTGTTCCTCCAGGAACCCCAACGCCCAGGTCTTTTTGGAATATTCATTCATTCGGTCGTATTTATTGAGTGCTTCCCATGTGCTGAGCACTGTACTAAGCGGTAGGGAGAGAGCAATAATACACTAACGTAATCCATGCTCACAGCCAACTTCTTTTTCACTGAAATACCTCCCCCTCAGTATCCTGTTTTTCCCCCAAAGACAGCAAGCTCTTTTAGACAGGGATTGGGTTTATCCGCTCCATAGTTCTCCCTCAAACATTTGCTGTAGAGAAGCAGCGGGGCTCAATGAAAATAGCCCAGGCTCGGAGTTCTAATCCTGGCTCTGCCACTTGTCTGCTGTGAGACCTTGGGCGAGTCACTTAACTTCTCCGAGCCTCAGTTCTCTCATCTGTAAAATGGGGACTAAGACCGTGAGCCCCATGTGGGACAACCTGATGACCTTGTATCTATTCCAGCGCTTAGAACAGTGCTTGGCTCATAGTAAGTGCTTAGCAAATACTATCATCATCATTATTATTATGATTAATACTGCTTTATGGTATTTTTAAAGAGCTTGTAGCGCTTAACAAATACAATCATTATTATTATTATTATTATGATTAATGCTCTGTTTTATGGTATTTTTAAAGAGCTTATTATGTGCCAGGCACTGTACTAAGCGCTGGGGTAGATACAAGCTCGCTTAACAAATACAATCATTATTATTATTATTATGATTAATGCTCTGTTTTATGGTATTTTTAAAGAGCTTATTATGTGCCAGGCACTGTACTAAGCGCTGGGATAGATACAAGCTAATCAGTTCAGATGCAGTCCCTGTCTCACATGGGGCTCATCGTCTTTGTCCCCATTTTATAGATGAGGGAACTGGAGCACAGAGAAGTTAAGTGACTTGTCCAGGGTCATACAGGGGAGAAGTGGCGGAGCCAGGTTTAGTAGCGGTAAGTAGTGCTACTACTACTACTAAAAATAATAAGCATGATTATTAATTATTATTATTGTAGTTGTTATGCAGTTACTGTGTACCCAGGACTCTATTAAGTGCTGAGGTAACTATAAGAGAATAGAATTGGACATACTAAGTAGGGGGGAGGAGGATTTCAAGCGCTTAGTACAGTGCTCTGCACACAGTAAGCACTCAATAAATACGATTGATGATGATTTAATCCCCATTTCACAGAAGAAAAATCTGAGGCCCAGAGAAGTGAAGTGGCTTGCCCAAGGTCACACAGGAGACAGGTGTCGGAGCCAGAATTAGAAAAATAACTGTGGTGTTTGTTAAGCGCTTACTACGTGCCAGGCACTGTACTAAACGCTGGGGTGGATACAAGCAAATCAGGTTGGACACAGTCCCTGTCCCATGGGGGGCTCACAGTCTCAATCTCCATTTCATAGATGAGATAACTGAGGCCCAGAGAAGTAAAGTTCTAATCCTTGCTCTGCCACTTGTCAGCTGTGTGACTTTGGGCAAGTGACTTAACTTCTCTGGGCCTCAGTTACCTCATCTGCAAAATGGGGATTAAGACTGTGAGCCTTTATGCTATTGATGCCTGTCTACCTGTTTTGTTTTGTTGTCTGTCTCCCCCCTTCTAGACTGTGAGCCCATTGTTGGGTAGGGATTGGCTCTGTCTGCTGCCGAATTGTATAGAGAAGCAGTGCGGCTCAGTGGAAAGAGCCCGGGCTTTGGAGTCAGAGTTCATGGGTTCAAATCCCGGCTCCGCCTATTGTCAGCTGTGTGACTTTGGGCGAGTCACTTAACTTCTCTGTGCCTCAGTTACTTCATCTGTAAAATAGGGATTAAGACTGCGAGCCCCCTGTGGGACAACCTGATCACTTTGTAACCTCCCCAGCAGTTAGAACAGTGCTTTGCACATAGTAAGCGCTTAATAAATGCCATTATTATTATTATTACTTTCCAAGCACTTAATACAGTGTTCTGCACACAGTAAGCACTCAGTAAATGCGATTGAATGAATGAATGAATGAGCCCCACATGGGACAACCTGATAACCTTGTAGCTATACCAGCACTTAGGACAATGCTTGCCACCTAGTAAGTGCTTAACAAATATCATCATCATCATCATCATTATTATTATTAATGAAGTGACTCGCCCAAGGTCACACAGCAGACAAATGGTGGAGGTTGAATTAGAACCGATGACCTTCTGATTCTCAGGCCCGGGCTCTAGCCACTATGCCATGCTGCTACTCAGCACAGGTTTTAGAACACAGGTGTTGCATTCATTCATTCAATCATATTTATTGAGCGCTTACTATGTGCAGAGCACTGTACTAGGCGCTTGGGAAGTACAAATTGGCAATAGATAGAGATGGTCCCTAACCAACAACAGGCTCACACTGACTCTCAGTCTCTTTCCACTAGACCTGTCGCTCCCCAGAAAGAAGGTGCTTGATATGGGTTACTGATTAATTATTGATTAGAGAAGCAGCGTGGTTCAGTGGAAAAGAGCCCGGGCTTTGGAGTCAGAGATCATGGGTTCAAATCCCGGCTCCGCCAATTGTCAGCTGTGTGACTTTGGGCAACTCACTTAACTTCTTTGTGCCTCAGTTACCTCATCTGTAAAATGGGGATTAAGACTGTGAGCCCCGTGTGGGGCAACCTGATCACCTTGTATCCTCCCAGCGCTTAGAACAGTGCCTTGCACATAGTAAGCACTTAACAAATACTATTATTATTATTATTATTATTATTATTATTATTATTATCCACATCTCAGTTACCTCATCCCCTTGCTGATAATAATGATAATAATGATAATGATAATAATGATAATAATAATAATAATAATAATAATAATAATAATAATAATAATAATAATGATAATATTTGTCCCCTTCTAGTTAGAAGGTGAGTCCCATGTGGGACCAGATTATTCATTCATTCAATCATATTTATTGAGCACTTACTGTGTGCAGAGCACTGTACTAAGTGCTTGGGAAGTACAAGTTGGCAACATTTAGAGATGGTCCCTACCCAAAAGCAGGCGCACAGTCTAGAAGGGGGAGACAGACAACAAAACAAAACATATTAACAAAATTAAATAAATAGAATAAATATGTACAAGTAAAATAGAGTAATAAATACGTACAAATGAATGATTATTCATTCATTCAATCATATTTATTGAGTGCTTACTGTGTGCAGAGCACTGTACTAAGCGCTTGGGAAGTACAAGTTGGCAACATTTAGAGATGGTCCCTACCCGTGGCTCAATGGAAAGAGCCCGGGCTTTGGAGTCAGAGGTCACGGGATCGAATTCCGGCTCCACCACAAGTCTGCTGTGTGACCTTGGGCAAGTCACTCAACTTCCCTGACCCTCAGTTACCTCATCTGTAAAAATGGGGATTAAGACTGTGTGTCCCACGTGGGACAACTTGATCACATTGTATCCCCCCCAGCGCTTAGAACAGTGCTTTGTACATAGTAAGCGCTTAACAAATGCCATTATTATTATTGTTTAGTACCTAGGAAGTGCTTAATAAATGCCACTATTATTGTGATTAAGAGAGTGGCTGAGTAGGATGGAGAAGATTGGCAGAGTCCTCTAAAGCCCAAGAGTTTCTGCTAGATGCATAGAGGAAAAGGGTCTTCAGCCTGATGGTTTTTCTCTTCAGCGTCACAACCCTGGTGCACACTCTGGACCTGGTGGAATGGAATAGACACCACCAAAAGATTGGAGGAGTTGGGAGGCATGTGCCCTATTGGAGAAAGGGAATGGGTCCAACCCGATTTCCTTGTATCCACCCCAGGTCTTAGTACAGTGCCTGACACATAGTAAGCGCTTAACAAGTACCCTGCCTGCTCAAATCCACCAGACAAGGACTCTCTTCCCCTTCAAAGCCTTCCTAAGTCAATCAATCAATCAATCGCATTTATTGAATGCTTACTGTGTGCAGAACACTGTACTAAGCGCTTGGGAAGTACAAGTTGGCAACATATAGAGACAGTCCCTACCCAACAGTGGGCTCACAGTCTCAAAGGGGGAGACAGAGAACAAAACCAAACATACTAACAAAATAAAATAAATAGAATAGATATATACAAGTAAAATAAATAAATAAATAAATAGAGTAATAGATATGTACAAACATATATACATATATGCAGGTGCTGTGGGGAGGGGAAGGAGGTAAGGCGGAGGGGTGGGGGGGAGGGGGAGGAGGACATACTGATGTGTGTCTCCTCTCCCTCTAGACCGCAAGCTTGTTATGGTCAGGGATTGTCTCTCTTTATTGCTGTATGTACTTTCCCGAGCACTTAGTACAGCACTCTGCACACAGTAAGTGCTCAATTCATTCATTCATTCAATCGTATTTATTGAGCACTTACTGTGTGCAGAGCACTGTACTAAGCACTTGGGAAGTACAAGTTGGCAACAGATAGAGAAGGTCCCTTCCCAACAACAGGCTCACAGTCTAGAAGATGAACGGGACTGAATAATGAATGAATGAAATACCACAATCATCATTAGTAATATCACATCAAAGACTAATGTCCTTATCTTCCCTCCCAAACCTTGACGTCTTCCTGACTTTCCCATCACTGTGGACGGCACTACCATCCTTCCCGTCTCACAAGTCCGCAACCTCGTGAGCTCACCTCCTCCAGGAGGCCTTCCCAGGCTGAGCCCCCCTTTTTCCTCTGCTCCTTCTCCCCTCCCCATTGCCCCCACTCCCCCCCTCTTCCCTACCTCCTCCCCCTCCCCACAGCACTTATGTATATTTGTACATATTTATTACTCTATTTATTTTATTAATGATATGTGTATAGCTATAATTCTATTCATTCTGATGGTACTGACACCTGTCTACTTGTTTTGTTCTGTTGTCTGTCTCCCCCTTCTAGACTGCAAGCCCATTCTTGGGTAGAGACAGTCTCTATATGTAGCCGATTTGTACTTCCCAAGCACTTATTACAGTGCTGTGCACACAGTAAGTGCTCAATAAATACGACTGATGAATGAATGAATCATCATTACTATTAATATGATTATTAAGAGGCCTTCCCTCACTAGGCTCTCATTTCTCTTATTCCTCCTCCTCTCTGCATCACCTGTGCACTTGAATACGTACCCTTTAAACATTTGATATCCACCCTACTTTCAGCCCCAACAGCGTGTAAGTACATTTGCCGATACCCCCTTCCCCATCATCATTTTATTTTAATATCAGTCTCTCCCTTTAGATTGCAAACTCTTTGTAGGCAGGGATCATGTTCCCAACTCTACTGTACTTTTCTCTCTTAAGCACAAAGAGAAAGCGCTCGATAAATTCCACCGATTGATAGATGGCTTGCTTGTCCTGTGATTATTCAACACCCGGGAGATTTCCAGCCTGGGGTTTCTGATCAGCAGCAAAAACAGCCAAACCCTCTTTTTATTTTTCCCAAGCCCCGTTCGACTGTTCTCCGTGTGGTGGAATGCGATCAAACGGTCAGCTGAGAGGGATAATCCGACACAATCCTAAAACGAGTCCGGAAATTGAAGCATCTCCTAGTCCTTCTCGACCTTCTCCTCAAGTGGAAATCATTGGCTCGGGAAAGAAGGAAAATCAAGAAAGTGTATAATTTGATTAAACGGAGAACGCATTTGATCGCTTTTTCACCTTCTGATTCTCGGTTTTGCTCTGGCACAGCTAATTTGGAAAAATTACCGTTTATAATTGCCGGTAACGAAATCAACATCTTGCTCTTTTTATTATTTTATTATTTTTTTTTTAGGAGAACAACACGAAAAACACAAAGCTGCGGGATTCTGGCAAGCCTCGCGGAGAGCACATAAATAAATCTCTTTCGGGAAATCTCCGGGGATCGCAGGCAAACTTTGCGAGTGCCAAAGCAGAAATCTCAAAACAATTTCTGACCTGTTTGTTGAGCCAAAAGAGTGGATATGTTGTATCCAAACTACAGTTCGGAGCATTATGTTTTGATGAAAGAATGAAGGGATGGGGACTTCTAACCCAAGAATGTGTCTGCAGCCTTTCCCAGGGAAACGGCGCAATGCCAAGATTTTAACACTTTAAGGGGACAATGCCTAAGGAAGTTTTTGTCATCTAATACCTTAAATGTGGACTATCTACTGTGGCTAGAGAGCTTAATACAGTGCCCAGAGCCCATTAAAGCGCTCAGTAAATCTCATGGTTGGTCACAAGTCTCTGCACATAGTGGGAGCTCAATGAATATAATGGATTCTTATTCATTTTTTAGTTGTATTTGTTAAATGTTTTCTAGATGCCAAACACTGTACCAAGTGGTGGGATAGATACAAATTAATTTGGACACAATCCATGTCCCAGATATGTCTATCATCATCATCAATCGTATTTATTGAGCGCTTACTATGTGCAGAGCACTGTACTAAGCGCTTGGGAAGTACAAATTGGCAACATACAGAGACAGTCCCTACCCAACAGTGGGCTATTCATGTCGCACCCCCACCTCTAGATTGTAACCTCATTGTGGTCAGGGAATGTGTCTATTCATTGTTACATTGTATTCTCCCAAGTGTTTAGCCCAGGGCTTTGCACATAGTAGTGTGGATCAGTGGAAAGAGCCCAGGCTTTGGAGTCAGAGGTCAGGGGTTCAAATCCCGGCTCCGCCACTTTTTTTTTTCAATGGCATTTATTGAGCACTTACTATGTGAAAAGCACTGTTCTAAGTGCTGGAGAGGTTACAAGATAATCAGGTTGTCCCACGGGGGGCTCACAGTCTTCATCCCCATTTTACGGATGAGGGAACAGGCACAGAGAAGTTAAGTGACTTGCCCAAAGTCACACAGCTAATTGGCAGAGTCAGGATTTGAACCCATGGCCTCTGACTCCAAAGCCCGGGCTCTTTCCCACTGAGCCACGCTGCTTCTCTGTGTGACTTTGGGCAAGTCACTTCACTTTTCTGGGGCTCAGTTTCCTCATCTGTAAAATGGGGATGAAGACTGTGAGCCCCCTCCGTGGGACAACCTGATCACCTTGTAACCTCCAAGTGCTTAGAACAGTGCTCTGCACACAGTAAGGGCTCAATAAATACAATTGAATGAATGCTTTGCACATAGTAAGTGCTCAATAAATGCCATTTTTATTATTATAGCAAGTGCTCAATAAATACGATTGAGTGAATGATATGCCATACTGTCCCATCCCACGCACTTAGTCCAGTGCTCTGCCCACAGTAAACACTCAAAAAATACTATCGACTGACTTAGTATTAATCCCCATTTTACCGATAACGTAGCTGAGGCCCAGTGAAGTGAAACGACTTGACCAAGGTCACACAACAGATGAGTGGCAGAGCCGGGATTAGAACCCACATCCTCTGACACCCAGGCCTGTGATTTTTCCAGTAGGCCACGCTACCTGTTCTTCCTCCTACTTAGACTGAGGACCCTTTGTGAGGCAAGAAATGTGACTGACCTCACTCTCTTGTATCTACCCCAGTGCTTAATATAGAGTTTTTAGCAAATACCATAACAAATATCTGTCTTTTATTTATATTAACTTCCATCTCACCCTCTAAATTATAAGGAGGGAGGGCATGTGTCTGTTTACTGTTATTTTCTACTCTCCCGGGAGTAAAATACGCTTTATGATCTATAGTATATAGAGCACTGAACTAAGTTCTTGGGAGAATAAAATGGATTTGGTGGAAATTATCCCTGCCCTCAAGATACTTGCAGCCTTCTCTGTGCAGAGCACTGTACTCAGAGCCTGGGAGAGTACTACAGAGTTAGTAGATACCACTCCTACCCTCAAGAAGCTTTCAGTCTGTTGTTGAGCAGTGCTTGGTACTAAGCCTTTACGAGAGTCCAGTAGAGTTAGTAGAAAGGGTCGCTGCCCTTGAGGAACTTGGAGTCAAATTCTGTATTCATTTACTCGGTCATTCATTCATTCATTCATTCATTCATTCATTCATTCATTTATTCAATCGTATTTATTGAGCGCTTCCTGTGTGCAGAGCACTGTACTAAGCGCTTGGGAAGTCCAATTCGGCAACATATAGAGATGGTTCCTACCCAACAACGGGCTCACAGTCTAGAAGGGGGAGACAGACAACAAAACAAAACATGTAGACACGTGTCAAAATCGCCAGAACAAATAGAATTAAAGCTATATGCACATCATTAACAAAATGAAAAGAATCGTAAATCAGTACTAAACATTTTCCAATGGCTAACACTAACCAAATATTTCCTAACATAGCGCTGTGATGACCCAGCCAAGAGGAAAAAGTCTCAATTATATTTTCTACCCAGTCTCATAGATGTCTCTTAAATATCTGATGCAGAAAGAAATATTTGATACCACCAGCATCTGAATCTTGCTTGTCCCACAGCAGGGCTTTGGAGAAATTCAGTGTTTGGAAAAAGTCTTATAGACAGATCACCTCTACCTAGTCAATGAGTAACGAATATCCTATGGATTGTACATACCAGTGTAAAGGAATAAACAAGTAAAAAAACACTCCAAGGGGAGGGGCAGGGGGTCATATTTATTGAGTGCTCCCTGTGTGCAGAGCAATGGACTAAGAGCTTGGGAGAGCAATGATCTTCTACACTGGAGTCCTGAACTCAGGACGCTTGTGGAGCACAGACCCTATTGCTGGTTCATTGAGGGCCAGGATTGTATCTGTTAAAGGGTTATATTGAACTCTCCCAAGCGTTTAATACAGTCCTCTACTCACAGAAAGCGCCCTGACTTGCTCCCTTTATTCGTCCCCCTTCCCAGCCCCACACCACTTATGAACTAATCTGTCTAATGTCTGTCTCTCCCACTAGGCTGTAAGCTCGTTGTGGGCAGGGAATATTTCTGTTATACTGTTACACTGCACTCTTCCAAGGGCTTATTCCATTCATTCATTCAATCGTATTTATTGAGCGCTTACTGTGTGCGGATCACTGTACTGTAGTGTCCCGCACAGAGTAAATGCTCAATAAATACGGTTGACTGATCGATGGAAGTTGCAATCCCTGCCTTCAAGGAGCTTCCAGTCTAGAGGGAATGGGGAGGAACTTAAGTGATGGACAGGAAGATGTTTTACGCTCCTATTCTGGAGTGGGCCTCCGGGCACGGTGGGAGTTTTGTTCAACATCCACACGGGAGTCAAAATGGCAGGACAATGGCCAAGGACATCTCACCACCCTAGGGCACTTGTTTGGATGTGCCACCCTCCAAACAAGCATGGCATGGAAGCATGGCTTGTACAGGAGTGTAAAATAACTTCCTGTCCATCACGTAAGTTCCTGCCCATTCCCTCTAGACTGGAAGCTCCTTAATAAATACAACTGAATGAATGAAGGAGTGAAAGGCATATAGTAAGTGCTCTCTTCCTCCCTTCAAGGCCCTACTGAGAGCTCACCTCCTCCAGGAGGCCTTCCCAGCCTGAGCCCCCTACTTCCTCTCCTCTTCCTCCTCCTCTCCATCCCCCCCACCTTACCTCCTTCCCTTCCCCACAGCACCTGTATATGTTTGTACATATTTATTACTCTATTTATTAATTTAATTATTTCACCTGTACATATTTATTCTACTTATTTTATTTTGTTAATATGTTTTGTTTTGTTCTCTGTCTCCCCCTTCTAGACTGTGAGCCCACTGTTGGGTAGGGACTGTCTCTATATGCTGCCAACTTGTACTTCGCAAGCGCTTAGTACAGCGCTCTGTACACAGCAAGTGCTCAATAAATACGATAGAATGAATGAATGAGTGAATGAATGAACGAATGAACAAATACCGCAATTATCATTATTATTACTACCATTACTATTACCACTTCTACTATTATCACTACTACTATTATTAGTACCGCAGTTATTACTACTACTACTACTACTACTACTACTACTACTACTACTTGTAATTAGCAAT